>NC_142064.1:41860833-42184166 GCF_059756535.1 Pantherophis guttatus
AGAGACATTGTGACACAACTTTAATTAACATAATTAAACTACACTTTATGGATTTAATATTTGCCACTGGATCAGGAGTACAGATATCTGGAATCAGTTTCATGAGAAGAGTTGATTTGAATTGCTATTTCTCCAACTAGACCTTGGCATTCCCAATCAGCACAAACTATTTTTACGTACTTTATTATGCTATTTTTTTTCCTTTCTGTATTATGTATGGTATGAATCGAATCACTATGCTGTACTGGTAATACCTAGATTTATGTTTTGCATTATACTGTATGTGAACCCAATCATGAGGGTAACAAATCATAGTCATAGCATTTAAACTATTAAATTCATTATTCAATTGTACAACACTGACATCCAAAGTACTTTTTAATATTCATTTTGTAGACAGAATAGTAATATGGACAATTTGTTCATTGTTTCTAATGTACATTTATCTATGTGATATTATAACATTAAAAATCAAACCTCATTTATCTTAGTTTTATATTAAGTTTTTCTTACCTGTCTTGGATGTTACCTGATGAAGGTATGCTTGTGTTTCAAAGCTGTTTTTAAAGTAATAAGAAACCAAGGAACCTTTGGGAGTGTGAGTGTATCCTGGGCAACGGACTCAATTTCTACGAAAGATATTTTTCCAGATCGAGGAACAATTTTTTTTGGAAATGAGGAATTTTCAAAAGATATCACCATTTATTCAGTTCCTGATGAGGTAGTCATTTTTACAGTAATTGTTATTTGTGGAAGAGGGGCAAATAAATTTATAACACAGGAAGATGATTATAATTCCAAGAGGAGTAACAATAAATTACCAAGTATTCTCTAAACTTAAGTGTAAAAGATCAAAAAAGGTATACCTGCATTCTTGAATGAGGACTCGGTTGAAACATTCCTTTTAGCTGATTGGGTGAAAACAGGAAATGGAATAAAAAAAAACAATGTATGCTTTGGACCATATTTAAATTATGTCTAATACCTATATAAAATGTTTTATCAATCATAAGATTTAAATTTCATTACTATTACTATGCAAGTAGTCAATTAATGAGTGGCATCTTGAGGTTAATTTAATACTATTAATACATACATTTTGTGGTTTTTTCCCCAAGATACCTGAAGAAATGGAAGTATTCATAATTAGTCTTTTCAATACTACAGGCGGTGCTAGCCTAGGAAATATAACCACAGCAACAATGCAGATCATCAAAAATGATTGTCCAGTTTACTTTGCAGGTTAGTGCCATTCTACTAGCTTATGTTTAAATACAAGAATAGTAATGTTATAGGAAGCTCTGGAGCCAAGAGTGAATATTTAGAACTGTATGAGTTGTGCTGAACATTATGTTCCACTGACCTATGGTTAGGAACATTAATCATGGTTTATTTAACAAATCCTTAGTAAAATAATTAAAGCCTGATTTGTCTCTTACTTCTCCCACCTCTTTTTTTACTTTAAAAATCTGTTTTTGCCTTGATAGTAGGAGTGAATATCTGTGACTTTTAGATATTATGATTTACATTTTTTTCATGTGTGTTCCCCTGAGTTTATTATTGATTCCTGATGACTGTCTGAATGAATCCCTGCAGTTTTCTGGACAAGATTTTTGGAACTGGTTTGCCATTGTCTCCTTCCTAGGGCTGAGAGAGTGAGACTGGCCCAAAGTCACACTCAGCTGGCTTCATGTCAATTTCTCATTGCCTTTAACCATTCCATCAGACTGCCTCTCTTACAATTTTTACACACCTCAATTAACATGGCCAATAATAAGAATTATTAGGAAGTATGGTTCTACAACATTGTCAAGAGCAACAATCATCAACTTGGGGTTAGATTTTAGATGGGGTACAAAATCAAACAAGAGCAAGCTAGAAAATCACCAAAAGTAGATTTTTAACTATGATTGACATAATCAATGTTTTAATGTGATATCACAAGCTAGGCATTGAAATTCATATAACAATTATTTAATATAAGTTTTTGAAAAGCAATGTATGAATATTGATGTTTTGCATGCTTTTACACATAATGACTTAACTATGTTTCAGATCCTGTTATTCTGAAGGTTCACGAAGGTGGCATTGCAGAATTTGTAGTTGTAAGAAATGACTCTGGTGCTGATGCTGTTTCTGTTTTATATGCTACTATCGATGGAAATGCCAGTGCTGAAGAAGATTTCATGTCTTGTGAAAAAAATGGAGTGCTTTGGTTTGATATTGGAATAAAAGAACAGAATATAACTATGTTTATCCATGATGATGATATTCCTGAATCAGATGAGGATTTTTATATAATTCTCTTCAATTCTACAGGTTCAAATTATTATTCAACCTATATAAACTAATCAACTGTTGTTTCTTTAGATTGTTTTCTGCCCCCTGATATTATAGGCAGTTAAGGATGCTTAGGCAATACCTTTTGACATTCTTCACACTAAAGTGCAATATTTTTTTTATTTAAAAAAGTTTTTTTTATTTTATAAACAAACAAACAAACAATACATAATCAATCATTCAATATATCTTCTGAATACATCTTTTAAATCTTCTTTTTGCTCCCCCAATATTTATCATATCTTAAAATTGTAAACAAACAAACAATACATAATCAGTCATTCGATATATCTTCTGAATACATCTTTTAAGTCTTCTTTTTACTCCTCCAATATTTATCATATCTTAATATGGTCATTTCCTTTATTATAACATTTCCCTCACTTTTCTTACTTCTCTATTAATACCTTAATCTATCTTTTAATTTTATTAAAACTTAGACAACCATTTTAACCCCACATAACTTTCAACCCCGCCTCCCCACCCCCACCCCCGACTTCCCAGAGCAAAAACAGGGTATAGCATTAAACTAAACATAAGCTAAAATATACTAACTTGCTACAAGATTCAAAACTCCCTCACCCTCTTTAACTCCTCTTTTAAAAATTGTTCATCAGCCTCCCCTTTTAAAATTCTAATTTAAACATTTTAAAATTTTCTTTAAAGCATATTTTTTTAAGCAAAAAATTATTTTGTATCTATTCAATTTTAAATTAACCATTTTAGTACTTCAATAAGTTTTTTTTTAAAAAATACTTCAATAAAATATTCTTCAGAATATAACCGTAAAGATACTATTAATCCATTGAGTTAAGTTATTTCTAACTCTTGAATTCATTCTTCAAAATATCAATTTCAAAACTTTCAGAAAACTATCCATTAACTTTAAAATTAACTATTTTAATACCTCAGTAATTTTTTTAAAAAGCTATCCATTTTTAGTTAAACATTTTTACTTAAACGTAAAAAAAATGCTAATTTCAATAGTCTTTTCAAATTTATTATTAAGTTCCTCCCCAAAAGAAATTAATCTTCAATTCTTCCTTTCTTTCTATATTTTTTCCAATTCTTCTTCTTCAATAATACTTTCTCCTTCAGCATTGCTCCTCCCCCTGCTTCTATTTTCGAAAATTTTTGAATATAGATTTGGGACTGATGCATCTTTGAAAATCGCTCTCTTCTAAAAGTTATCTCCTTCAATTTGAAACCTCCATTTCGACTCTTCCTGCTTATATAATCAGTCACTTCCTTCCTTAAAAATTGATTCTGTCTATAAAGCCAAGAACTGTCACAATAAAGTTTATCAGTCTGCAGGAAGGGGTCTATTTGCTGCTTTTCAGTTAACTGCATAGAAGCCTCTGCCAAAACCTGTTTTCAGTGTGCTAACTTCCATCCTGATCCTGACAGCCTCTTTGCCCCAAAGACAAATTAGCTTGATTTTCTTCCTCTTTTCCAGCCAGCAAATCATTGTTGTTCTCCAGATTATAATTTTGAATAGTTCTTTCAATTGATTCCAATATAGCAGAAGTGTAGAAATTTAAAAGTTCTTGTAAAACCTTTACAGTCACAACTTGTGAATTTGCTGGCTCATATAGTAATGATCCTCCATCCTTGATGTCAGCCATATTTCAATTTCCACTTTAAATTTATTCAGCTATCAGGTCAATAAGTCCAATAATTTTCCACACAATTTAGAAGTATAAAGTAGTTGGGGTCAATACCATAGTCTTTTTCATTTCACTAGCACTTTAAATCTTTTTCTTGCCATGTAATCCACTAGTTTTTACAATGTTGCAGCTTTAACGATCACTTTCACTTGTAAGTTTCGTTTTAACGCCCTTAAGTGCCATCTTTTTTCTTTCTTTTAAACGGAGTTAAAGTTTAATACTTGCATTTTCTGTTTCCTGATTTTGCTCTGCCAGGGTCCAGGTTCAAATTTTCTCATAATCCTTAAAATTGCACTGCTGGTGTGGTCACGACCCCTTGTTCTGCATAGAGCAGAATCGTCCCGGATCCGGAGCACTGAAGGGCTTTCAGGGAGCTCTCACCCTGCAAAAAAAAAAAAAAACCTGGGGGTCTAGGGGAGCTCTACCCAGACCCTTCTGCTCTTCTGTCCCCCTTTTTCCCTGGGGGAGAGTTTCGAGCCGCTAGACAGCTGATTTTCACTGTTCTAGCGGCAAACGGAATCACGGGGCTGGAGCTCCTAAAGGAGCATCCATCGGGGAACGCGGAGCCACCAGAAGTCCCAAAGTGTAATATTTTTAAAGCCTGTGTATACTACAGTCAGGTTATTTTCCAAAGCACCTGAAGGCAGGACAAGAAGCAATGGATGGAAACTAATCAAGATACTTAGTGGAAACAACGTAGAACTAAGGAGAAATTTCCTGACAGTTAGAACAATTAATCAGTGGAACAACTTGCCTCCAGAAGTTGTGAATGCTCCAACACTGGAAGATTTTACGAAGAGATTGGACAACCATTTGTCTGAAATGGTATAGGGATTCCTGCCTGAGCAGGCAGTTGGACTAGAAGATCTCCAAGGTCCCTTCCAACTCTGTTATTCTGTTATATTTGAAGCATATGTTTAGGGTTATTTATAACATAGCTTGTTCACTACTGTGACTAAAGTATAAAATAAATTGTATAGTATTGTCTGGTTTTCTATTTTTATGCCTTTTGATTTTATAACCTACTTGGATAATATTCTCCAGCTACAATTCTATCTGTTTGTTTATCTATCAACAAAATCATTGTTTTTTTAGGAGACACAGTTGTTTACAAACCTAGAATGGCAACAGTAATAATTGAAGCAAATGATGATCCAAATGGAATTTTTTTACTTGAGTCTACAGGCAAAGCACTGGAAGAAGGCAAAACCAATGACTTTTTGTAAGTAACTTTCAAGTAAATATCCTTTGCCAATTTCACTAAGTATTTTAAATCATACTTTGACATATTTTTCAGTGTGACTTACTTTTTATGATAGTTTATATAGCATGCAAATTGTGTCAAAAACAATTTCCATGTCCACAGTTAACTAAATGAAGAGTTTTAAACATTCACAAGGCAAAATTAAAAATGCAACTGTAGCTGGAATCTTTGCAACCTTTACCCATTTTTGGAAGTGGATATGGCTATAACTTTTTGCCATTTTTCTTTGAATGACATGATTGCACAGACTACAGCTTCTGGACTCCACAAAAACTTTGTTGAGGGTTCCAAATCTCGAAATGTTGCACCCAAATTGTAATTTTTTGCAATAGTATAATGGGAAATTATTAAATATATGAGGAATCAATTTCATTATCAAAATGATATTTAATTAATTTGCTGACAAAGGGAGATCAATCACTTCATGTTTCACTAAAACATTGAAAAGAATATTAAAAAATTAGGATGCAAGAAATTATGACACAAAATGTAATGAACAAAATGGGCATGGGGATCGCAACACGTCATGATGAATTATCATGACATGCTAAACCTGTGCAAAAATATAGCAATTTATCAAGAGTTTTTTTCCCCTCTGACATTGGTTTCTCTGCTGTTTTAAGAATAAGGTACTTTCAGATATTATTATTATTATTATTATTATTATTATTATTATTATTATTATTATTATTATTATTATTATGATAAGCACAAAAATATGAAATCACAGCTGCCAGTTCCTTAATTGATGTTGGCCATCATATGCACTGCATCATATGAGTTATTTCGAAGAACTTAGGATGTCATAATGTATCGGTATAGTAAAATGCAGATCCAACCAGAGTGCCTTTGGTAATTGACAGGTAGAAATTTTGTCAATATGCAAATTTTCAAAGTGCCGCCAGTGTGCTGATAGCACTCCCTCTTCAAGGGATTTGACTGGTTCAGAAATATAACATATATAAACAAACAAATAAGAAAATACATTTTCAGGTTTCGGATCTTGATATTATGTGATTTGTCCAAGTTTTTGTCTTCTACTGTATTATCTCCTGTATTGTCATATCAATTATCCACACGTTTTCAGCCATTGTTAAATCTGATCTGTTACAAGCCAAAAGTCTATCAGTTTGTATTTGGAATTTCCACAATATTTTAACCTACTCATTTTCAATGACTTTTTCAACTCTGTGTCCCCACCAATTCTTCATTACTGGCTCGTAATAATTTTTACAGATGAATAATTATTCTAGTAAATAATGTTGCTGACAGTGTCATTGATTATAATTAGTTTGTGCAATCTTCTTGCAGGAGCTGAGTATACTGAGTATCTACTGTTTCTTCTGCTTCTTTGCACAATCTGCACTTTTCTTTATTTGATGATTTTTTTAATGTGGACTTGATTGTATTAGTAATTACTATTATTGCCATCATTATTGTGTTGGGATTCCTTTATTCTGAAACTTTTTTGAGAGTTTACACTGCTAAATCTGAAAAGTCCTACTGGGAGATTTTTCATGTCATCCTTTAGATTTGAATAAAATCCAAAAAGCAATGAGCAATGATTGTTCAGTGAAAGATAAGCATAGTGAGAAATATTGTTAAAAATACAAATCTTTATTGATTTATTATACTGATTTTATAAAAATAAGAAGAAATTCTTATTATAAAGAAATTTGAAGAGAAATATTATCTAGATTATCTATTTTAACATACTGAATGGAAATACTGACCAACATACATATTGCTTTGTAAACTTGCTTTAAAAAGTTTTTTATATTAAGAAATATTTTACCTGTATTTTCATTTATGAATATTTATGTTAATATGAATGTGAAATCAGTCTGGCATGTAAGAAAGCTTCTATAGTTTCAGATGTTAAATATATTATTAGTGCTTATTCATGGGTACACCCTGCACCAGCAGTTTTAAACGTTTATTTTGGTTTAGATGATCACTTTTGTTTTAGTCCAATTAACTCAGCAGGAGGTGTATCCTTTTTAACAAGTGGATTCATAGATGAAACAAATACCATGTTTCCCAGAAAATAAGACAGGGTCTTATTTTCTTTTGAACCCCAAAATAAGGGTTTGGCTTTATTATCGGGGGTCTTATTATTTCGGGGGTGCAGGAGGCCCTGGACAGCCTGCGCACTCACAGCCGGGAGTCCGGCAGAGAGAGGCTCCCTTTGCGCACTGCCATCAAGCCCCTCTCCTCCCGCGGGGTGTGTGTGTAGAACGAGAGCGGCCCGAAGGCACCAAGCCGTGTGAGTGACTGTACCCACCCCCTGCTTGCACACCTCCCAGGTCTTACCTCGTCAATGTGGACAAAGTCGGTGAGCACCAGGTCCTTTAGGAGCTCGTAGCCAATGCTGCTGGTGCCCACCACTAGCACCCGTGTGGAAACCATGACCTGGGCGAGCTTTCCCTGCAGGGTCCAGCTCCAGCCATCACCATAGAGTGGGAAGCACACTCCCAGAGCAGCCACTATCCTGGCTGGGGTTTGGAAGCCGCAGAGGCAGAGTTTGGGGGAGAGAAATAAAGACTTCTGCTGTTTCTGCTTTTGGCTGCATGCAAGGAAAGCAGCAGAAGTCTTTCTTTCTCTCCCCCAAACTCTGCCTCTGTGGCTTCCAAACCCCAGCCAGGGCAGCGGCCACTCTGGGAGTGTGCTTCCCATTCTGTGGTGACAATCGCTGGAGGCCTCCCCTTCCCCCCCCGCTCCTCTCTGCTCCGATTGCCTGACCACTGACTGACCAGAGTGCCCTCTGGCAAGCCCGGGAAGCCCCTCTGCCTCGGGAGTCACCAGACTGGACGGCGATCAGGCCAGACTCTTCCTGGGGAAGGGAGCCTTGTGGGACCCTTGCCCTCCCTTCCTTCCTCTTGCAGGTCCAGACATAGCTTGGCCGGCCCAGCCACTGCCAATGCTCCTCACCCGTAGTTGAGCTTGGCTGCAGGGGGATGCTGGGCCTCTGCAGGTGGCGGCGGCAGTAGCAACACCTGCAGTGTCTCAGCCATCCCCGATGAGACCTGCAACTGCTGTTGTCCTCCGTGACTGCCCACTGCACATGGAGGTCTCTCTGCTGCCAGTGGCCACCCTGCCATGGAAGCCCCAGGGTGGCGATGCTTGCACTAGGGTTGCTGTGACGGGCACTCAATCCCGCGGGCTATGCAGACATAGTGCCTGGGCGTGGGGACGAGAGCGGGTGGGCCACCACCATGGCACAGGAGTAGGAGCAGGTGCTCGAGGTCTACAGTCAGTGCCGCGGGTGGCGAAAGGGGCTGGGGGTGCAGGAGTTTGCAGGGATATAGCTGCCTTGGGAGGGTTGGGGGGGTGACGGACCTGTGTGTGTGTGAGGGGGGCTTATTTTCAGGAGAGGGCGGATATTTAGGCCCACCCCAAAAATCAGGCTTGGCCTTATTTTCGGGACATGTCCTATTTTTGGGAAAACACAGTAAGTTAATGAAACTCACTGAAAGAGAGTCTTCCTTGGGTTATTTAAAAGTGGGGTTGCCGTTTTTGGTTTCTCCCATTTCTTTTAATATGATTTATAGTAAACAAAATAAGAATGCTGATCGTAGGACAATATCTAAAATGTATTTTAGGCCAATGTCTTATGGAATGAAAAATGCTGCTTTTATTCATGATCAGAGTTTAGATGGAACACAGGAAAAGTTGAATATTTAAGATGAATTCCACTCAATGTTTTTATTGTTAAATCAGTGTTGAATTACATTAAATCAATGCTAAATCAATATTGTTAAATATTGTTAAGTCACTTGGCAACTTTAAGATGTGTGGACTTCAATTCCTGGAATTGCCCAGCTAGCTTTAGTTGAAGTTCAGACATCTTAAAATTGCCAAATTGGAGAAACACTGAGTTAGATTATGTCCAAGAGTATCTGTAGCAGTGGTGGGTTGCCCCCGGTTCTCACCGATTCTATAGAACCGGTAGTAAAACCGGCAGGAGGCTCCGCCCACCGACCCCATCAAAATGCTTCTGTGCATGTGCAGAAGAGCATGCGCAGGAGCGCACACGTGGCCCCACTGCAAACCAGTAGTAAAAGCAAGTAGAACCCACCCCTGATCTGTAGGGTTGCTTAGACAAAGAAGCAACCAACAAAAATTCTTCAAACTGAAACATCTTGCTTGATTTTGTGTGTATTCTATTATACTACTTTACCAGGTGACTTTAAAAAACAAACAGAATCTTTATAATTAGGAAGATTCCATTAGATGATGTTGTACAAATTCCTGTTGTAAAACATAATCCCTTATAATACATTTAAATATTCCAAGTCCCAGCTGTTTAAGATTATGCAAACAATCAGATGCTAATGTAAAAATATCAAAAGATTGCAGTATATCACCAAACGATTTCAAAATAATTATTTCAAAATAATCTGTATATTGCTCAAATGCTATATCATAACCCTGTGTAGCATTACCTGGGGAGGGATACCAGAACCCATCCAGCTATTTTCATGTCCCAAGTACTGTGTGTTTAAGACAACAATGATACTATGGCTTGTTTATAATGGTAAGGAATCTTTTGCTTGAGGAAACAAAAAAGAAAATTCTCCAAAGTCATAGATTGCCTTTTGGGCACATCTAAAGTAGCTCTTTGGATTACAGCCAGGGTTTTTAATGACACTTTTTTGATTCATTAAATGTTCATACTGAGCTCCTGTCTTTGTGAAAACTCAAAGGAGATAATTGTATATTCCCAATTTGCATTCCATTGAAGAGTTCCTATAACACTGGGAATATCACATATGTTCATACTATTCTTTATTGCTCTCTAAAAATATACTTTAGATGGCTCATGTAGAGAATTGAAAAATGTAAGTCTGAAAATAGTTTTCTTTGTTCTACCATACAGGATCCTGAGGCACAGAGGCTACTTTGGCAATGTTTCTTTGGCCTGGCAGCTATTTGGCAATAATTCTGCTTTAAATCCAGGACAAGAATTCTATGAAGTGTCTGGAACTGTATGGTTCATAGAGGGTGAACAGTCACAGCCTATAACTCTTCATGCTATTCCTGATAAAATTCCAGAATTCAATGAATTTTATACCTTAAAACTTGTGAATGCTTCAGGTACATTTGCATATTTGGTGATCTATTTAATGTGCCACTTCCTGCTATGATTGTATGTGGTTTAAAAACATGCATGTGGTAAAAATACATTAAATACATATTACATGAGAAAAGATATATCATGAACCTCAGAACATACTTTCTGGTGTGGTTGCTTGAGTTTTATTTGCAACCTTCATCTTGAAGACCCATTTGGATTGGCTTTTTGATATGTTGCAGAAAAGGAGCCTCAGAGGACATGGTTTTGTAAGTGGCAGCTCAAACTGAGGAAACCTTTTTCTGGATTCCTTCTTGTCTATCATGGAGTGGTTGGGCATAATGTATCAGGGTTATGCAGTCCCAATGCTAACAAGGACTGGAGCCAGAAAACGTTTCATATGTAATAACTCCCTATTTAATCATATTGTTCACTGGGTGGTCTTCGACCAGCTAGCTGGTCTTTAGACTTGCTTACCTCTAAAGATACTGTAAAGATAACAATGGGAAAAAGAAGGAGCATACATCAGTAATACTGATTAAATAAATAGTTAAATAAATAAGCTGATAAGATTGTGTGTATGAGTTATAAAAATAATTTCTTGGCTTTCTTTTAGGTGGCCAGTTATCAGAAACCAACCTTTCTGTGACTGTGATGATCCCAATGAATGATGATCCGTATGGAGTGTTCATCTTAGATCCTCAGAGCCAAGACAGAGAGGTAGCAGAAGACATTCAGTCTGAGGATGACATTTCCTGCATTACCAGTTTTACAGTATGGAGATATCAGGGAACTTTTGGAACTGTCAGGATTGGCTGGGAAATATTATCTAGCACCTTCAGAGAAGGATTACCTCTAATGATTGACTTCTTATTGCTTGGAAAATTTACAGATTCAGTTAAGTCAAAGCCTCACATGCGACGGCATCACACTGGAACAGATGCTTTATATTTTAGTGGTGAAGAAGATGCATATGGGATAATTGAGCCAGACGTCCATGTTAGTAAAAACAGTATACTTAGTGTCTTCACATTTTCAGCATGGGTACTTCCTAGTGCCAACAACGATGGATTTATAATAACAAAGGACAATAGTAATGGATTAATATATTATGGAGTAAAAATAGGCACAAACGAATCCCATCTTTCTATAGGGTTCTATTATATGCCGTTGCAGTCTAATAAGACATATATAGCTAAGATCACAATTATGAAATACTTGGAAGAAAATATTTGGATTCACCTTCTGATTATGCTCAATAATGGCACTCTTGAGTTTTTCATTGATGGCAAACCTGTTCCTGGAGGCATTAAGAGTCTCAAAGGAAAAGCAATTGCTGATGGTAAGCAATGTGTTAATTATTATTATTGGTTTGTTGCGCAGTCAGACAGATGTTTAAACTCGATTTGGCATTTTTGTCCACCTGTTGAGTCCTTCCCAAGGACTTGCAAGATGCTTTTATTAAATACTAATTAAATATTAAATAATATTAAGGGTATTGTTGCATGATGTAAACTGTTTTAATGTAAGTGAAGCTACCTTTTGCAATTGATAGATGTAGATTTGCTCCAGATATTTTGTATTTTTTCCCAAGGCATTAATTACTATTGGAGCTGTGTCTGTTTTATTTTGTCACAGTGGTTCTATTTCTGTTATTCTCTGTAAACAACAATATGAAATGATAGCTGCTAATTCTTTAGTTGGATTTGGCCTTCATACTCATAAAGTTCTTCCCCAAAACCTAACATATTGTAATCTATCAGCATAGTATATGTGTGGATCCAAGCAGTGTGGCCTTTTGGACATTTTAATGAGAAGATTTTCAAAATGCCATCCAAGGTTTTTTTAGTATGGCACTTCGTGTGCTGATAACAGTGTGACCACCATGGATAGCTTATGTCATAATATTTCAATTTTGTTTTTTAGATCTTTTGTGAACACCATTTTTGTCTCCTATTCTACTATCTCCTGGTATTCAATTAATAATTAATAATTAATTAATTCATTATTTAATAATTCAGTTATCATTATCATTATTACTGGTTGGTTGCACTGTCAGCCAGATGTTTAGACTGGAATTGGCATTTGTGCTTTCCAAGAGAGAGGAAGGGTTTTTCTTTATGGTGTTAAGGGTGTCATCACCAGATATAAGCTGTCCCTGTGAGGTGTTTTGAGTTCTTGTAACTGAAATTTGGGATGATCAAACTCCATTGAGAAGTGAAATTGCTGAAGGAATTACATATTTTTCTTTCATTAGATAAAAATTCATCCCCATTCATTTAAAATTACATAAATATATGGTTTTTATTATACAGGTCTGAAACAGATACTTTCTGTGCGATAAGTATTTGCTTTTTAAAAAAATGGATTGCAGAGTTATATTTGTCTAATGCTGGGGTAATTCATTCCAAACTTCCAGTTTCAAATAGCTAACTTTGCATTCTGACCAATCTATTAGCAGTAGGACGGGAAAAGATTTTACAACTTTTTGTTATGACTGGAAGTGTGGTATGTATACCTTACAAGCTTTGTCAAAATGTCTCAGTATAGATGGAATTTAAATCAGTTTGGAGTCAAACGGCATGAGGCAGAAGCAGCTTAAATAGTAAGCATGGATATGTCCTAGGTAGTAGCAGCTCCTGTATTTAACAGCACCTGTCATGAAATACCTCTATATGCGATCTGTCTGAAAAATAAGGATGCTGCCTATACCTAAATCTTTTAGTAATCCAGAAGGATACCATAGCAAATAGATACCATCACAACCCAGATGCAAAATATTCTATCCACAAAGAACTCTTGAAAAGAAAACTCTTTTCTTAGAGCAAATTTTCATATTTCACATTTTCTGGTGAAATATGAATGTTCAGATGCAATAGATGGAGAATTAAATTGTACCTACTGAGTGCATCTCATGATACACCTCTTTCAGTAGGAAAGCGTATATCCAGATTATATCAATCCACTAAAACTGGATTATAAACTTCTCAGATTTTCATTCTACATCAGAAGCTCAGCATCAAAAGACTGATCTCTCCTGAGGCAGATCATCGTAGCCACTGGTCATACTAGTTGCTGCACCACTAATTTATCTTCAGCCATCTATGCCCAACACACCACCTCTCGGGTAGGTGGGGAAACCTGGCTGGTGAAGCAGAACTTCGTAGCTATAATTTAGCAGGATAGTAATAAAAGCTACAGAAAAGTTCAGTAGGTCCTCTTTGCTTTTTTAAGATGGAGGAGAACAGCCAATTAATTCTTGAATCCTGTTTATTGCTCCCTTGAAGTATTTTAACAGAAACCAGATTTTTACAGTATAGTAAACTTTACAAATCACAAACATGTAAGCTCATTCAATTTACAGATTTTCATTTTTGCTTTTTAATAAATCATATTTGTTATGCCTAGTTCTATTGGGTTCAAATAATGGCCAGATAAAACAAATGAAAGCAAAACATTATTCCATGAAGTTTGAGCCAGAAAAATCTGTTTTAACTACACTGGACTGGTTATTACATAAAGATTAATACATGCATTTAATTTTAATTACATTGAAGTCAGCTTTCCTGTTTTAGATAATGAAATTCAAAATGAGTGATTATGTATAGTACTAACCAATTTAATTTTGTAAAACCTAAAGTTGGAACATTAAAAAACAATATTTATTTGTGGGTCTGTTTTCCCTAGGACCAGGAATAATGAAAGTTGGTGCTGGAATAAATGGTGGCAGCAGGTATAAAGGATTGATGCAAGATGTGAGATTTTATGAATGTAAATTAACAAAGGAAGAGATCAGTGAACTTCACGCTATGCCGGCAAGGTCTGATTTGTATCCCATCTCTGGATACTTAGAATATCGACAAGGAGAAAGGAATAAATCATTCATTGTTTCTGCCAAAGATGACAAAGAAGAGGAAGGAGAGGAGCTGTTCATTCTAAAGCTTATTTCAGTTTATGGAGGAGCACAGATTTCACAAGAAAACACAACTGCAACATTAAGAATCCAGAAAAGTGATAATGCCAATGGATTATTTGGTTTCACAGGAGCATGTATTCCAGAGGTAGAAAAATCCTATTAACATGATCCATGAAAATCCTTAATTCAAGCCTAACCAGTATACATACTAGATACAGGTAGTTTTCATTTAGCGATTGCCTCTTTTAGGGCTGTTTCATCACAATAGTGATAAAAAAGTAACTTTACAATAAATCTCTGCGTTTATGACCTTCACAGAGCAATAAAGGAAAGCTGAAGTAAGGTCATAAACACAGTTGTGGCTTCACTTAGTGATGCTTTGCTTAATAACTGAGTTGCCAGTCTCAGTTGTGTTGCTAAACTAGAACTAATCATTTTCTTTTCAATGTCAGCCTACCCAAAGCAATATGGAGATAATGATACTGACCTTGCAATCTTGATAGTACATTGCTATCAAAATGCAGTCCTCATGTTGCTTAATCTTGTTAGCTGAAAAGTCTTCATACCAGCAACATCTAATCCTGGAGAAATATTGGAAATGGTTTAGCAGTTATCTGGGGAACTGTTAATTGGAAGTCATCTTATAAACAGGTATAAAGCAAATACACCATGGGGAAAGAAATGAAATTAAGATAGAGGATTTAACATGGGCAAACAATGGATACAAGGCTTTTTTCTACTGAGGAAAGTAGTATTTTTGTTTCTTACAGTAGTTCACAGATGATTATTATACAAATTCTGACTTTAAAAACAGGTGCCTCCTTTTCTTATTTTTCTTCCATTTTTTCCTTTTATTTCATATATTTTATATGGTAATCTTGCTCATGAGAAATGTCTCTCCATTAATCATTGCTAAAGTGCTTAGGGAGCTTTTAGAGTTGATGAATGGGGCAAAATAACTATTGAACAAATGAACATGTGTATAATGGGATTTCCCCCCCAAAATATGAATGTATGCATTTTAAAGCTGAATATTGTTTTTATTGTAAGATATCAATGTGACTACATATTTTATTTCCATCCAAACCTCAAAATTTTCAAATCTGTTTATCATAATGTTTATTGCAATTCTTATTATTCGTAGGTCTCTAATGAAGGTTCTACTGTATCTTGTGTAGTGGAACGCACCAGAGGGGCCTTGGATTCTGTTTTTGTGTATTACACTATCTCTCAGATTGATTCTTATGGCGTTAATTATACTGTTACTGACTTTGCTAACAGTAGTGGAATGGTAACATTCCTTCCTTTCCAGAGATCAGAGGTAAATCATACATTCCTTTTCAAGTTAATAATATAATTGTTATACATTGCTGCTTTGAAATTTGGATAATATTTTTTTCTATCTATTTTCCAGAATTTCGGTATGTTTCTGGCTTTAACTGAAGGTTCATTGTACTAGTTATAGATGTACCTAATTTGTAGTTATTTTTATTTATTTACACTTGAATGAATGATGAATAACATTTAGAGTGTAAATGCTATAAAATCTTTTCAAAGAATAGGAAGCATTAGATAGTCTCTGTAAGACTTTCATCATATTAACACTAAATTTTGTGTATTTTTTTAAAAATTAAATGATTGTGATAGTTAGGGAAGTATCCTTTGACATCTGTATCTTCTATGATTCTAAACATTCATCTAAAATAACTTGCCTGATATTCATTTTAATGTCCTTTTATTAATGTACAAATATCCTTAATTTTTCCCAACCCTTTTAAAATCACAATAGAGTTTTTAACTGTATTTTTGCATGCTTTATTTTTTTCTGTTTATATTTCTTCTAAGTATTCCTAAATTTGAATGATATTTAATACTGTATTTAATAGTTTTGCCTTATGTTGTTCATTTTTAAATTTCTCCTTTATCAGCTTTTTAAATAATGCTTTATTTGCATTAGTTTTAAAGTATTGAGATAGGATAACCTAGGGGTTTCAAACTCACATTGTCATCACATGACGTATCGTGTCTTTTTTCCCTTTTGTTAAACCGGGGGTGGGGCTGGCCAGCATGTGATGCATCCGGCCTGTGGGCTGCAAGTTTGACAACCCTGGTTGTTGACTAATGAGCTCTTGACTCCATTAGAAAAACTTGTCAGGTTAATATGCCTTTAAAATTGGTTATAATATATTCTTGAATATATTCAACAATGTTTATGTAAAATTTTTTACACTTTTGGATTTGCTTTTTTAAAATGCAATGACAATACTTATATTTAATTTGGGTTTCTGTCTGTATCTTTATCTTATCACTTCCTGCCCCAGGTTCTGAATTTGCATGTACTTGATGATGATATACCTGAACTAAAAGAATATTTCCAGGTGACATTAGTATCTGCAGTTAGCGGAGATGGAAAAGCAGGTTCAACCCCAACCAGTGGAGCTAGCATTGATCCAGAGAAGGAAACTACTTACATCACTGTCAAAGCTAGTGATCATCCCTATGGTAATCATTATAGGAGTAGTGTTCACACCTTAAATTTCATACTTAATTTGTACAGATTATTGTATAATTATTCACATATAGCATTCAAAATGCAGACAGTTGGTATGTGCTATAGATAGTTTTCTGGTCTGCAATGTAATGCTATATTCGTGTGTTAATATAAGACTATTGAATTATTTAGCATTCTTCATCCAATGCTATATATTACCAAGAATAAAACACCTGCCTAACTCTCACAACATTTCAGACAGAAGACTAAACATACTTAACGTGGAAACCTTGTAAAATTACAGCCATTGTTCTACTAGCTATGAGTCCTACTGTGTTTAATAAAACAGGCATAAATTGTACTATCTAGCAAAAAATTTCCTAAACCATGCTAATTTTAAATAAACTATTATATTTAGTTTTATATATGGTTGTGTCCCATCAAAATCAGTGACAGGATGTAAGAATATTTTTAAAGCTGAATAAATATATCAGGAATCATTCTTTGCTGATTAAAAGGGGCGTTGGTCCTACCTGAACACCTTTTTTTCAGTGGCTGCGGAATAGTCCAGGAATGGATTGCTACAGTCGGATCTGCCTAGAGACTGAGTCATAATTTTTTGGCCACACCTCCCCGCCTCTCTCTCAGGCCCAGTTTTCGGTGATGTCACAGCTGAAAGAGAAGCTCTGCCAGAAGATTAATGCAAGTCCGGCTCCAGGCCCACGAGTACAAGGGTGGGGCTGGACTATTCCATAGCCACTGAGAAAAGGTGTTCAGGTAGGACCAACGCCCGCAGTGTAGCTGCCGAATAGTCCAGGAATGGGACATACAAAAAGCCTGGCTGTCCTAAGGGTGGGTACCTGATGGGTCTGGAGCCCCCAAGTCCAAATGCACCCTCCTTCCAAATGAAGCCTCTCCGGATGTGAAGACATCCAATTTATAGGATAAGAGCCTTGGTGGCGCAGCAGACTAAAGTGCTGTTAAGTGCTGTTAAGTAGCACCAGCTGCCTGCAATTACTGCAAGTTCAAATCTCACCAGGCTCAAGGTTGACTCAGCCTTCAATCCTTTCAAGATATGTAAAATGAGGACCCAGATTGTGGGGGCAATAAACTGACTTTGTATAAAAAAGAACACCACTTGGGTGGGCTGAAAGCCCTACTAAGCAGGTATATACAAAAGTATGAAGGCTATTAACGCATTGTAAGCCGCCCTGAGTCTCTGGAGAAGGGCGGCATATAAATCAAACCAATAAATAAATAATGCCTGATGAAAGGTGAAGGAGTAGTCCAGGTAGCCGCCCTGCAAATCTCCTCAAGGGAGGCCTGCGTGGCCCATGCAGCAGTGGTAGCTGTGCTTCTTGTGGAGTGCACAGTGATGCGCCTGGGTACAGGCAATGATTGCGCCTCATAAGTCCTGGTGATACATGGCTTTATCCACCGGCCAATGGTTGAGGAAGATACCTTGGTGGCTAACTATGTTTTGAAAGGAGACAATGAGAGCCTCAGATTTCCTGGTGGGCACCATCCTCTTAATGTAGATCCTGAGGGCCCTCCTTACATCCAAGGTATGCCACCTCCTCTCCAAGACATGGAATGGCCTTGGACAGAAGTTTGGTAGTATGACCTCCTGGGCCCTATGGAACCAGGAGTTGACCTTGGGGATGAAGGAGGGGTCGAGTCTCAGGATCACTTTATCTGAATGGAAAATGCAGAGGTCTGCTCTGACAGATAGGGCTGCCATCTCGGATATGCGCCTTGCTGAAGTAACAGCAACCAGGAAGGCCACTTTTAAAGTCAAATATCTGAGGCTCGTTGTCCGCAGGGGCTCAAAGGATGTCTCAGTCAGAGCACCATGCAGAAACCTGTGGATGATGGGGTGGTGCGCTAGAGGCTCACTTTCGGTACCTGACAAAACAGTAGACAAGGCTGCCACGTGTCATTGAATAGTGCTGTGAGCCAACCCTTGTCCATGCCCTCTGAGGCAAGTGAAGCTGAAAGCTGCTGCTGTAGGCCCGATGCACTGCCCTTAGTTATTGCCTGTGAAATCAGGATCTGAATATTCTTGGGCAAATCAGATAATTGGTCCACAGTAGACCTTGACGCAGCCGCAGAGGTGCTCTGAAAGGTCTCTGGCACATGGGCCCTGATGTGATCGGGCCTAGATGCCACTCATGCTATTTGGCAGGCAAAAGGATCAATATCTCTAATTTGTTCCCTACCTCCATTGAGGCTGGAGCTGGGGATAGCTCACCATCGCCCTCTGGTGACCAGACCAGTGAGATGACTGCTGTTGCAGAAAAGGGCAGGAAACAGAATGCTCACTATATAGTGATTGTTTTTCTATCTCAGCCTGCTTCTTCTCTGCCTTGGAGACCTGCTTTTCCAGGGCCCTTTGTCTCCTGTCCAAGTCTTTAAGTGCTGCCTTGGAGAGCTGCTTGCCCTTGGTACCCTTGTGGGATTTGCAGAATGCCTTCCTGCACACTGAGGCCACAGCTTCCATATCCTTAGATCGTTCCGCCATTTTAAATGTGGCAATGGTCATGTACTGTGACTAGGCTGCTCCTCAAGTCCGATTAATGCCGAGCGATGGAGCAGGGGCTGGCTCGTGGATGAGATTTAGCAATGGTGGCTGTGCCGGTTACACCGGATTAGCCAGCGCACACGCGAGCAGGCCTGGGCTGCTCAAACGAGAGGCAAACTTAGGGCTTGCCAATTTCTGCGCACCCCTTCTGAGCTTAGGGGACCAGGCACAAGCAAAAAGGCCAAGAAAGGCCCTCCTTGGGAGGACAGGTGCTAGCGGCTCACTTTACAGCGGCAACACGCTGATTGATGAAAGGCTACGCTACAGCTGACTGTCGGGAGCCTCTGAAGAAGCTGCTGTTACAGTAGTAAATGCAGCGCCACGCTACCGCTATCCCCTTACCTGGCGTGGAATGCCCGCTAAAGCGCCATCTGGAGAGTTCAGGCACGTGGGAGGGCGCCGATAGTAGCGATCGGCCTCGCAGCACGAGAATCAGGGCCACTTGACAGGTGACCTCATTTGAGCTGCTTGAAGGTGCCGGCAGCTTTGTCAGCTGAAGCTGAGCTAGCCAGCATGAGAATGCCTGCCTTTGGAAGAGCAGGTAGACCGAACGGATCAAAAAAACCTGAATCCAAGAAGTCTAGGAATGGGTTGAAATGCAGAAACCGCCAATATGTCTCTTCTCAGGCCGACTGAGTCAAAAACTGGGCCTTAGAGAGAGATGGGAAGGCGTTGCCAAAAAACTATGACTCAGTCTCTAGGCAGATCCAATTGTAGCAACCCATTCCTGGACTATTCAACAGCTACAATGGAGAATGCATTGTCTCTCCCCCTATCCCCAAAACAAATATGTGTCAGACACAGATTTAACAGTTAAAGGGATAAGGTGGTGGGGGAGGGAGAAGGTTGCAGCTTAATTAATGGAATCTATAGGGAAGGACATGTTCCTGAGATTGAAGTGTCAATTATTTAGAGCAGTGTTTCACAACCTTAGCAACTTTAAGATGGCTGGACTTCAACCCAGCTTTGCTGGCTGGGGAATTCTGGGAGTTGAAGTCACTATCTTAAAGTTGCCAAGGTTGAGAAACACTGATTTAGAAAACGTAAATTTGGTCTGCAAAAGAGGCCATTAGAGACTGCCCTATCAATGCAGTGTTATAGATTTTGGGGTAACGCAGGCCTCTTCCATCTGTGTGCTTGTAAGGCCACATTAGTATTACCGGCTATTGGGTTCAAATCAGGGATTCACATTATAGAATGAAGCATCACTGGAGGATGCAGTGATGCAATTTCTATTACTGTTGGAAGCATCAGCTATATCCAAGAACAGCAGCAAGTTGTCCTATAGTGAGTTGACCATGACGAATTGTCCCACGGGGAGTTGGCTGTGGCGAGTTGACTGCGACAGGTTGTCCCATTCTGGGATGTAACTTCCTGTGGCTTGTTTCCTGGCTTGTGGCATATACAGTATATTATTTATTATTGTTTTGCTCTTTGAATAGTTGCTTTATATCATTATAGATAGATATTGTAGATAGATGTATACATAGATAGATTTAATTAATTCTTATAAATAATTATTTAAATAATTTATACAATTCATCTCTAAAAATCAGCAGACAATAGCGCCTACTTTTCCATCTTTTTTCTTTCCAAGAGAGAAAATAGTTTTCTTGAAATGAGAAAACATGGAAAAGCAGACACGGAAAAGCAGACACTATGTAGAATGTCTGCTAATTCTTAGTATAACTATTCACTATTAACCTATGCCAACTGGAGAAAGCAGGTAATCTTTTTTGCTGGAATTTATTGTCCAATTGCAAAATTGCATACTTTAACATATTTTCCCATAGCTACATGCAGATTCAGTATGATTCAGATTCAAATGTAGCCCTGTCCAAATGGACATGGATCTTTATATATTAAATTTATGTATCAGAGACAAATGCATTTTTATTAATAAATGTTTTTTGCCTGCACTTAAGGCTAAATAATACAAGATATATTTTTTCACCTTTCAGGTTTGTTGCAGTTCTCTGTTGGGGAGCCTCCTTCAGATACTGATGAAATCATTCTTTCAGCCACGACAGCACCCCACATTACTGTCAAGGAAGAAGTAGGACAAGTCAGCTTGCTTGTTGTTCGAGCACAAGGCTTACTTGGGACAATTGTGGCACAATACAGAACAGTTGCACTAACAGCATTCAGCCCTCAAGATTATCAGGTATATGAGCAGCTCTCTAAAAGGGTTGATAGAGGCCAGTTAGCTTCATCTGTATGAGTTTATTATTTAAATAGTACAGTATATCCGATGTGTACTTACGGTATCAATGTTTCAGAGTAAAGGAAATAGTTGGGATTGCTGTCCCTGGTACCTATGGGATTCTTGCCTCAACTTCTACATTTCATGGCTGGATTGGCCATAGAGTTCCTTAGGCTATTGGTGCCTGGGGTTTTTAATTTGACACCCTTTGAGGCTAAATTCAAGGTGGCTCAGAGGTTTGTGGCCTCCATGGCAACCATAGACCGGTCCCAAGTAATTGATGGCTTGACATATGGTGGTCTCATGTAGATCTTTTAATAGATTTCTTCCCCTTGCAGGGAATTACAGGGACCTTGGGATTTCTGCCAGGAGAAAGATACAAGCACATTCTTGTCAACATTACAGATAATGCTATCCCTGAGCTAGAAAAGGCTTTCAAAGTAGAATTGCTGGATCCAGATGGGGCAGGTAAAGGTTTATGGAATAATACTAACACATTATGTCTCTTTGGGGACTGAAATTTATTTATATTTAATTCATTCTGGCAAAACTCTTTTCAAAAACAACTTGAATTTCCTTTAAAAACACATTAGTTATTAAATTTTCTTTTGAAAATATTAGCTGCATATCTTCACTATTGTTAAACAAAATACTCCACATAAATTAGGTACCCTATAGTATATGTTGTCAGCAGAGGTGCTATTCAGCAGGTTCTGACAGGTTCTGGAGAACCGATAGCGGAAATTTTGAGTAGTTCAGAGAACCAGAAAATACCACCTCTGGCTGGCCCCAGATTGGGGTGGGAATGGAGATTTTGCAGTATGCTTCCCCTGCCACGCCCACCAAGCCACACCTACAGAACAGAAAAAAAATGAATTCCACCACTGGTTGTCAGGTACATGGTAGAAGAGTATGTGTCAAAACCCTCATTTTATCTGACACGTGTTTATCTGAAGCAGCTCCAAAACTTGAAATAACAAATATTCAATAGCTCTGTGGAAATCCCAGAATCTAAGCCAGTTCCTATAGTTGACTACCTCTGATGCTATGAAAATATTATTGCACAGGAACTTCTTTGCTGAATGTATTCTTGGCTGATCTTTAAAAAAATATAACCTGGTTAAAAAGGCAGCTGAGACACCCCCAGGAAATTCCTGTACAGGCTGTATAGACTAGACTGTGAAGTAAAAAAAATCAAGAAGATGAAAGCAATGTGAAAGCACTTCTGCTTTGTTGCAAAGAAAACTGCATGGAATTAAGCTCAGTTTGAGGAAGTCTACTCTGTAAATAAATAAATATCCTTATTTGTTCTAGCATTATTTCCAGAACTTACTAATTCAGAGAATTTTGATTTAGAGATTCTGCCTTTTACAATTTCTTTGCTTTTTTCACTTATCAAGTATCTGTCACTCTTAGTTAAAGATAGTTGATACAGGTAGCTAACAAAAAAAAAGCATTATCTTTGGCTTTTAGTAATTTTCCTTAAGGTTTTGAAATTCTCTTAATTTTTTTCAAGTTTATCTTCATTTGCTTTTGTCCCAAATATTTTGAAATGCTGTCTATCATTTGCATTATATATGTGTATTATGTATCTTTGTCTTTTTAAAGTTTCTGAATTCTTTAATGGTGGCAGTGGTAGTGGTGATGGTGATTTCTACTTCCTTCCTCCTGTCCATCAATATGGTAAGCAGTGATTTCTGGAGTTTTCCCCACTCTCAGAAGTATGGTTCACTGTTTTAAAACAGTGTTTTTCAAATTTGACAGCTTTTAAGATGTGTGGATTTCAACTCCCAGCATTCTGGCTGCAGAATGTTAGGAGTTGAAGTCGGCATATTTTAAATACTGCTTTAAAGGAAACTGTACAGTAATGTACAATCATAACTTAACTTAGCCTTTTTCCCCCCTTCTTATTCAAAGCTGGCAGATTGTTTATTTTCAAAATATATTACCAGATTTCTTTCCTAGAGACATCAGGAGAGCTGTCTGTTCCAAAGACACTTTTCAGATCCTATCTTACCCCTGGTATGGAAAGAAAGCTCTCATGCCAACCAGTCACATTTCTGTCATGATGATTTATATATAAAATAGTTTTAAAGACTTCTCTGTCCCCTAGTTCTTCCCCAGACCCAGAAAAGGCAGGGAAACTTGCTGAATGAGTTAAGCAACTGAGTTGGAAAAAGGGTATCTCTGAAATACCTCCATTAAGTATCTTCCAACCTCTGGAAGAAGATTTTCAATGTTAGATGAATGTTGTGGGAAGACAGTGGTAGAAAAGCTGCCTTTGCTAAATAATATTTGTCTCAACCTACCTGTGTGTTTAGGGTTGCAATTCAAAGCTTTTGGGAAAATTAAGTAACCATACTTCTGTTTCAGTTCAATTGCATTTATTTTGATACAGGATATTAAACTTTGGATATTATATGTGATCCAGTTGTTAGAATTAATGCATGATATATATTTTTGTCCTTGATATCAGCAGGCAATCTGGGAATAGCATCTCATATCATAGTGACTATTGAAGCCTCTGATGATGCACATGGGGTGTTTGAGTTTAGTGCTGAATCCCTCTCTCTCAGTGGAATGGAACCTGAAGATGACAGAGGAATCATCTCATTTGAGGTCTACAGATATAGTCCCATATACTGCTCTTGAGTTTGCATACTTTACTTGTTATAGAAATCCTCCATGGCTGTATTCTTTTTTTTCAAAGATAGGGTTTCTTTTGCTGATAGCTGTAGTTGTCATGATCTCTATCCCCCCTCTCTCTAATATGCAGGGATACTTGGGTTTTATGACAGGAAATTGGAAATACCTTATCTTTTACTCATTTATAGCACTCATATTAGTGATACTCCAGTTCAGTATCAAGATGCAAGACTGACAGGATAATTATATACAAAGATCATGAGATAGGGAATTATGGCTGTATGGCAGAAATGTTATAAAAACTGCTGAGTGCCTAAAAATCTTGTCTCAAATTCATTTTGCTGATTAAAATTGTGAAGATGCATCTGTGTAATATGTAAAGTGGCATAGGAACCTTTTTCTAGCTAACTGATTTAGTTATTTGTCTTACATGATACACTAATGATGAAGTATTGCTTTGCTTTTCAGGTTATTAGACATCATGGTGCATTGTCCCAGGTGATGTTATATTGGTTCATAGTGCCAAATGATACTGAAGATGTGACTGCAACAAGTGGCAACATAACATTCCATGTAGAGCAAAGGGAAGCAAATTTAACTGTACATATTTTGCCTGATGAAATTCCAGAACTAGACAAGACATTTTCAGTTTATATCATTAACGTTACACATGGGCAGCTTGGAGTTCACACAAATGCTACATTGACTATTCTTGCAAATGATGACCCTTATGGATTATTGATTTTCTCTGAAAAAAATAGGCCAATTAAAGTTGAGGAAGAAACCAAGAATGTCACCCTAACAATAGTAAGGTTGAAAGGTCACTTGGGAGTAGTCAAGGTTACATATAGAACCATGTGTGATGAAGATGACTCACTCTATCTGCTATCAAATATTGCAAGGGCAACATTGGGAGAAGATTATCTGCCCATTTCAGGATTTGTAATCCTTCCAGCCAATGAAAGTGAAGCTACACTACACCTCCCTATTCTGGATGATGATGAACCAGAGCAATCGGAATCTGTATTTGTTGAGCTTCTTGGTGCTACTTTGATAGGAGAAGTCTATCATCAGCCAAGTAAGTCTAACTCTGTCTTTTGTTCAGTAATGTTTAAAGCATAACCCAAAATTATATTTTCTTTACAAAACTATATTTAGCAACATTATACATGACTAAAATCACTTTGATTTAATGGTTCAGGTACTAAGCTTGGACTGAGAAAATCTAGTCCTGTCATAGGCACAGAAGCCAGCTGGTTGACTTTGGGCCATTCTTTCTCAGCCCTAGGAAGAAGGCAATCATTCTGAAAAAGTTACCAACAAAATGGATGGACTTGTCTATGTAGTCACCAAAAATCAAGATTAACTCTCTCATCTACACACTTTCACACACAGCCATGACTATTCTGTGTCTTGGGTTGTTGTTTTTGTAACTATGGCAAATCCAATTGTAAAAACTGCTGCTGATTAATGACAGATTCACTTTACTGTAAAACAAAAGTTGGCTAGTAGAAACAATTGAATAATAGAGGAAAGTATTGAAGCTAGAGCAGAGCATATAGACTGAGATGTGCGTATCCTCACCACATTTCCATAACATAGATACCACATTGATAAAGAAATGAAATTATTTCTATTAGCCTTGAAGTGACAAGATCCATGCTGGTATTTTTAGAAATGATGTCTGATCTGGTAATAATCCAATGGAAGTAAGCCATGAATATTGCTTTAGTCCTGTATTCCCTCACCCTCCACATTTATCTTCCTCTCTCTGTATATTGAACATGAATGGTTATTTGGACTGTGCAGGTAACATTGCTATAATTATTGCAAATCAGAACAAATGTCCTTCAAGAATCATTGCTTATCTTTCCACAATAATAGATATAAGGTTGTTATTTTATTGTGAAATTCTAATGTATTGCTATTGTAGAAAATAAATTGGAAATCCTTCAAATTATTCTGTATTTCAGTTTCAGATTCTCCTCGCCTTGGATCTACCATTTATACAATTGCTCATATAATTATCAATGCCAATGATGATGCTTTTGGAACATTACAGCTCTCTGCACCAGCTGTCCAAGTACCTGAAAATTATATTGGACCAATAATCAATGTCACAAGGACTGGAGGAATCTTTGCAGATGTTTCTGTGAAATTTAGAGCAGTGCCAATTACAGCAACTGCTGGTAAGAGAGTGAAGAGATTACAATGCAATGGCAAAAATGTACAACAGTGTACATATACTTTCGCTATAAGCAAATGGCAAGAATACTATACAGTAGAACCTCTGGTCATGACCATAATTTGTTCCATAACTTTGGTCACAACCAGAATTGGTCGTGACCCGAACCTAATTATAGAAATTTGGTGCTTACAAAAAAAATGGTGTGGAAGGGGAAATTGGCCGCAGGGAAAAAAAATTGTGAATTTTTTGGTCGGAACCCAATTTGGTCATGGTCAGAAGTGTTCGTGATCAAGGTTCTACTGTAGTATCAGAAAGCCTTATATATGCCTGCATGTCATAGAGTCCTTAAGCATGTTCAGAATTTTTTTTTTTGGTTATTTGAGCATTTGTTGCTCATCCAGTTCAAACTACTGTATATCAATGATAAAATGGAGTTGTGTTCATTGATCTGTTCCTATCACTCATTTTTGTTAACTGCTTCCATACATTGAAGCAAAAGATCTGAACTGGGGAACCCACTTTAAATATATGGTCAAGCTTCCCTCTTGATGCCATCTATCTCAATGTGTAGATGAGGCAGGAAGCCTTTTGTGACAGGTGACTGAAATGTTTACCTACCTACTTTATTCTGATATCTACTAATATGGCTTTATAATGTGGTAAGATATAGAAATGTTTCAGCATGGAATAAGCAAAAGAAAAACATATAGCATAGCAAATACGGTCCTTTGCTGAATTCAGGTTTACATGATCATTCTGTCACATGTTTTAATTTAAATTTGCATGTAACCTGTTATTGTGTTAATTAACCTGAGATGGTTTTCCAGATATATTGTTCTCATGGTAAAACAAATCAGTTTGATGATAAGGCATGCCAGCTTTTGAAAAAAAACAATTCAGAGCAGACAGTACCAATTATCTATATGCACACTATTTTGGGTACCTGTTTTCAGTAGACCATGTATGCTAACATTATCTCTTCAAAGAAAGTTTGGGTTGTAGCAATATGAAATATGGAATGGCTAAAAACATGAATGCCAAATGTTTTTATAGGATAAAATAGTTGGTATTGTTTCAAGCATATTCTTCTCCAACTTTTCTCATAGATTCTGCTCATCAGACCTGAATTTCAAATAATATAAAGAAATAGTATCATAATGTTTTTGAATAGGCATCTTTGTTATACACAGGTGAGGACTACAGCGTAGCTTCCTCAGATGTTGTCTTACTAGAAGGAGAGACCAGCAAAGCAGTGCCAATTTATATAATTAATGATATTAACCCTGAAAGGGAGGAGTCCTTCCTTGTGCAACTGCTCAATCAAACAACAGGCGGAGCACAACTCGGGAGTCTAACTCAGGCACTTATAACTATTGAGGCTTCGGACGATCCATTTGGATCTTTTGGTAAGGTGGCATTTAAATATTAATAAAACCATCTATGAATTTAAAAATATCACATTAAATTTAATTAGCAAATTTAAATCTACCTTTCATCTCAACAATATTTCTTTTCGTAATATTTTATCTTACAACTGGCCACTTCTTCCTTTTTTGAAGACACTTTCTCAGAAACCATGATAAAGTACTGTAGATTATTGTCAGTACTCTCACACTGGACTTTACAATTTAAAATTTAAGACTTAAATTAAAGATTACAGCCCATGTAATCCCTTTTTATCTCTTGAGAGTACTGTGACCCCAGAAAGAAGACTTTAGTGCGTCTCTCTCTACTCCCCTCTCTGCCTCCTTTCCCTAAATCTTAATCTGGCGTCTTGTACACTCTGTGATATCAGATATCCTTTTGTGGTGTTATATAAGACTTTACAAAAGCAAGATGAATACAAATCAAAAGAGAGAGGGGAAGAGCAGACCCTATTTTAAACCTACTTCTTAGTCTACTTCACAGTGTTCTGTTGAAATTAGAGTGGAGTGGAGAATGGAATGGAGAGTGGAGTGGAGTGGAGTGGAGTGGAATGGAGTGGAATAGAATAGAATAGAATAGAATAGAATAGAATAGAATAGAATAGAATAGAATAGAATAGAATAGAATAGAATAGAATAGAACAGAACAGAACAGAACAGAACAGAACAGAACAGAACAGAATAGAATAGAATAGAGCTGGAAGGGACCTAGGAGGTCTTCTAGTCTAATTAAAAGGTTTGTATTTTTCCTATTCACCTCAAGCAATTAGTAATCAAATTAGAATATAAATATTTAAATGCAGTGATATTAAGGGCATAGACCATTGCTTATTTTTGTTAACCAACAGTTGGAGAAAGATTTAGCCAACTAGCATTCTGGGCCAGCACGGAAATTCTTCAATACCATTTAGAATTGGATTTGAAACATGTTATGAACCTTTTCATTTTCCTATTCTTCAAGTTCCATTAAAGAGAGATTATTAAACAAAGACATTTGTAGAAGATTCATCAGTACTGTCTCTACCTGAATGTCATCATATTCTGTTTTGTGGACTTTGCTGCTGCCTCTTGCTTGAATGAGGATGAGGTTAACTTGGGCAGCAAAAATGCAGGTGCTGCATCTCTGATGCTGGGTTTCCACTGATTCCCCCACTTTTGCTCTAATGCAGTTGGAGTGGACAATACAAGCGTTGATTTTTAATTTAGGAAGACCTATTCAAAATTATAATATGCAGTAGATTTAAAAATCTACTGATTATTTTCCTTTGATTATAAAAATTAAATTTCTATTTAAAATACGTATTAAAAATATGTAACAAACAGAAAAAATAAATTACAGTGGAAAAAAAATTAAAGTTTTATGTTGTTAGTTTTCCAGACCACTAATATAGTTGTCAAAGAACCTGAAGCCAATACACTGCTGATAGATCTGCCAGTTATTCGCAATGCTGGAACACTTGGCAATGTGACTATTGAATGGATTGCTACCATTGATGGGCAATTTGCTGCCAGTGATTTGAAAGTCTTCTTAGGCAACATTCAATTTTCCCCTGGGGAAACCATGAAGAACTTGATATTAGAGATTCTGAATGATGATATTCCAGAAATTGAAGAGGTAAGCTGAGAAATAAGACAAAACGTGAAAAGAACTATATGTGTGTGTGTGTGTGTGTGTTTTTAAAAGTCTTGTTTATAAAAAACATAAGTACAAATATTGGACTTGTGAAAATGCAATGCTTTGGAATAATGGTGATGATAGTTATAATAATGATAATAATGCTATTGAAAATGGAAATATCCATTGATTTGTGGGGAGAGCAGGAATCAGAAAACTTTTTGCTAGGGTAAAATAATTGCTGAATTCCCAGTTCTCGAATGCTGATCTCTAGGTCTCTTACCATCTAGAACAATTTTTCAAAAACTACACTGAGCTGCTGCAGGGTGGAAATTGTTTCCTTGTGTATCACTAAAACTTTCTTGAGCAAAGGCTTGAGAGAAATTTACATTTTAAATTGCTACTACCTTGAATCTCAATAAGAACTTACATTTTGTTTAGGAATTTTGTGGCCATGTTTAATTTTGGAATCAAACCATAGAGCTAATGATATTTTTCTGCACCAAACTAAGTGTTTGTCCGAAATACATCACAGATTATCAGAGTGGAATTAACCCAGGCTTCCAATGGAGGTACTATTGGACTAGACAGAGTGGCAAATGTTGTAATTCCTGCCAATGATAAGCCATATGGAACAGTATCCTTTCAACAAAACTTGTATCATATTCAAGAGCCATTGGAGAGAAGTTCAACTGCAAACATAACAGTAAAGAGGAGGTCTGTTTAATATCCTAATACTTTACTAGGTTATGGCTAATAACTACTTTGTTTCCCCTGTAACACATTATTTATGGCAATATATTACAATTTACAGTTTAGAGAAAACTCTGTACATAAGAATGAGGCAATCTTTTTGAGTAAACCAACACAAACTCAAAAACCTGAACTGTAGGAAGAGATACTAAAGTATTTTTGCTTCTGAAATTGCTTGAGGCATGTAAAAAGTTTGCTGCAAGGAAGAGAATTCTGCAGCTTATCTCATGAATGTTTCCTCAAAAGCAGTAATTCTTACTGATTGTAATATTATTTTTCAAATAGCATGCGTCATATATTAATTTTAATTAAATGTATCTATGTGTTTGTGCATATTGCTGATTTGTAAGCATTAATAGATACATAACGAATAAAATATATTAGATATATTTTAGATATAAAATATATGTAATATATATTTATATACCTCCCATAGATGTAAAATCACTCTGCCAGCGAAAACAGGCTCCCGAGCTCCATTTTCATCTGTGACGGCCTCCTGAACCCTCTGCCAGTGAAAACAGAGCTTAGGAGGGCCACATGTGCCCCCCCCGCTCCATTTTCACTGGCAGAGGCACCATGGGCCAGTCCTTTGCTGTTTCTAGGGTGGCCCATGGGCCAGATCTAAGCACCCTATGGGCCAAATCCAGCCCATGGACCTTGAGTTTGAAACCCTTGCTATAAAGTATCCTGTTTAAAACATAAGAGTTCAAAACTATGCTTTGTTTATATATTTTTTGCATTCCCCACCCCGTCAAATTTAATTATAACAACTATAACAAATTTAACTATATCAAGAAAACTCTTTTAATCATTATTTAATTTGTCATTTATTTAATTTGTAGTGGTGGAAGATTTGGTCAGCTGAAGATATTTTACAGCACTTCAGACATGGATTTCACAACTCTTGTACAAGAGCAAGGGCTGGATGTATTATGCTATTATGAAGCACCTATACAAGGAATTCCAGATGAGAGTCATGTGACCAGAGTTAATCTTTCACTAGCCAATGATTCTCTCTACACTTGTGCTATTCTTTGTTTGAAAGAGCAGGCCTGCTCAGCTTTTTATTTCTCTGGTACTTCTGAAAGTCCATCATGTTTTTGGGCGGGATCTTGGAGTAACTCAATAACCAACAACACAGGATTCTGGATATACAAGAAAAATCTTACTACTTTAACTGCTATTTTCAGAACACAAGCAATTGCTAATAATGACTATGAGCCTGTTACCAGCCAGTGGGTGATCATGGAAGAAGGAGAAGAATTTGCAAACCTCACAGTCTCCATATTACCTGATGATTTTCCGGAACTGGATGAGAAGTTTGTCATTTCTTTGTTACAAATTGTGCTGATGAATGTCACTGCCAGCATTGAAAATCAACCAGTCGTAGGGCAACCAAACACCGCTACAGTTCTCATACAAATGAATGGGGATGCTTTTGGTGTGTTTGTAATTTATAGCATCAGTTCCCATACAACTGAGAATGGTCTTTATGTGGAAGTACAAGAACGGCCTCAGAATACAGTGCAGTTGATGATACATAGAACAGAAGGTAGTCTGGGACAGGTGATGGTGGAATGGAGCATTAGTGGTGGCACCGCTACCCCAAATCTGGATTTTATAGGTGATGGAGAAGTCCTGATTTTTGCAGAAGGTAAAGAATTTGAGAGAATCCTCTAATGGAAACTTAATATGCTACTATCCTGAACAATCATTGCCATATATCAAACTTTATAATGACTTACAGGAAGATTGTAAGGAAAATACACATGACATCTCTCTGAAGGTTATCATCCATAAATTATAGTTTGAATTCCAGCATTTTAAACTCATTAACTATAGATATTTTATGCCACTTGAAATGTAAAGTCTAAAAAGGATTTTATACTACTTTTTTCAAAATTCATAGGAGAATTTTAAGACACATCATTGACAAAAGGAATATAAAGGAACAGTTTTAAGTAGTACGGTATGCCAGAGTTGCTTTGTTTATATGCTTGTATTTAGAAAGTTTCTTTGTTTATCTAAGTGAAATAAGTGTTGTTCTAAACATTGGAAAGGTTGCTACATAATCATAAAGTGCTCTAATTTTTCTTATCAGGTGAGACAAAAAAGCCTGTCACTTTGACTATTCTAGACGACACTGAGCCCGAAGATGATGAAAGCATTCGGATCACTTTGACCCACACTGAAGGTGGTAGCCGTATTTTACCCAATTCAGATACTGTCACAGTGGTGATTTTAGCCAATGACAACGTAGCAGGAATTCTTAGTTTTCAGTTATCCTCAAGATCTGTAATTGCTCATGAAGGTGGGTTCATCTCCATTTTCACTTCCCTTTCTTTGTGAGCTATTATTATTAGGCTTTCTCTCAATTTGATCAATTTATTGTTTGGAAAAACAGAAAGAAGAATTTGATCAATTTATTTGCCTTCGTTTGATCGATTTATCCCTTAGAATTTTTTTCTATCCCTAGAAATTAATATTGTGGAATAATATACAAATGTACAGTATGCGAGTAATTGCACAGTTTTATACTTCTGCTTATCACCAATTCTCCATATTCTGACAGACCTCAAAACATGAATGAGAAAAAGGCTGGAGTTTGTTATCCTTGATGAAATATACTGCAGTTGTATAGTATATACAACAAACATTTACCTTAATACTTGAACAATATATGGTGATGAACATTCTTTGCATTTGCTGATAATATTTTTTCTTTTATTTAACTCAGCAATTCTACAGTAGCTATTACAGTTAAATAAATGGTAGGTAGGTAGGTAAGGAGATAAACAGATGAGACATTGCAGTTTTTTTCTTATTTACATATATTACAGTCATTTAACAGCAAATCAAGATAATGGAAATGATTAATCAGAAAGGCATATATTTATCTTGGAAGCAAATTAATGGAAATTCTAATTGTTTAGAACTTTCTATTGTCTTAGGTGCAAATAAGATACTGGCTTTCCTTCATTTCTTATGATATTATGTATTCTTTCATTTCTAGGAGAACTGTTACAATTTCATGTGCTAAGGACTGCACCAGGAGCTGGCAGTGTAACTGTTGACTGGGAAATTGTTGGCCATAATTTGGAACAAAACTTTGAAAATATTTCTGGCACACTCTATTTTTTAGAGGTAGTTACCATTTATTTGCTTCAGATGCCATAATAAAAAGAAAGTGTGAATAGTTGCACTTGATTTGAGAACAGATGGACAACTTTATTGCCTTATTTGCAATGTAAAATTATATATATCTGCTCAGATGTAAGCCATATTTAGACTAATGCAGTGGGACTTATTTCTAAGCGTGTAGCACTGTACCTTTTTCCCTAGCTGTTTTACAAGCCCACTAAGCTTTTGCTAGAATAAAATATACAATAATATTTGGATATTAATCTATATAAGCGAAATACCACTCATGCATCATCACAGAATCTCCAGAACCATAAAACCTACAAACTTGAAATTTGCCACATATTTTCCTCTTGGCTTCTAGGTGCTCACTAAGAAAGGATTTTTTAGAAATGGCCATTAGAGCATTAGTATTTCCTATATAATGATTAACCCGTTCTGGTGCTAAGGAGTTCTATTCCCCATCCCTACCTGAAAAGAAATCTGTTCCAAATGCAAAACACAAGCAGAGGAGAGGAGTTCAGATTCAGTTTCACAGCAGCAAACAGCTTTACTATAGAACAGTTGAGCTAAGCCATGGCCAGGTTCCTTCCTCTCCCCTTCTTGTTCACACAGCAAATACTGTTTCACTTTCCAAATAGCCCTCTGATGCTACTCCCCCTCCCCACCTGAAAAGAAATTTGTTCCAAATGCAAAACACAAGCAGAGGAGAGGAGTTTCAATTTCAGTTTTACTTTCACAGCAGCAAGCAGGGAATGGGGAGGCTTCTGTGGGACAAGGCTGAGGGAGAGGGGATAGGATAGGGGAGGCTTCTGTGGGGCAAGCCTGAGGGAGAGAAGGGGATAGAAGAGGATAGGCTTCTGTGGGGCAAGCCTGAGGGAGAGAAGGGGATAGGATAGGGAAGGCTTCTGTGGGACAAGGCTGAGGGAGAGGGGATAGGATAGGGGAGGCTTCTGTGGGGCAAGCCTGAGGGAGAGAAGGGGATAGAAGAGGCTAGGCTTCTGTGGGGCAAGCCTGAGGGAGAGAAGGGGGATAGGATAGGATAGGATAGGATAGGATAGGATAGGATAGGATAGGATAGGATAGGCTTCTGTGAGGCAAGCCTGAGGGAGACAAGGGGGATAGGATAGGATAGGATAGGATAGGATAGGATAGGATAGGATAGGATAGGATAGGATAGGCTTTTGTGGGGCAAGGCTGAGGGAGAGAAGGGGAGAGGAGAGGCCAATAGTAACTACTCATTAATTTTCTAGCTGTAAGTGTTGATTTATTAAGCCTGATCACACAGTTTAGTAGTGGAGCATGGGTATTCAGCTAGTCTGTTATATCCTAAAACCTGCAGACTCTGCTAAATTGTGAATGTCACAGTTACTTTGTGCCCATGTGGAGCCTTTTAATAATGGAATGTTCTTAATAAGGAATACCTTTCAATGTATCTCTCAGAAAATGGTCCAGGCTAGTATTATTTTAATAAAACAACTTAGTAGGTGAAAAGGTGATTTGTAGAAATGAATTTCAATTTTCTTTCAGGTAGTCCTCAATTTACAACCACAATTGAGCCCAAAATTTATGTTGCTAAGTGAGATATTTGTAAAGTACGTTTTGCCCCATTTTATGATCTTTCTGGCCACAGTTGTTAAGCACTCATTGCAGTTGTTAAGTTACTTTAGTAATATGGTTGTTAAATGAATCTGGCTTCCCCAATGACTTTGTTTGTCAGAACATCACATGACCTCAGGACTCTGCAACCATCATAAATATGAACCAGCTGCTAAGTGTATGAATTTTGATCATGTGACTACAGGGTTGCTGCAATGGTTGTAAGTGTGAAAAATGGCCATAAGTCACTTTCTTCACTGCCATTGTAACTCTGAACAATTATTGGACAAACATAAGTCGAGGAATACCTGTATTATTATAGTTGTTAAATAATTCTCCTTTTTTGCTTTAACAAATAGGGGTCATTAAATGCAACAATTTATTTATACCTGCTGGATGATCAAATCCCTGAAGAAAAGAAAGAATATCACATAATTCTGCATAATATTAAAACTCAAGGTATCTGTCTTGTAGATATATAGCAAATCAAGATTTGGTCATATATGATGACTAGATTATTTAATATTTTGTAATCTGAAGATGAATGTATTAGCAGATAAAATCCATCAGTCTGAAATGCCATGAACAGTCTGTCTGAGTTAGTCTGTTCACAGTTGCAAAGAACCATTTAATGCTTCAGTCTAACAGGAATATTGGATCAAACTGAAGTCCTATCGGGGGGGGGGGTCCGTGCTGCTCTCCGAGCTTGCTTGTTTTCTTGCAGATGTTTTATTACCCAAACTAGGTAACATCTTTCAGCCCTCCTTAGTAGCACTGATGAGGTTACCTAGTTTGGGTAATGAAACGTCTGCAAGAAAACAAGCAAGCTCAGAGAGCAACAAGGACCCCTGATTTCAACTCTGAGCTACAAATATTCTCCTTTATTAGTCCTCTAAGCCAGAAACTATGGTAATCTACCAGATTTTGAGGACAATTGTTTTATATACTATGGGGGAAATTATGTTCAGAGACAATTTACTTTTGATTCCAAAAATAAGATACGATGTCTGATAATCATCTGATAAACATAATCTTCTTTATTACTTTTTATGATATTTTATCATAATATGATATAACCAACTAGTCATTTTCTCTAGCCCAATAAGTGATTATTTTATGTGGGAAGAAGGAGGAAGGTTGCCATGTATGCTGTCACAATCATTGTGCACAGACAGCAGAACAATGGAATGTAAAAGTTAATATATCATGGTTTTATGAAAAACATATTGGAATATCTTGCCATATACCACCAAACATTTTTTCTATTAAATTAAAGAGCACTTTCCTATGGAGAACCATGCTTTTTAACATCATTTTTAAATTTCTTTTTAGGCATCACTTCTACTGGCAGTGCTATTTTGGACCATCAAGGACATGAAGCAGTTTTGACAGTAGAGGCTAGTGATGAGCCATATGGCATTCTGAATTTTGCATCTTCCTCTAGAACTGTATTAATCCAAGAGGAAAATAAGACGATTCAACTTTTCATTAACAGAGAATTTGGATCTTTAGGTTTGTATAGAGAAGAATATAGGCTCTAAAACATATTTTTCTATACACAGCTTCATTATTATTACTTTCTTACCCATGATGTTTCACAGTATTATGTCATAAATGCAGAAGAAAATGCATTAACATCCAAATAAATAAATCTGAAACTCTGAAAAAGGAATATACACTGCTCAAAAAAATAAAGGGAACACAAGCAGAAGACATCCGAGATCTGAATGAATGAAATAGCCTTATTAAATACTTTGTTCATTACATACAGTAGTTTTGTGTTCCCTTTAGTTGTTTGAGCAGTGTATAAACTGCTGTATGTACAGAACAAAGTATTTAATAAGGCTATTTCATTCATTCAGATCTCGGATGTCTTCTGCTTGTGTTCCCTTTATTTTTTTGAGCAGTATATTTTCTATCTAAGAGCTAAATTGGTTCTGAGTAGGTATATTAGGTACCATGTGTCAATAGTGACTAGAGTCTGTTCTATTAGCACCCAACAAGCTTTCTTTTATTCTCATACATAAATATACTGAAGTACACTATTCTCCAAGTAGTTAATTGCAATGTTGTAAATGGCTTTTCCTTTCACATGATAAAAGAAATGATGGAAACAGCTGGGAGAGTCTTGTTTGAGAATTGGTGAAATTTTAATTTAAATAGTGGGTTTTCTAAACTTTTACTAAAATGATAAAAATAGGAGGGATTTTTATGGAAGGAATATCATAAGGACCTAACATAGCAAAAAGACAGTGCTTTTTTGCTTTTTGCAGTTCTAACCAGCAGAATTATGACCATTCACTGGCCTGCCCTAACATATAAGGAAGAAGATAGACAGTCCTAGATACCAAATACCTAAATATTTGCACATGTCCAAAAACTAGTATATTATACTGTAAAATTTATATCCTTATGTGAACATTATGTCATAATCACTACATCTCACTTTGCTATTAAAAGAAAGCAGATGCAAAATATAGTAGTCATTTTTTAAATGCTACACTTCAGCTTAGCTGTAATTTTCTAAGAAACAAGAGAAACAGCAAACTTAGAAAAATGCAAACATTTGAAAAAAATGCACAAAATTGTTACAGAAAAATCCGAGGCTTTTTTTTTTATTAAAAAGCATCCCAGTAGGCATGAAATACCATGCTCCATGAGCATGGATACTGAGCATGATATGATTATCAAAATCCAAGTATAATGGATAAATAAAAGAAGCATCTTGATACAAGTCAAAGATGTAGCTATAATGCTGGACAGAAACTCATTACCCTGCCCTTTTATCTGCATGTCTCACATCTCTGATATTCATAGATACGTGATTATACAAATCATTATTTGATGTTTTTGTTTGTTATAAAATATAGGTGTATTTAATTATAATCATATCTGAAAATCTATATGTTTACCAGGTGTTGTCAATGTAACCTACACAACAATTTCAGAATTTCTTGGTTTAAAGAATCAGACAGAAGGGGCATATGCTGAACCAGGAGTTGATTATATACCTATATCAGGATCAGTTCTTTTGAAAGAAGGTGTAACAACAGCCACCATAAATATTACTATTCTAGAGGTAAATTGTAATTCTGCTCAGTAAAGGAAAAAAAGAGAGAGAGTTTGATTTTGATGAATGCAGGATTTAGGCCATAATTTCTAATGTTCATGGGAAAATTCTTTGCTCTATTGGTTGATGGAAAAATCCAAGAGGAACAGTTAATCACAAAAAGAGAACTTAGATTTATACAAGTGGAATAAATCTGTTTCATTACACTGGTTTCACTACCATGTGCCACATTTTATAATCTTTAAAATGAATAATGCATTGTTCCATATTTTTTCTGTTTCATTTCCTGATTAGAGTACTTGTAGTAAATCTTGCAGTTGGAAACAAGCCTAGCTAGTATTATATTATTTTAAAATTTGTAATATTTCATTTGACATGCATAATATGAAAATTCTTCAAGCCTAGTAATTCCATTAGGAATGAGGATGATGGTAGTTAGACATAGTGCACAATAGATAAGTGCAAAGTAAACTACTTCTGCTAATTTAGAAGTAATTTTCAAGTGGACAATAACATGAGCCTGTGTTGTCTTTTTGTTTTACAGGATGATATTCCAGAAATGCAAGAATATTTTTTTATTAATCTAACATCTGTGAAACTAGTCACACACCCTTTGACATCTTTTCCTCCCAGACTTGGTAGAAATCTCACAACTTTCTTTTATGAATTCTTTATATCTCTCTGTCAAATTTATACATTTAAAAATTATTTTGCATAAATGTTAATACGTATAAAAATATTCATTACTTTTTTTATGCAAACTTTCAAAATATACTTTTCTAAAAATGATAAAGCTAACAGTAAACTTGTCAATGGCATTTCAGAAGTAAATTTAATTAGTCACAGATAATAAAAAACCATTTTTATTAGTTACAATAGTAAATCTTGCTTATTGTAGAGGAAGAGTATGCTGATGCATGCATCCGCATTGCTGTTCTACAGTAGGACATCTATTAAATCAACCAGTGGTTACTTTATTAAAAAAATGGCATGTACCTCATGTACAGCATTAGTACATATCTCATTCATGTTCTCTGCAAACATCAGTGTGATGTAAGAGCCTTGGAAACATAAGGGAAGAAAACCCCAACATTTGCTTCAGGCCCAAAAGCTTCCAATTTATAATTCCTCATAAACTTTAGGCTGGTATATTAGATTTGGTTTTGTTCAATATTTCCAAGACACATGATGTTTCCTATTACTGGTGCTACAAAAATGTATAATCTAATATTATCAATTTGAACTTCATTTTGCATTTCTATAGAACTGACTGAGTTAATTCACTGCAAGATAAATAGAAAAAATGTGCCAATAGGATTCAGATTGATAGCACAGAAAATATTTAGGAATATTTGGATTTCTATCTTCTGAGTAATTTTAATTACTTAAAATTAATTAAGTAATTAATTTTATTCATTAATATTTACTTTTTTCCAGGAACATTTGGGAAATATTATACTTAGTTAATATTATTAAGTAACAATTAGCATAAATTGATATTACAAATAATAATTTACCATCTATATCTAAGCGTTTACTTATAGATCCACATTACTATGCAAAATAATTTTCTTGCTATTTTTAGACGTGGATGGTTTAACAGCACAGATAATTATTGATGCTAATGATGGAGCAAGAGGAGTAATAAGTTGGCAAAATACAAGGTAAGTTTAATTTTCTGTTCACATTTCATTTTTTTCAATTGTTAGTTTGCTCAGCTGAAACCTTTTATGACATGAATCATGATGGCACCAAAGACAGTAGGAAATGTAGTCAGCCAGTCCTGGAAGCCAAATATTGGCTCTAAGTAGTCCAGAATAACCAAAGTATCTTTATTAGGAATGTACCTATTTAATTTACATTTAAGTGCTACAGGCAGTTTCAAGGATCTCAAAGTGTAGATAAGATGGCGGCATTAATTAGAGTGTTTTACATATATTAAATATTGAGAACACATCTATGCAAGAGAGAGAAATGCTACTTGAACCAAAATGGAACCAGGATGTTGGTCCATTCCAGTAAAGTGACAGAGTAGCTTTAAACAGATCTGTGGGAGAAGATCACCAAATACTGGGCAACATCCAGCTGAGAAAAGTGTAGAAAATACTATAGAATATCCATCAAGACACATTAGGTAAAGGGTGATGAGGACTTTAAGGAGATAAGTAAGAAAAAAAGCTTATGAAAATGCTAACACAAATGGTAACATTTGAAAAAGGATGTATGTTATAAGCATTTCTGATGAATCAGATTATAAATTAGAGTAGCAGGGCTTAACAAATTCTGACCTTAAAACTCAAGAAACAGGCTGTTAGATACTGCATTTCAAAATGAAGGTCACAAAGGGCAGAACCTGCTGGACAATAGGCATGCAATTTGGAGAGCCAAGTAATCACCCACTTCTAGCAGAAGAATAGCAGACTGAGTCAGGTATCTTAGAGCCTGAATAGGAAAAGAAAAGCCCTCACACATGCATAAAGTTAAACAAATACCCATAGGTGTAATATACCAAGCTTCTGGCATAATCAAGCTCCAAGTCTCCAAGCTTTATGGGAATATCCTTTGAAAAATATGCTTTTATTCAGTTGGGTCCATCCACCAGTACTGGTGCTGAAATTTTCTGTCTTGCATCATTTTCCAGGCCCCTTAAATGTGCTGAAAAAGTCTGGATTTTTTCAGTCAAATTTATGTCAGCTTCGTGGGAATGTAAGAAGGAGAGAAAGAAAAACTCTTTTTTTCCATTAAAGAATCTCCCAAATTCTTTAGTCCATTCATGGGATAGTGGCTGTACTATCTTTCTTGGAGGCTTTAGCAGCAATACAGTAACTCATTCCTTTATCACTCACATTTGGAGGACTACAATTCATTCTATATGAGCTTCCCTTAAAGATACAATTTGTGCAAAATTCAGCCTCCTTCCCTCCCCCGCTGAATGGTAGAAGATGCTATAGCAGGATAATGCCATTTTGGTGTGAGCTTCATTAAGTAGCTGTAGGCTTTTGGATCAAGAGTTCCTTGTCACTTCTGAAGCCCTTTGTAATTTGGATATTTCTTACTTCCAGAGTAATATGGCCAAGTAGAATCCAGCTGGTTGACAAATGTAGACTGGGAAGGGATGCTATAGATGACTGTACCAGAGATGTTAAAAGGGTGGGCGTCCAGATGCAAGCTTTCTTAGTCATTACCCCTTCAGCCTCAACAGCTGTTCCTCTGAGTTAAAATTATACCTTCCATACTATAATTTACTCTCATTTTGAAAAGCAATAAAATACATTTTTCCATATTGCCTTTGCACATATTGGATGATATGACTGTGATAATTAATGAATCAGGGATGCTATCTTGCTTTTGATAAATTAATGTTTTGCTTTTATTTTGGATGTCCATTTATTTTAAGACACCTAGAACTATTTGATAAGCTAGCCAATAAGGATTTAATTTAAATGATTTATTTAAATAAATAGGTAACTTTTCTTTTTTCCTTCAGGTTTGAAATAAGTGAACTGAATGTAAACTTAACATTAGTGATATTCCGGGACCGAGGATTGTATGGTAATGTGTCCTTATTCTTGTATGCTCAGAATCTGGAAGCATATCAGGGACTGGACTTTAATCTTTCTTCAAGGGTAAGAACAAACCATCACAGAAAACTATTTTTCTATAATATCAAATGTTTTATTTCAGTGAAAAGTGTAAGCAATTGTACCCTGAATATTAGGGCTGTGGAAGGCTTTAAAGTTTATTCCATTTCTTCAGTAATACACTTTTCAGTTAAAAAAACTTCAGTATGACACTTGTTGATAAATGCATTTATATAGTTTATAAATGCATTTATATAGTTCTTTAAAAGAGCCTTGGTAGTACAGTGGTCTAAAGCACCCTGTTATTAAGACCAGCTGCCTGCAATTACTGCAGGTTCGAATCTCGCCAGGCTCAAGGTTGACTCAGCCTTCCATCCTTTCTAAGGTAGGTAAATTGAGAACCCAGTTGGGGGGGCAATAAGCTGACTTTGTATAAATATACAAAAGGATGAAGGCTATTGCTTAGCGCATTGTAAGCCGCCCTGAGTCTCCGGAGAAGGGCGGCATATAAATCAAATTTAAAAAAACCAAAAAACTTCCAAAGAACAATTAGATGTTAGGATGTGTAACTGAGTTATGTTTATTGTATGTATTTTATCATTATGAGGACCCAGATTGTTGGGGGCAATATGCTGACTCCAGGGGTGAAATGCTCCCGGTTCGGACTGGATCGCCCGATCTGGTAGCGATGGCAGCGGGTGGTTCGGAGAACCAGTAGCAAAATTCCCTGCCCTCCACCCCCCCCCCCAATGCCCAGATGAGCTGTGAGATCATCAGAGGCTTTTTTTTTACTTTTAAAAGCATTTTTTTCTACAACCTCTTCGGCCGAAAAAATGCTTTTAAAAGTTAAAAAAAAAAGGCCTCTGATGATCACGCAGCTCAGCTGGGATCGTCAGAGGCTTCTAAAACCTTCGATCGAAGAGATTGTAGAAAAAAAATGGCTTTAAAAACCTCTGGCGATCCCAGCTGAGTTGCCTGATCGTCAGAGGCTTTTAAAAGCATTTTTTTTTGCAACTTCTTAAGGTTGTAGAAAAAATGCTTTTAAAAATAAAAAAAAAAAGTTGGCCATGCCCACCCAATCACATTACCTCCCACCACCACCAAGCCATGCCCACAGAACCGGTAATAACAAATTTTACATTTCACCACTGGCTGACTGTAAATTGCTTAGAGAGGGCTATAAAACACGGTATATATGTCTAAGTGCTATTGCTATTATAAGATGACGTGTACTTTTTTTGAATATTTCTATAGCTGCTATGTAAAAGTCACAAAGAATTTACATTTTTCTGTACATTTTTATGCATTGCTTTTCAACATACAGTATTTAAAGTCATTTACACTATGTTTCATTAATAGACTCTTTGTTTTGCTGATGGAGAAAGATATAAATATATTGATGTTCAAATTTTTGATGATGAGATTCCTGAAAGAGATGAGCGATTCCAGCTAATTTTAACAAATCCATCCCTTGGATTAGAATTGGGAGAAAATACTACAGGTAATATTAATTAATTTGAAATTAATATTTTGTTTTGTGTTTGCTATGGATAGGGCGTTGGTCCTACTATGAACGCCTCTTCTCCAGTGCTGCGGAATGGTCCAGAATGGTCCAGTGCTGCGGAATGATACAGTGTAATCTGCTCAGAGACTAAGTCATAATTTTGCTGGCCACGCCCCCACTCGTGTCCGTTGGGCCCAGTTTTTGGCGAAGACAAGCCTGAAAGAAAAGCTCAGCCAGAAGTTAGTAAGGACCGGCTCTGGGCCTGGACCATTCCGCAGCATTGGAGAAGAGGTGTTCACGGTAGGACCAATGCTCTTTCTCCCAATGGACTGCGGAATGGTCCAGAAGTGGGACATACCAAAGGATGGCTGTCCTAAGGGTGGGATGACGTGGGGACTGGAGCCCCCGGGGCCAAATAAGCCTGCTGAAGGATTCTCCTTCCAAAAGACGCTTCCGCAGAAGCATATACATCTAATTTATAATGCCTTATAAAAGGCGAAGGAGTAGTCCAGGTGGCCGCCCTGCAAATTTCCTCGAGGGATGCTTGCGTGGCCTATGCAGTGGTGGTAGCTGCTCCTAGTGTCGAATGCGCAGTAATGTGTTTGGGAACTGGTAGTGACTTAATTTTGTATGCTCGGGCAATACACGCTCTGATTCAGTGACCAATTGCGGGAGAGGAGACAAAGAGAGCCTCAGACTTCCTGGTGGGCGCAGTTCACTTGATATAGATCCTTAGAGCCCGTCAAACATCCAAGGTATGCCACGCTTTCTCCAAGACATGGGAAGGCCGAGGACAGAAGTTAGGCAATATGACCTCCTGGGCTCTATGGAACCAGGAGTTCACTTTGGGAATGAATGAAGGGTCAAGCCTCAAGACAACCTTGTCTGAATGGAATACACAAAGGTCGGCCCTCACAGAAAGGGCCGCCAGCTCAGAAATGCACCATGCCGATGTGAGGGCCACCAGGAATGCCACTTTAAGGGTGAGGAATCGGAGGCTCGCTGTCTTCAGGGGCTTGAAAGATGGTTCAGTGAGTGCCTTCAGTACTCTGGGTAAGTCCCAGGTAGGATAACAGTGAACAACCGGAGGTCGGATGTTACTTGCACCCCGCAGGAACCTGTGGATGATCGGGTGGTGTGCCAGCGGCTCCCTGCCTGCAATCGACAAGATGGTGGAAAGGGCGTGTTAATGGTGTTGTGTGCTAGCCCTTTGTCGAGGCCCTCCTGCAGAAAGTCAAGCACCTGTGGAACAGAAGCTGAAACAGGTTTAATATGGTGCTGGGCGCACCAGGCAGTAAATACCTTCCAGGTTGAATTGTAAATCCGGAGAGTTGACTGCTTCCTGTCAGCCTGAATGGTCTGAATGACTTTGTGAGAAAGGTTTTCCTTCTCAAGAGGATCCCTTCAAGTGCCATGCGGTCAACTGGAGCCACTGAGGCTCCGGATGAAGCAGGACCCCCTGGGTGAGAGAGATCCTCTCTGGAGGAATTCTCCAAGGCCTTGACACGGATAGATTGAGTAAGTCCATGAACCATGGTCTCCGAGGCCAGTAAGGGGCCACCAGAATGACCTCTGTGCCTTCCGTGATGATCTTGCAAATCACTCCCGGTATCAAGGAGAAAGGCGGAAAGGTGTAAAGGAGGCCGGGAGGCCAGGCGCAGCGGAGGGCATTGGTCCCTTCTGCCCCCTGGGTTGGAAACCTCGTGATGTAGCAAGGAAGATGAGCATTCAGGCGTGCTGCAAACAGGTCCACTAGTGGTTGTCCGAACCAGATGCAGATGTCCAAGAAGATGTTGGGGTGGAGACCCCACTCGGCGTTGTCCACTGTAGTCCTGCTCAGGAAGTCCAACTGAGCATTCTTTGTGCCAGTGATGTGCTCTGCCTTGAGGGAGCAGACATTGGCTTCTGCCCACCTGCCCAGACTGAGGCTTCTTTCATTGACGTGTGCCTTTGCGGCAACGTTGTCTGTCAGTATGAGTATGCAACGTCCCGGACCAAGCACTGAAAGCGCTTCAGAGCCAGATGGATCGCCCTCAACTCCAACCAGTTTATGTTGTTGGTGAGGTCCTGAGGTGACCAACGACCCTGCACTACTTGGGAGTTGAGGTGGGCTCCCCAGCCATAAAGACTGGTGTCCGATGTAAGAATGATCCTTTGAGGCTCTTGTATGATGGAGCCTTTGTCAATGGCCGGTGATGCCCACCAGTGTAGGGATCTCCTGACAGTGAGGGGAACCCTGACCTTCACCAGGGAGTTGGAAAAGCCCCCCCCCATTGGTATGGTAACAGGAACCATTGAAGGCTCCGAGCGTGAAGCCGAGCCCATGGCACAATTTGCATGCAAGAGACCATCTTGCCTAGTAACTTGGACAGCGTGGCCAAGGGAACCTTGGGGTGTTGTTGAATCAGAGTTACCAAGTTCCTTATGCTGTCCCTCCTTTCCTGGGACAGGAAAACCAGCCCCAGGGAGGAATCTATGATGGCTCCGAAGTGGGTTAACCTGGTATGTGGAGTCAGATGGCTGTTCAGGTAATTAACTAGAAACCCATGGTTTTGCAATGTTCGGATGGTCAGAGTAGATCCTCCTTCGCCTCTTGAAGATAGGAGGCCTAGATCAATATATCGTCTAGATAAGCCTGCAGCCTCACCCGGGATAATCGCAGGTGGGCTGCAAGGGCGGCTAATACTTTCGTGAAGCAGCGTGGGGCCGATGCCAGGCCAAAAGGCAAGGCATGGTATTGGAGGTGGCGACCTGCGTAACAGAATCTTAGGAACCTCCGATGATCTGGTAATATTCAAATGTGGAGGTAAACTTCCGAAAGATGGATTGAGGCCATGAAATCTCCGGGACGAATCCCTTGGAGCAGGAGTGGGCAAATGTGGCCCTTTTACAACCTGTGGACTTCAACTCCCAGAATTCCTGAGACAGCTTGGCTGTCTCAGGAATTCTGGGAGTTGAAGTCCATAGGTTGTAAAAGGGCCACATTTGCCCACCCCTGCCTGGGAGGATTGACAATAGTGAGCACATCTTGAACCTCCTGTAGACCAAATGGGTGTTGAGGGCTTTGAGGTCCAGGATCGCTCTCGAGCCCCCCTAGCGCTTCGGTACAACAAACAGGATGGAGTAAAATCCCTGCCTCCATTGTTGTGGTGGAACTGGCTCTATAGCCCTGATGTCTAGGAGGTGCTGAATCACCATGAGCTCCCGCTTTGAGTGGTTGTTGGAGACAGGGCAGTGCACAAAGCGGTTGGGTAGGCAGGAGAGAAACTCCAGAGATAGTCCTTGACGGATGGTTGAGAGAACCCAACTGTCCGTTGTTGTGAGAGTCCACTGGTCTACATAAAGGCTCAACCTTCCTCCTATGGGAGGATTGGGAGGTAAGTCATTTCTGTCTGCGGAACTGGCAGTTGCCAGATCCGCAAAAGGGACTTCTTTGGGTGCCAAATTGTCATGAGCGGTCACGACAGCCCTTTCGCTTCAATGCACAGGAAGATCCCTCCCACCAATGCCCTTACATGCAGGTCTGGTTGTCGTGCTGGACCCTGCATGTAAGGGCCTTGGTGGGAGGGACCTTCCTGTGCGTTGAAGCGAAAGGGCTGTCTCCTATAATAAGGAGTGGTCCACCTGTCCGCCCTCCTGGCTACTGAAAGCAGCACCTTTAGCTTCTCCTTATCCTCTACCAGAAGAGGGTCAAGAGACTCTCCAAATAATTTGCATCCCGAGTATGGAAGAGTCCAGCCTCCATTTGGCTTTGAATTCTGCTGGCCACTGTCAGAGCGATAATAATCTCCTGGAGGTGACTATGGAGGCTAGGGCCCTGGAGGAGTATTTTGCGGCATTTAATGTTGCATCCGCCGAGAATTGAGCGGCGGCTATAATTTTGTTGAGGTTCTGATGTAAACGGACCTCATTAGATGACAATCTGGCCTGTAATTTTTGGAGCCAGATGAGGGAAGATCGATTGAAAAAGGATGCTGTAGTGGAGGCTTGAATGGCCCAGGCAGCCTGGTGTGTTTTTGGAAGGATAAATCCAATTTCTTCTCCTCCGGCTTTAAGCCTTCAGAGGGGTCCCCGGCCAGATAGGGAGAAGGGGATGCAAGAGCAGCAACCGAACCATCAACAGAAGGTACCTGTAAGAGTTGGGCAAACGACAGTGCCATGTTGTAATTCCTTCTGTCCATATCACTGGGAGTGGGAAGAGATGCTGGACTGACCCATTGGTTGTGGACGACATTGATGAAGAGCTTGGGAGCAGGAATGTAGAGTTGCTGAGCCACAGGCTCAGAGAATAGACCATGTCCTTGCCCCTCAGCAGGCTGGGATTTGGTTGCTGAAACTTCCTCTTGAAGTCCAGAGGTGACCTTTGCCTTAAACAGTAAGGACTTGAAGAGGCCTGAAGGAAAAAGACAGGTAAATGCTAGCACATCAGGAAGCGCCCCCTCATCATCCGAGAGATCCTGTTCTGTATGGGCCTCCTCCCCCAGAAATAAACCATCACTACCCCCCCCCCCAAATGGTAAGGTGACAGGTCGGGTGGCTCGGTTAGACTGGCAGAGGGAAAAGTGGGTGCGCGAAGAGAATAAGAGGCAGAAACAATAGAAACTGCTCTCTGATGTTGGATTACTTCCGCAATGCCCCTAGAGATTGCCTGTGAAATTAAAATCTGGAGATTTTCAGGCAAGTTGGATAATTTGGGTGCGGGGGCTTGAGATGGCTGAATAGGCCTAGGATTCTTTGCTGCGATAGTGCAAGCGAAAAGATTCTCTCTTCTGACATGTTTTGCTGCAGCTGTTCCATGTGGTAGTGGACCAGCATTCTCAGGTGACCAGGTCCTTGTTGCAGGTGCTGCCTGTTCTTGATGCAATGATCTGGAAACTGAGTGGTAACTGGCCAGTGACTGAGTTTCCAGGTGACTCTGCTTTGCCTGCCTTTCAGCAGATTTCTGCTTGGGCTCCTTCCTAGAAATCTGCTTGTCTTGGAGATGTGGTGCAATTTACAGGACGCCTTCCTGCCCCCTGAGGTCCCGGGCTCCTCCCTGGACCTGGGTTCCTTCCTGGACCTGAATTTCTCTGCCATAATGCTTAGGAAGAATCAAGGAGACCCAAGCTGTGGTGGCTATGCCTGTTCCCAGGACTTAGCCAGCACACCTGCAAGCCAAATCAGGCTGTTTCAAGGACGGCTTGCCTAGGCAAACCTAATAATTGCCAGATCCTGTGCAACTCCCCCACCCCCAAAGAAGCCGGGGCGTCTCAGCGCGTTGGTAGTAAAGTGTCTCTGGGTGTCCAGGAGACTTTAAGCCGCCACCGCAGCACTTGTGAGCCAAACGGTGGAATGAGGGGGGGCAGCGCAAAAGCGCTGCATTTCAATTAAGGCCGGGGCCTGCTCCTCAACTGACGAGGAGATCGGGCGGGTGGGGTGCTTCATAATGGCCGCTATCTAAATCCCCAGAGTCAAAATGGCCAATCCGCAATGGTGGAAACAGCAGTGAGTTGGAATCGGATGGCGCGAAAGTGGCTCATCCTCACAGGCCGCCCTGCTTGAATAGGATGAGGGCGCTTCAGCCGAAAAGCTGGCCAGCCAACGTCTAAGAGCGCTGCAGCTGCAATCTTTGAAGGGGAACGATCAAAGCCTCCCTTCAGAGCAGAATGACTAGCGGCGAAGTGGCCCGGATCGCTGTAAAAGTTTGGCGGGGCTGTCACCTAAGCTGAGCCTGCCAGCACAAAACTCCAACTAGGGGCTGAAACTATGGAAAAACCTGATCTGATAGACTGTCCAAACGTCCAGAAGTGGATTGAAGCAGGAGCAACGTGAAACGTGTCTCTGTCAGACGACTGAGTTGAAAACTGGGTCCAACGGACACGAGTGGGGGCGTGGCCAGCAAAATTATGACTCAGTCTCTGGGCAGATTGCACTGTATCCACCCACTTCGGGACCATTCCGCAGTCCATTGGGAGAACAGGAGGCTTTATTCTCAGTTACTCATGCCCTGGTCACCTCCAGAATAGATTACTATACAATAGCATGTTCTACATGGGGCTATCTATGAAGAGCATCTGGCAGCTACAGGTGGTGCAAAGTGTGCTCCTCAATTAGAACAGGTAATACCTCTATTCTGTGAGCTGCACTATTCAGGTTCTATTCAAGGTACTGGTGATGACCTATAAAGACTCTATGGCAAGGTGCCATCAAGGCTGGCATGAGGTACATGTTATGGCTCCTGTCCACAAAAACACATCATCTGACAGGCCCAAGAGGAGAGCCTCTTCTGCCACAGTACCTACCCTTGAGAATATCATTCCCTCCCCCCCCCCCCAAGGTTAGGCATCTTGCTGACCTTTTGGGAAGCTCTCAAAACATGGTTCTATCATTATGCTTGGAGACCAGTGGTGGTATGGAACATGTTAGACAGCTGTATGGTTAGTGACTGTATTGGCTGCCCTCTCCTATTAAAATTTTTAATTGTTTTATTTGGTTTTTAATTGTTTTATTTTGGTTGTTTATTTCTATTTATTATTTTCTGTTTTTAATCCTGTGAACCATCTCACATAGCTACATAAATTGAATGAATGAAAGAGTGAATGAATAAAGCTAACATTATTAATAACAGCTGATACGTGCATTATTCTTCATAGTTATAAGCAATTTACATAATTATTTAAATTACTGATAGTTAGCAATGATTGGCTGGCAGTTTGTCATATTGTTTTGTAATTGCCTATATTGTGCATTTTTTTTAAAAAAAATAACATTTAACATGTAGGATCCACCCTGGCTAGGTGCTGAAAGAAAAGAAAAAGCAATAATTTATCCTTCTCTTTTACACACACACACACACACACACACACACACACACACACACACCATGTGTGTGTGTGTGTGTGTGTGTATGTGTGTGTGTGTGTGCATAGCACACAGAAAGTAAACGGTTGTGCAATTTTTTGTGGGTTCTATTGTTAAAAGGTTTCAGTTCTTTTTAGTATTGATAGGACAATATAACAGGACAATATGAAACCTGTTGACACTTAAAACATTCTTTTCACTTTGTAGTTCATAATGTAGAAAATTAGGTAGATTTCATATTATTTAAGCAAAACTAATAGGGTCAGTAGAGTAAAACCAGTAGAGAAAAATTTATTTATTTATTTATTAAACTTATATTTATTTTGAAACTTTTTTCTTGTTTGATGTAACTTTGATATACTGAATTTTAGTTAAGTTCTTCAGGACTATATTTTTCAAACCTTGCAAAACAAAATTGGAGCACAAATTCTCTTTGTAGGTATTAGAGACAGAAGTCTTGATTTATTGTTATTATGATTAACTATTTATAATCTACATAAACTTTGTTATCTTCCACAAATTTACTCAATATCTCAAATATATACTGTACCTGAATTTAGATACCAATATTGATAATAGTGTGATTTATTAAATTATATAGAATCATTTCCCAATGAATGTATGTTGTGTATTAAGGTAATCATTTCATTTATTGTCTGTTCAAAGCAACAATTACTATTCTGGCCAGTGATGACGGTCATGGAGTTTTGTCCTTCAACAATAGTGAACATTTTTTCCTAAGGGAACAGACAGCACTCCATTTAATGGAAAGTGTTGCGATACTGAATATTATCAGAGAACCACCTCAAGGAATATTTGGAACAGTGACTGTCCAATACATAGTGCGAGAGATAAATTCTTCTGAAGCATCAGTAGATTTGACTCCATCACAGGGCTATATTGTTCTAGAAGAAGGAATAAGAGTCAAGGTAATATGCAACAAGTAGTTTCTACAAAATGTAAAAAAAAATATTGTAATATTATTTAAGAAATAAAATACATAAATTGGTTTATATTAGTAAACGTATATTACATGTATATTGTACTACTTGCCTTAAGGACCAATTTTACATATTACAGAGGATGATTGTACTGATTTGGATAGTAGGCAGAAGAGATTTAGACATTCAAAATGTTTTGCCCTTTCAAAAACAAAGGTTTTTTAGCTGACAATACAGTACACGTTTAATTGGAAATATATACAAAAATAGCAATTATTTTTGAAAATACATAATTTTATTGGACATCTTCTTTGGCAAGTTCTGATGAATTATTACAAATAGTTGGAAAAGATGATATTTATCTGCTTCTGTTTCAAAATAATAGTGCTTATTAAGAATATCTATAATTGCTTTTGAGATGTGAAGTTATTGTAGTTTCATTGTTGATTATAGATCCAAGATTTTGATACTTGATTTTAAATATAATATTTTGAAGAATACAATTTTTCTTTTAGGTTATAACAATGACAGTTTCTTCAATCCTAACATGTCCTCCTTGATTTCATTCCATGTCTTAATGTAATTATACTGGTATCCAATATTTTAATACTAATATGTTGCCTTTTATTCAGAATCTGCATATTAGTGCCATCTTGGATGCTGAACCAGAAATGGATGAACATTTCATCGTTACACTGTTCAATCCAAGCGGTGGAGCCAGATTGGGTGCAAGAACAGAAACATTGATCACAGTGTTGCAAAATCAAGCCCCTTTGGGACTTTTCAGTATCTTTCCAGTTACAGAGAGGTAAATATTATGCTAGGTCAGAAATTAATTTGTTAGTTATATATAAAAGTTAATGTACTTTAGTCTTTATTCTCCTTAAATTTCTTGATATTTATAATATAACACAGAAAATGGCAAATGTCAGTTACAGATATCAGAAGAATGTTAAGATAATTAGAATAAATAGCAACTGTAAATGTTGATAGTAATTTTTTTCATTGCTTATTACCAATACATTTTCAATGGGAGGCAGTATACAAATATTTTAAATACATACATTAAATAATAGTTATACATTTAGTTGTTTCTATATATTGACCATCTTTTCTTTAACAGTAGGCATTTGGAGATTTCATTAATATTTCCCAACTTCAGTTTTTATTCCTGGCATCTTATCTGTTTTTATTATTGATGGAATATGATTCCATGTCAGTTCTATTAAAATAAATCTGTGTAATTCTCTGTTTTGCTTTCCCTGGATGCCATGGCAAACAATGTGCAGCACAAACTAGGAATGTGAAAAACCATTCTGGAGATGCCTTGTGCTGCAAACAAAGCAAACCTACTGCTCAAGAGTGTTGAAATGACATCTCTTCTAAATGGCTTAACTAGTTTTGAGGCTCCCATTTGGACCGACTACGTGTGAATGCATAGAGTAACACAGCTTTTAGGATGACTGGTGATCAACCCCGGGGCAGTCCTGGAAGAACTATCTGTGCACATGCGTGGCCAGAGACAAAGTTGTGAGACCCTTGTACTGGCCTGATTCCATTAGTGCTCCACTCAGTTGACAAAGCACTCTCCAGATATTTTTGTACAATCAGTTCTATATTTACCCAAGCCAGTGACATTTATTTCCAAGGAAATATCTACAGTGTTATCTTTTGAGTACACTGTGAAAATTCTAAAGAACCACAGATTACATTTCTAAATGTCTTGCTATAATTTATAGAATATTTACATTATAATTAGCATCTATTCTCAGAACTACTATGAAAAAGTCTGCTATTTTAACATCAGAATATGGCAGATTATACATGTAGTGAAAAGCAGTACAAACAGTTTTACAAACAGTATGCCAATAAAATACCTTCCTTATATTTTTATTTTATCATTTATTTAGTTGTATATAGTTGTATAGCACTTAAGGAAATGAATCTGAAAAAGGAGCACTATTTATATATTTATAAATCTTCCATAATCCTTAGGACAAATTCTATTATAGCTGAGGAAGCAAACACTACAGTCTACTTGAAAATATCTCGAAGCAATGGACTCAATACATCAGTGAGTGTGGAATGGGAAACACGACCTGATTCTGCATTTGGTATAAGTAAGTCAATTCATGGGCTTTGATAGGTTATACAGGATAGGTTTTTATAACTCATGTATTGTAATTTGATTGATTCAATCACAAAGAAATAAAGCCCCTTCCATAGACAATGACTGTATCCATCCAAAATTGGCTTTGTGCCTTTTTGTGCCTTATATATATGTCTTGGGATTCTATGTTGTCCTTATAGCATCCCAAGAAATATATAAGTCTTGGAAGCTGAATCAATTAACTACTGGATTAGCTTTCCCCGTAGAAAAAAATCCAGGAAGTCTGCTGTTTTTTTCTTCTTGGGCTGTAGATCAAGCAGTTTCCCATTGGAGGTGTCCATCTGATTCCCTTAATTTCCTTTTACCTGATCCCTTTCTCTCCACAATGTGGCTTTTAAAGGTTTTTTTTTTCCTTATCTTTCTTTTTTTCTTAGTAGTTACAATATGATCAGAGAAGTACAAGGATAGGTGCCAGTTGTTTGCTTCTTTGATTTTCTCCCTGTAGGCAATTGGAGTAATTTTTTCCCTGGGAGGGTACAGCAGTGAGAGGCTAGTGGTTTTGTAGGATTGTCCTGCATTGTTTCCAAGATTCTGGAATGGTTTGATAAGCAGCTGCCTGTAGACTTGATTCTATTTGCCTCTTTTCTTCTAGGTAATGCAATTTTAGCAGCTCATGGTCATTAGGGATAAACCCATTGGTCTTTCAATATGGACTTTCTTTGTTTTATGCCAATATATGCTGTTAATAGTGTTAATTTTCTTTTAATTGCAGAGGGTGGGTTAAGTGTTCTGGCCATTTTACAAAGTTTTGAGGAAGAATCAATATCTAGCTGGTGTTTCTTTATGGAAGGAGACTTTTTATATGGTTTATTGTTGAGAACAAATCCAGCTGTAAAGTCTTCAATATATCAATGGCGGGGAGTTTTTGTTCCTGTTGAGGTAAATACTGTAAAAAATCAAACTGATATCAAAGAATATTGGATCATAGCACTGTTTCAAGCTATGTGATACACAGATAGACCTTGTTTAAAAACCACAAATAGGACCAGCAATTCAGTTGTTAAGTGAAATGGTTGCTAATTGAAACCATGGCTATGCTTATATCCCTCAGCTTTCCTTTGCTTTACAGACTTGTAAAGGTCATAAATGTGAGGATTGATTGTAAAATTAGTTTTTTCATCACCATAGTAAATTTGAACAGTTGCTAACTGAGGCAATAATTAAAGGAGGGCTATCTGTAAATCTTATTTCAATAGAGAGGAATGTTAAATATTTTGTCTTAAAATAATTCATGGATTTTATTAATTGGATAGTAAAAAAAAGCTATTGGTTTACTTTTTGCTTAGGAATTCAGTATTGAGAACCCTCATCATTGTACTGCATTTCAAATCAATGGCTCCTCCTACTTAGTAATTACTCATGGTGGAATAAAAGAAGATAGACCATCTAACAACACGGTGTTCTTGTTTACTTCTGGATTTCATCTGCTAGAGGTATTGTTTCATTATCCAAAATTCCTTTCAACTTTTTTATGACACACATACTTGAATTGAAAAATCTTCTTCCTGATAATATCAAAGATAAATTAATTAAAGCTATGAATAATGAATGCTAGCATTTCTTTAAAAAGTGTAAGATGAATTTATTCCTACGGGGAAAAATAACCTTGTTCTGCAAAAACTTCCAAAAAGTGCAAATATTTTTTCAGTCTGGAGTGGCAGTAGTATAACAAAGTTATTTCAATCTTAGAACCAATGAGTAGGTTTAATGAAAAGCCACAAGGCAGCAAAATGTTCTCACTACTTTTTATAGAAAAACTGTAGGAATAGGCCTGAGCTTCACTCTGCAAAACCCAACCTTAGTTTTTGGTTTTGTGAAACATACTCTAGAATCCTATTTTAAAAAATAATAAATAAAAAGAATAAAGTGTTAACTATGCTTGTGAATTTGACAGCAAGATGAGGAATGAATGTGACTGGAAATAACAAGAGGGGGGTTAGATATTTGATTAGATTAGTGATTGGGAATTTTTATAGTTCATCTTTCTTAACCACTCATCTCCCTCAGAGATGGAATTCATTTTCAGACAAGCCAGTTCTATATAAAAATATGGAGTGCATTTTAATCATGATGGTATCGGTTTATTAGTGTGTAATATCAAAAGTGTGACAGAACAGCTTTTAAAGTAATTCCAAGGGAAAACTCAAGGGATTCAAGGAACCTAATTTTCTGAAGAATCAGGTGACAAAAATGAATATTTGTATAACTGTTCAGAGGGAGGATATATATTTGTGAGAAATGAATATAGTCAGTCAAGAAAGGCACAAGTTCACAAAAATAAAGCTCCAAGTCACAGAAAATCTAAGAACCATTTTATTTACATCATGTTGCCTTAAGTCACATTGCTATATTAAAACAAGTGAGATACATTTTGAAGATTGTATTAGATACATATGACTGTATTTCCTTTTCTTTCTTTCAGGTACAGTCTATATTGGTGCCAGCCACCAGTGATATAAAATATTTCAATTTGAATCAAAGGCATTATTTGATTATTGCAAGTTGTAGACCAGAATCTAAATCTACCCAGGTTAGGAGAATCTTCATTTTATTTCCTGTGTTTGCCTTGTTTGTATATTTACCTAATATATTATCTAGTAACATATTCAGAACCTACACAGCCTTGTGAATTCTTTAAGGGGATGCATACAAATCAGGCAGCAAATTCAAATGTATATATTTGAATCATATGGTTACTGGAAATATTTGAAATTTAGACTTTTTTCTACTTTTATGTTTCTATTGCACATTAATAAATGCAACTTGAGTACCACCTACATAAACATGTACCTGGCTGTTTTTGCATCCTCCTTCAGGACATGTTTTTGTATTCATATCTGCAAATTACTGTTCTTTGTTTAAAATGATGATTACATATGAATCAGCTGAAGTGATAAGCAATTAATGGTTAGAAACTTTTCTCAGTTGGAGCTTTGCTTTAAATATGCTCCTAACCTTCAGTGATTCTTATTACTGTGGCTGATCATGCATCTCATTTCTGGATGAATCTTGCACTTTATGCTTATATTATTGAGCACCATATCTATATTGTGGCATATAAAGGTTTAATTCAAGCTCTGGTTCCCCTGTGCCAATGAAGACTCCAAACCATTCTATCTTTCTGCATCCAACATACCTTCATCCAGTGGTGATGCTTCCTCTTTAGCAAGATCTATTAATTAATACTCAAATGTGCAAAGTAAAATGCATGTCTGTCAATGTAAGCTCTCCAAAGATTGTTGTAGTACTTCAACAGAGACTTCACATAGAGACGTCAAAAGTGATGTTTTATGGACTGGAAGGGAAACAAAGTTTATTATCTTAGCACATATTTAATTGTATACATTTTGCATACATTTCAGAAAAAAAGTGCTTTTCAGCCTTGAGTTGTTTTGAAAAATTTCAGTCAATTAATGAGTTATATTTACAGTCAAAAGCCCCCCCCCCCCAACAATAACACCTTCAGAATTCTCTTTGCTTTTGAGGTGCAATAAAAGTTCTGGTGGTGTTCTTGAACTTACTTTCCAGTTGAAGGTAATTGAGAATTCTGTTGCTATAACAGCCCTGTTTTCCTTTTCTGAAAAAAGAGCCATGGTGAGAGGTTCCTCAGGATATGTTCTTTTCAAATTTAATTGAAGTCTGTAAGCTTGCAGACTGCCAGAGATGATGATATATTGTAAAAACAAAGCATTCACACACATACCTTGGCCAATCAGTAATGAAATAAGTGCAGAAGTGTCATGCTCCACCACGATGATGATGATGATTATCTTTTCTTTCAAAAAGAAAATTTAAAGCCAATTATGTAAAATTATATGGGACAAATTTAAAAAATTGCTCTTCCCGTGAATAATTCCTATGTCTATTTATTTATATACATAATGAACAAGAAATATATTCTGTATTCTATATTTTCCTTATTCCATACCACGTGTCATATTTAGGACACAGATAACATATTTGATTTCTTCCAATTTTAGTTACAACTAGAGCTCTTTTGCATTTTACAGATTTTCCAGTGGAATAATGGCATCTTTATATTCCATAATCAACTCTCTGTGAATGGAGGTTTGAGTCTGGATCTTTTCCCCAGGGGAAGTACAACATACCTTGTCATTGTCCCTTGTGAATCCATGCATACACCTCTTTTATTCAAGTGGTCAGAAAATGATTTTATAAGGTTTCAAGAAGTGCCAATCAATGGAATAACACAAGTCAAAGCTGTCGTTTCTGGATCTGACGTCTACCTAATTTTTGCAAAAGGTACTCATATTTGATAGAATTATATTAAATATGGAAACTGAAGCAAGAAAAAACTTTTAATGATTCTTATAATTAAGTTATTTTGTTTAATAATGATCTTTTGATAACATTTTAAAAAGGCCAACTATGTAAAGTTGATGATATATATTGGGGGGATTGTGCTAGTTGTTTTTTCCTTTTGTTTCAAAATTTGTTTGTCAATGGTTTCTTCTGATATTAGGGACATAAGACAAAATTATTTGTAATGAATAAATGAAGGAAACACGGTTCTAGTTCTATAATCCACAGTGTTTCCTAAAATGAACTCGTTTATTAGATGTTACTATTTATTGATTATGAGTACATTAATTATAAATACCCGTATTCATAGAAAGCTGTCTGATTTTACTCTCCATAGAGTTCAACAGTACATGTGAAATTTTTATCTGGGAGGCAGGGCAATTTTCCTTCAGATATTTTCAGTCCATTTCCATCACAGCAGTAAATGCAATCCATACTTCTTTCCCACCTTCAGGTTTAGGTAAGTATGACAATTATCTCTAATACTGCATTAATTCACACATGATTTCCCACCACCACGTGAGATATAATTTTCCTGTAGGAAAATTGTATACACCATCATCATAAATAATACTATTGGCCTTTTGGATGCCGTGAGATGTACAGTTGGCCATGATTTTTCAAAATAAGAACTTGGAGCATTTGGATATGGATATTACATGCATCATAATGGCATTGTCAGATATAAAATGGCCTTTAAAAAGTCATTATATTTGTGCACTTTGTTTCTCAGCCTAATATCATTAGTAATAGCAGAGTCATTCTCACAACCCAAGCTTCCTGAGAGAAAACAAATTTACAGAACAATTTTTAACACGTAACTTAATCATGTGTTCAGAACTGCTGATTTATAGTAGACAAAATTACTTATTTTTGCCACAGCAAAATTATGAACCTTTGTAGCCTCAGGAATGTCTTGGGCTTGCTAGGGGAATAAAGATTTTTGTTGCAGATTGGCAGAAAAATGAGAGCATTCTGCATTTGTTGCAAAGTACAAACATTTCTTCCCTCCTTCAGGAACGCTTTGCACAGTTGCTTGCACAAAACTTTCCCTGATTGTCTAAATGTGGCTGTGCATTCACAATCGCTTTGCTATATTTATGATATCAACAAAAGTGTTGTCTACATATATACATTCAGATGAATGATGTGGTAAACCTTAGAAGCAGCATCCAGAAGACATGGTTGCTTCAAGGACTGATGTTTATTCATTTCAGTGCCCTTTTGGAGCACCCTTTTAAATGCTTTGTACATTTTTAAAACAGAAAGTGCTAAATAAATGCAAAATACACCTTGAATAAAACCAATTAAATATTTTTTAAAAATATTTAGTATAACATGTTAACATTTTTCACTAACATTCTTATCTTATTTGATTCTTGATGCAGTGCATGTACTCTTTGCTAGCAAAGATAAATCAGCTCTGTATTCCTGGAACTCAGAAATGAATCGGTTTTCGCTGTTGCTAGAAGCTCCTTCTGCCAATCATATTTCCAGTATCAACGTAAAGTCTCTTAATTCTAACAAAAGTCTCATTGTTGTGACTGGAGATTCCTATTCCTATGTTTACGAGCTAGCTGCAATTTCAAATCAGTCAGATTTTATACCTAGGTATGATTTTATTTTTTTATATTGATTATGAACATATTGTTACTTTAGTTAGTTACAGTTTATAAAACAATGTTACAGTCATCATATTATTGTTATTTCTTTTGCTGTAAAGATTTGAGTTCCTAATATAATTCCTTCCATGTTCTGAATCTTTCACTTTCTAGTGAAAACTCTACAGTGAGAAAATGATAGTCAAATCAACAACTGAAAACACTACCTTAGAATTATTCAGAAATATAGGAAAGAATACTGTCAAAGCTTATAAACAAAAAATGACAAAATTAAAGATGATAATGGAATATATAGTAGCCTAGAAAGGTGATAGAAGTCTGCTGACTAGTTTTTGATTGACTAATTGATTGATTGCTGAGAGATATTTTTCCTTTGGGATAAAACTGGATAAAGTTTTAAAACAATGAGATTGGTCTAATCTAAATGGAATGCAGTATATGTTATTTGCTTAAAATATGTATGAAGTACTCTACCTGGCAAATGAATGGCATGCTAGAGTAATATGGAGACAGAAAGCTGCCACTCCGCACTGCTACATACATAGTACATTTAAAATCTGTTTCAGTGTGTGGAATAATTTACCAAAACTGACTATAAAAACTTCAGGATTTTACAGATAGGAGGAAAAGGATAAATTATTCTATATAAACGTAGGTCTACTTGCTTATTGTTGAATTGACCTCACATGTTTCCTGTAACACTTGAGTAAATAGCAACAACAAACTAGTAACTGATAGAAACTGTTTCTTTAAAGAACCTAAAATTACATTTTTTTTCTGTATCAAAACTGATTTTACTTTGTCTCAGAAGATCAATTGTTTAATTATAAATATGCTATACATCTGTGTTTTTATGCTAGTTCAGGTGAACTGATATTTGAACCAGGAGATAAAGAAATTGTGATAGCAATCAATATTTTTGATGACACAGTCCCAGAGGAAGAAGAATCTTTTAGAGTATGGTTGAAAAATCCAAAGGGTGGTGCAGAAATAGGTCCTAATGGTTATGTGACCATAGTGGTACCCTCTAATGATGAAGCTCATGGAGTTGTTGCATTTGCCCAGGTAAAATTAAAATATTAAATTAAGTATTTTTAATAATAATCTCCTGTTAACACATATGGAATGTGTGTATAGATTCATATTTATAATGTTGTAAAACACTACACCAGTATCATAAACAGCTGTCTTAGTAACATATCTCACCATATTATTCATTCGTCTTTGGATAGCAAGATGGATGGTATATAAAAGTAACAATAAATAAAAATGCATTGGAACCTGCAATTTCCCTCATTTTTTAATTGTGAATTCTGTTGTGATGGCTTATAAAATTAAGAAAATGTATTGTTTTACTAATCAGATTTATATCCCAGCCTGCCCAAGGCAACTTAGTAATTTACACTGATGACAATAGATAAAAATACTGCATTGTTAAGTTAGTTTGACAGATCACTGGTTCAAGGATACCTGAATCCAAGTCCAGCAATCTGTTCGCTACCACATAATGGTGTCATGATGGGTGCGAACATCTTTATAAAAACTGGCCTAACTTATTTATTGTTTATTTCTATCATGAAATTAAATATAGGGAACTCAGTTTCTTCACTGGCCGCATTTCAGCCATACCAATTTTCTCTGCTGTAGAAGGTTGTCAAAATGGGAACCAACATTTCTCAGGCTAGATAGAACTTTTAAGTAAACATTGATCAGAAATCTCCTAATCTTAAGGCCAGGAAAACTTTAGTAGAGCTACAGGAATTGATTTCAAAATTTTGCAGTAGGCAGATCTGTATGCATATGGAGAAAGAAAGGAAAAAAAGCTTCTATCTATTGTGGAATAAAGCCATATCACATCTTTGAGTGTAAGTGGATTTCTGAGTATGGGTTAAATATCTAGGGAGTATAGTCATATTGCTGTGCCTGAAGTGAAGATTTACTGCTTTTATTAAAGCAAAATCTGATAGTCACACCTTTTCAGTTTATCTTATGATTTTAACTATTTTTATACATTTTTGAATATATGGTTATTCTTTTTTGTTAGTGCTTAAAGAGCAGAAAAACAAGATATATATATATTAAACTATGTATTATTTTTCACCATTGGTATGTTTTTAGAATTCTTTATTTAAACAAGCAGAAGAAATGGAACAGGACACCTTGATCACCTTGAATGTTGAGCGCTTAATAAGTACATTTGGACATGTTATAGTACACTGGGAAGCTAGCGGGAGTATTAATGACATATTTCCAACTTCAGGGATGGTATGTATTTTGCCAAAACTTTAGCTATTGAAACTGCCAACTGGTTTAATTGCTAATGTATTACTGATTTAATTAAATAAGAATGAAATTGACTAATATTAATTTAGAAGTTTTCTTCCCTCATATTGTCCTTTAATTTCTTGATCTAAAATTTCAAAATCATTTTGACTTATGCAAAGAACTTTTCTTCCTTTGCTTTCATGTGGCATTCTTCATGCCACATGATAACTTTATCTAATTTTCTTTAAAAGAAAAAGCAAAATTATGAAAATTAAAATGTAAAGCAAACTAGTAATTTGTTTGATCATAATCATAATAGTAGTATTGTTTAATATTCTTAAATCAATGCAATAAGGCCATTAAGCTAACCATGTTGTTAAATGAACCCATTATCCTAAATGGGTGTCTTTTGTCAGAAAATGGCAAAAAAACAAAAATGATCATAAATGCAAGCCAGTTGTCAAAGCGCCCAAAATGCAATCATGTGATCACAAGATGAGTACAGCACTTGTAAATTTGAGGATAGGTCTTGACAGGGGTGGGTTCTAAATATTTTTACTACCGTTTCTGTGGGTGTGGCTTATTTTGTGGGCGTGGCTTGATGGTCATGTGACTGGCTGAGTGTGGGCAACTCAATGTCACTCATGTCAAGGGGTTCCTTGCCTGGCCCCTCCCCTCCCAGCCATTCCTTTTCACACCCAGCCTCAACGTATCTGTAGTTCTGTAAAAATGTTGTTCACCTTTTTTCAACTTTATTATCTACATACTATAGATGTACTTTCATGGACCACTGAAAAGAGGAAAGGGCTCACATGCTTTGCTCAAGAGTGTGATAGGCAACAGGCTTTTAAGGGGCTGCCAGAAGGGGGGACAATGTATTTTCCAAAGCACCAGAAGGCAAAACAAGAAGCAATGGATGGAAACTGAACAAAGAGAGAAGCAACCTAAAACTAAGGAGAAACGTCCTGACAATGTGAACCAATATAGGTGCAGAAATATTTCAGTCATAATTTCAATATAAAATAGCCATTTGTGCATATTGTTCAAAACAGTAATTAGTATTATGGCTGATGTTTGACAGCAAGCGTAAAAGTCAAAGATCACAAGAGGGCTTCTTTCACTGTATGTATACAAAACATCACATACCAGGAATAGTATATTAAGATGGACTTATGCAACCTGATGTACAAAATAAACAGACACATATTTATGCTCTGGACTATAGTCATTGAATGCATGTAAATCCCTGAAAAATATGTGATAGCCCTGGGCAAAAGAAAGGCAGTAAAATCACTTTAGATGTAGGGACAGTGTAAAATATTAATACATGATAAATAATGGAACAATTAAAAATAATAGCACAGAGGGTTTTTTTCTCTCTCTCTCTTCCTCTTTCTCTTCTATCTCTCTCTCCTTCCCTCTTTCTTTCTTTCTGTCTGTCTGTCTGTCTCTTTCTGTCTCTCTCACTCACACACATACACAGACACACACACCTGGTCTGGGCACAAAGTATCTGTTACAGAAGTTCTCATTTTTCTCTATAATATACCTCATACTAATCGATACCGTATCTCTCAACTATGTAAAGCCTATGCATGTTTACTTGGCAGTAAGCTACTCTCTTTCAGTGGGAATTACTCCTAATAGATACACATGATTGCAGACAAACAGTTAGCTCAGTTGTTTAATAGGCTGTAAACCTTCTACATTAACAAAATTTATACCTAAACAACAGAATATAGGAGCAAAAAATCATAGCAATAGTCTGAGCTATGCTTTTCTTCTTTAAATGGAAGTACTATACTACCCATTTTAACCAGACATTAAGACTCATTAGTTTGGAATACTAGTATGGCTTGCACTGAACCTTGACAGTACTTGTTTTCCTTACAAACTAGCTCAACTTTCTTTCTTTAAATCTTCTTTTTGTTACACACCGCCCGCTTCGTTTTTAGGGAAAGAGAATGGACTGGGGGGGGGGGCCTTTGGAAATAAAAGCACAGCAAGAGAAAAGGGGAAAGTCTGGATTCTGGACTATAAGCCTTCATTCTAATTCTTCCCAATCCCTTTCCTTCCCACTCTTGAATCCTTCTCCCCTCCCCTTCTTTTGCTTGAAATTCCTTTCAGGGTGGGAGGGAAAACCAAATAAAAACAGGAAGGAGGCAAGGACAGAAAATGGTGCATGGCTGCAAAACAGCCACTTTCTGGGACTGAAAAGTTGAGGGGACCCAAGGAACCAGCATCCAGCCGGGACTAAGAAGACCCCTGCTCCCACCCTGCCTTCTTTTTCTCTTCCTGCCCTTGCTCTTCTCTCTCCCGGGAAGAAGGGAATTAACCTTAAAAAAAAAAAGAAAGCTCTGCTGCTGAGCAAAGAAAGCAGTAGCTGGGAAGGATGTTGCTACGAAGTTAAAACAATGAAAAAATTGCCCTTCCCCTGTTCCTACGCTCCCTCTTTTTCTCCCCACCAGTTTCTTTTAGCTTTGGCTCTGGTGCCAAAAGAGAGAATTCTCTTTTGTTTGTGAAGTCCCCCTCCTTTTTTCCCCGCCCAGCTGGAGAAAGACAGGAGAGGACTGCTGCTGCCCCTATCACTCCCAGTGCAGTATCTGCATGCAACGCCACTGACCAGCAGGGAGAGGGGAGCAAAGCAAAGCAAAGCTTGCTGAGCTCTCCCCCATCACCTGCCACCCCAAATTATGCCCCACTGCGAGACGCGCATTTTACCGGAGAGTGGCAGCTGTGGGTCATCTCTCAGCCATTGAGTGCAGGGAGTGCGAGGCAATTACCTTCTCGCACTCAGGAGAAGTTTTTCTTTACTTTGCAAGGTTTTTCCCTGCACACAACGGCTGCGAGACGACCTGGAGCTGCCAGTCTGTGCTCTGCCAGGCGAGCAGCAGAGCGAGTAAGCCAATGATCTGCCGGCTTCCTGTAATCTGCAGTTTACTCATAAGCACCATGCTCACGAGTAAACTTGCTCACGAGAAAACTTGCTCCACGAGTAAACTAGTAAACTTGCTCATGAGTAAACTGCAGATTAGAGGCAGCCAGCAGATCGCAGACTACCTCCTGCCTCCGTGCTTCGAGGAGGCTGAGCAGCAGCGTGAAGAGCATGGGACGGGAGGTGCAGGAAGTGGTTGCCAGCGATGCCCTCAGGTGAAGATGTTGTGGGCGGGGAGGCTTGACCCCCCCCTCTTAGGAGCCCCAGTTTACTTGTGAGCACCATTGGCATTTCTCCCTGTCTCTGCCAGCCAATGTTGCTCACAAGTAAACTGCAGCTAAGATCTCCCACATGCTTCCCTTGCAGGCCAGGCCAGCTGGGGGAAATGCACGGGAAGAGCTCCAGTGCCATGATCTCCCGTGTGCTCCCCTCCCTCCCTGCTCGCATCGGTCCACCACCTGCTGCTGGTATCACCCCTCCACCAGCTCTCCCACCCCCACCCACACATACCCTTCAGCCTTATCTTTGCCAGCAGCGGTGTGCAGAAATACGGGGAATTAGAATTAGAGTTAGATTCTACAAGTAGTGGCTTGGCGGGGCTTTGCTCGCATGCGCGCCAAACTTACTCTCCATGCAAGCCCGTTAGCAATCTGCCCAGCTGAGATGCGGCAATCCACTCTGCCGCACCTGTCTTTAGGTCTTTAGGTCTTTAGCTGGGCTAAAGAAAAAAGAAATAAAAAGTAAGAATAACGCGGGGGGAGGGGGCGGGAGAGCCAGCTCCTGGACAAAGAGAACCGGTTTGGTGACGTCATATCGTCACCGCTACCGGCTCAGCCGAACCGGGAGGAACCCACCACTGGGTCTTGAGTAATTTTTTTGGGGGGAGGGGGTTGATTGTAACTTTGAATGTATGAGACATGCTTTTATATAAATTGTGAATTTACTTTGGTTGAAAAGGTGCTTTCTGTGTGATGTTACTTCAGTCCTTCCTAGGGGAAGTAAGTTGTGATATACACTATTTTTTAGAAATCCTGTATCAATACCATATTTGAGGGAAACAATTAAAATATAAATTTATACTACAATGTATACTGATACGAAAACACTGCAGTGTGTCTTTTTGCTACGTGTGTGTGTGTGTGTGTGTGTGTGTGTGTGTGTGTGTGTGTGTATGTTTTCTCAGGTTTTCACGGGTGTTTGTATGTAGGTCTTTGGTTATTCGGGTCTTCTCCCACGTAAAATTGGAAGTGTCTTGGCGACGTTTCGACGAAGTCTCATTCGTCATCTTCAGGCTGGTGTTCTCGGCTTCATGCTTCCAGGAGCAATGTGTGTGATCGCAGCTGTTTCTTCCTTTTAACTGCCAGTGGGGGTGTGAACTGACTGGGTGGGAGCTTGGCTGTGTTCTGATTGGGCGGAGGTGTGCTCTGATTGGTTGGGGGTTTGGCTGTGCTCTGATTGGATGGGGGGTTGGCTGTGCTCTGATTGGATGGGTGTGTGTTCTGTTTAGGTGGGGCCTCGGGTTAGTCTGAGTAGCAGGGGGATTTGAGCTGGTGAACTGTGTTGCTGTTGTTTGGCTTCATGTTCGTGGCCGTGCCACCTTTTCATGGTGGGTGTCAGTCTGCTTTATGTATGGATTGGAGGGGTTTAAAGTGGCTAATGATGCAGCTGTGGTCTGGCTTCTGGTCCTGAGTCGTGCCTCCTCATCAGTGTTGGTTTGAGTCTGCTGTCTGCGTGGATATGTGGTCGTTGCATCCTGTGTGGCTCTCGTGTGGGTCTGGTGTCATTCTTTGTGTTAGGGACTCGTTTGTCAATAAGGGCGGGTTTCCAAATGGCTGGTAGGCGGGAGGTATCATCTCGTTTATTCATGCTGTATAGACGTTTTTCTATCTCGATGGCTTCTCTGATTATTCTGTTGTTAAAGTGTTCAGTTTTGGCGATAGTTCTGGTCTTTTTAAAGTCAATATCATGTCCTGTGGCTTTGAGGTGTTGGACCAGGGAAGAAGTTGGTTCCTCTTTTCTGACTGAGTTCTTGTGTTCTTCAATGCGTGCACTTATTCTTCTGTTGGTTTGTCCAATGTATGTGGTGGAGCAGGCGGTGCATGGGATTTCATATACTCCTTGATTTTCTAACTCAATTTTGTCTTTGGGGTTTCTTAGGATGGTGGATATTTTTCGGTTTGTGCAGAATGCTGTTTTGATGTTGTGTTTGTGGAGGATCTTGCTGATTTTATCTGTGGAGCCCCCATCTAAACAAAACACACACCCATCCAATCAGAGCACAGCCAACCCCCCATCCAATCAAAGCACAGCCAAACCCCCAACCAATCAGAGCACACCTCTGCCCAATCAGAACACAGCCAAGCTCCCACCCAATCAGTTCACACCCCCACTGGCAGTTAAAAGGAAGAAACAGCTGCGATCACACACATTGCTCCTAGAAGCACGAAGCCGAGAACACCAGCCTGAAGATGACGAATGAGACTTCGTTGAAATGTTGCCAAGAAACCTCCAATTTTACGCGGGAGAAAACCCGAATAACCAAAGACCTACATACAAACACCCGCGAAAACCTCAGAAAACACACACACACACACACACACATACACACACACATATATATATTACCTTGGATCGTGTCAACTTACAATGCTGTTTATGAGTACCTGCAGGAAACTATTTAATATTGTTGCACTTATTTCTTAACTTATTTCTTATTTCTATTAACATAACGATTTTAAATTGGGATATTTTAAATTTCTGGGATTTTAATTGGAGCCTAATTATTTAATGATTTTAAATTTTAATTGTTGTTTTGTTTTGTGTTTTTAATAGGCTGTACACCGCCCTGAGTCCTTCGGGAGAAGGGCGGTATAGAAATAAAATTATTATTATTATTATTATTATTATTATTATTATTATTATTATTATTATTATTATTATTATTATTATTATTATTATTATTATTAATAAGCATGGATTGATTGTATAGAAAATGGACTGAAGTGGATCTAATTTAATGAAGACAAAATTGAATGTCACTCAGATGATACAAATTATACAATAGCACTTTCTTACTTGCTGCTGCATAGACTCAGTGAAAATTCACTCATGAAGAGGAACACACCCCTTCAACAATATGAGTTTGGGTATAAAATGGCAAGAGATGACTTTTAGGAAATACCCAGATTTCTTTTCTAAATTGAAAGTTTCAGTATTGCTGTTTAGGTAAAGAGGTTGTGCTTACTCTAGAAAAAAATTCTAAAATGTTATGAGGTTCCCTTTATAAGTACTCAAGATTATAGTCAGTTGCCATTGCAAAGGATTATTGTAGGAAAAAATGTGTTTTTTATTTCTTCTGAATGCCAATGCAACTTAGAATTTTAATACAAAAAGCAAAATAAACTTTGTTAGACATAAGAAAAATCCAAAATCATATTAGCATACTCTTCCTCTCCAACAACATTAAGTTTCTATCCGGTAAACAAAGCAAAAGTTGCATATTTAAGCTATGGAATTTGCAATAGTCTTAATAGGAAATACAGGAATAAACTGCAGATATTAAAATATCCTCTTCCTAAATTTGAGTAAGGTAGTATCTGATATTTCAACTTGCTTCAACCTGCTTTCTTCAAAATACGTTGGACTACAGTAGGAGTTACAGTCCAGCTTCCCTGTAAGATTCTATTTTGTACTATAGCTAAACAAAATAAACATTGAAAAGAAAACCAGCATTACCAATTCAATTATTGGTTACAACTTGTATATTTCCAGTACTACAAAAGTATCCTAGATATACTTTGTTTGTTTGTTTGTTTGTTTGTTTATAAAATGTATTTGTTGCCCATCTTACTGCAGGGTATCTCTATGGCAATGATAGCTAACCTTTTTGCCATCGCATGCCAGGAGAGGGGGGGTGGGGGAGGTTCACGCATGCGCATGCCCACACCCATAATTCTATGCACCCTGCCCTGCTCATGTGCGTGCAACCCCCCCTCCCCCCTATTTCTGGCATGCAATGGCCTCTCTAGGAGTCTCTGGAGACTGGGGACAGCAAAAAATGTCGCTCTCTACATGGGGCTCCCCTTGGGGTCCACCCGGAGGCTCCAACTGGTGCAGAATGCGGCCGCGTGGGGGATTATGGGAGCGACTGGGCGCTCCCATGTGACTCCTCTCCTGCGCGAGCTGCATTGGCTTCTAGTGGACTTCTGGGTGTGCTTGAAGGTTTTGGTGGTCACCTTTAAAGCGATCCATGGCTTAGGGCTGGGGTACTTACGGGACCATCTTCTGCCACCAATTGCCTCCCACCGGCCAGTTCGCTCCCACAGAGAGGGCCTCCTCAGGGTGCCGTCGGCCAGACAATGTCGGCTGGCGACCCCCAGGGGGAGAGTCTTCTCTGTGGTGGCACCTACCCTCTGGAACAATCTACCCCTAGAGATACGAGTGATCCCAGACCTCTGGACTTTTCGTCAGGCCCTTAAAACCTATTTCTTTCAGTTAGCCGGGCTGTCCTGATTTTATAGTGGGTTTTTAAAATTTGAAATTGGTTTTAAATTGAAATGTTTTAAATTATGGGCCAAACTTATTTAATTATTTTAAATCTATTTTAACTTTTGTGTACAAATATTTTACTTTGGCTGTTCACCGCCCTGAGTCCGAAAGGAGAAGGGCGGTATAGAAATCTGATAAAATAAATAAAGAAATAAGAAAGAAATAAGAAAGAAAAATGGGCCTTCCCTCCCAGCCCCAGGCCCTCCGGAGGCAGGAAACAGCCTGTTTCCCTACTTCTGGTGGGCCCAGAAGGCCTGAAAATCAGTTGGCTGGCGCACGCATGTGCACCAGAGCTGAGCTGGCGTGCCCACTGATATGGCTACGCGTGCCACCTGTGGCATGCGTGCCATAGGTTCGCCATCACGGCTCTAGGGGCTTACAATATTATTTACAATTTATTTATGTTTCACTATTATATTGCAAGTAGTTGAATAAGCATAGATAATTATGTAACTTAAAAAAAGCAATGACTTTTAAAAGTCTTTTTAAAAGTAAGCAATATTGATATGGCAATTTGATTAGGATAATTTGATTAAATGTTTCCTTTAATTGAAACAAAAACTGCTAACTTTCACTTGATTGCATCTTAAACTGTTGTGTTAAGCCAACAGTTATGTAACAAATATAAAGTTGTATATTTTCTTGTTAAATTCTCTAGGTGGCATTTTCAGAGGGTCAGGCTTTGTCAACAGTAACATTAACAGTCCTTGCAGACGTTATTCCTGAAGCTTCAGAGACACTGATTATAACTCTCATTCACATTAGCACCGTGGGCATTCAAGACCCCCAGAGAGGAGCCATAATTGATAGAAGTCGAGCAAAAGCTATACTTACTATTCTGCCCAATGACACTCCCCTTGGTGTAGTAGGATGGCACACAGATTCTCTTTTTAACAAAGTAGAAGAGCCTGAAGGTGAGTCAGTTCTGAGAATATCCTAGAGAAATTCAAGTATATATTTCCAGAATTTTTTTTTAAAAAAAGGTTTTCTGATATACAATGTTGCAGTTACATCTATAGATTTTAAAGAAAACAATTCTGAGTATAGTTTCAAACTTTTTATGTAGAATACAATATATGAGTAGCAAGAAATATGAGTTATAATTTTGTATTTAAGTGAGACATTTCACTGATTTTTTTTAAAAAAAGCATTTGAAATGTTTGAAAAAACTATGTTTAGAAAAGTGTGCTTACAGTTTTTTAAATTTCTTAATTTTTATCATAACACATTTTTTTTCTTGATCCTAGAGAAAATGCAATTTATGGAAGTAATATGAGTTATTATTATTATGTAGTTCATTAGCTATAATCATATTAGTTTTGGTTGGAAAAAAACAAACTCTTTCAATAAGAATATATATATTCATTAACTTTAATATTGTTTTTTTCCTAGGGACATCAACTACTATTACTTTACATATTTTCAGAGAACAACCATTTGTTGGTGATATTAGTATACACGTAATATCCCACCCTATCTTTTCACTCCCACTTGTTAATCAAGCCATTGAAAATGAAGATTATAGATTGGAAAACAAGACCATTATTATGACAGAGAATATAACATTAGTTTCAATTAATGTAACCATTTTACCAGTGAGTATTTGAAAGTATATAAATAGTTTGTAGAAAGCCTATATGTGAATGACATGAAAAGTGAAAATATTTTTCTGATTAATATTTCTGCATAAAAGTAGGATAGTACTCAATAATTTAATGTTATCATTCCCAATACATCTAAATCTGAACTAATTACATTCCCTGTATTTAAAAATCTATTTTTTCACTGTCTTTCAACTTTACAGTATATTTCATACTTCAAATGTTATTTACGCTAGTTGAAAATTCCCAAGTTGATTAGTGTTTGAATATTATTTGTGTGTGAGAAAAAGTCCAGATATATCTATGTACTTTATGATTGATTGATTGATTAATAAATCAGTTAATAAATAGAAAACTTGCTGGTGTATTGCCCTCTATAATTTGTAATCTCAACAATTTCTAGATTTTATCTACATGTTCTCTGAGTAAATGGTATGGACTATTCTATCATATTTATGATGTACTATTAGTAATAATAATTTATTAAATTTATGAACGCCACTTTGATGTAGTGATTAAGACATCAGGCTAGAAAACAAAAGACTGTGAGCACATGGGCAGGAAGCCAGCTCAGTGGCCAGTCATTTTTCAGCCCTAGGAAGGAGGCATTGGTAAACCACTTCTGAAAAACTTTTCAATACAATTCAACAGAACAAAAATAAATTCATATGCTGCCCAATCTCCAATGATTCTGGTTTCTATTAAAACATTCCATGCTTATTTTCTGATGCTACAATTTTGTACAATCTCTGCTGCACCTCACCTGGATAGATTTTCCTCATTTTTGTGAAGGCAAAGTGATTCCATTCTAATATATTATGACATTTCTCTACAAGCCATATCATCTTTTGGGCCAGACAAAGCTTAATTAAACTCAAACAGAGGATTTGAATTTAGTTTCACAAAGTGACAGGGCCAAAATCATTTATCCCTATTATAGTGCAATTGCAGGTTTGATGGAACACGTAGATACAATCTGGGAGAAGCTGTCCTTCAGACAATCTAAACCCTTTATCTGTAATCTTTAACCTTAAATTAATGAATTTATCTTTAACTTTTCCTTAAATTGATTAGGTAATCAGATATGCAGAGAAGCACAGATTTTGATACAATGAAATTATATTTTCAGCAAAGAAAATATAATTTTTAACAACCATTTGTTTTTAAATAACTAATCTTCTTTATATTAAGAGAATTGGTTGCTTGGTCATCCATGTCTTTACTTTCCATTGAAATAATCATAACTTGAAATGATTTCTCTTACTAGTCTATCCAAAATCTGAATCTGCAAAATAATTTAAAACATTTTTTATCTTACAGGATAATATTCCAGAATTACAAGAGGGATTTTTAATCAATATTAGTAGTGTGCAGTTACTGAATTCTTCTCTTACTAGAGGGCAACAGAGCATGAAGAAACTTGGTTTAGAAATAGCTGAGATTTTAATTGAAGAGAATGATAACCCCAGAGGAATATTTCAGTTCAATATTAACAAGGTGAGAACAAACTGAAACATCTCAGTATCAAGAGCAGTAGAAACTATTCTTATTCTAAGCTGACCATTTCAAGCAGTGGGGAAATCTGAACCGTTTTGCCACTGGTTCGTGGCTGCGCATGCACGCTGCATGCGTGCATGCATAGTGCGCACCAAACACGTGCTGCACATGCACATATGCGCAGTATGTGCTAGAAGGCTTGGGAAGGTAAGTAGACAACGAGGGGGAGGAAATCAGCTGTACTCTGGTAGTAAAAAATGCTTTTAAAAGGTAAAAAAAGGTTCCGACGATCACAGCTGTGGCGCGTGATTTTCGGAACCTTTTCCCCCCCACTTTCTTAAAGCACTTAAAACTACGGGTTTACCGGTAGTAAAAAATGCTTTAAAAAAGTTTTTTAAAAGTTTACCAAGCTCACACGCCACAACTGTGATCATCGGAACCTTTTTTTTTTTAACCAGTTCTGATGATCACGCGTCACTCAGCTGATCGTCGGAACTTTTCTGTTTTTACTATCGGTTCGGTGAACCAGTAGCATTTTTTACTACAAGTTTGGGAGATCCGGCCTGAACCGGTAGCATTTCACCCCTGATTTCAAGGTATGTAGGTAATAATACATAGGTTAAAACGTGAAATTATAAATCTTTTACTGATGCTTAATATGCCCATTGCTATTATGTTTTCCTATGATATAATGAAGCCAAGTGGTTCATAATCATAATTTTTCCTATTTATTTATCTTAACCTGAATATAACAAGATTAGTTGACAAATACTTGCTAAGCATCTATTGATCCTTACCACTAAAGGTCTTGAATCTTATTCATTCAATCAATTTCATTACAATCTGGTGACTTTCAGCAGTTTACATATATAATACATGCTATATAATATGACAAAATAATTAAATATTATTCCTGTAAGATCTAAGAGGTTGGTTACTAGATTCTATTTAGAACAGGCATTTCTACAGGTACTCAGATGCCAAACCATAAAGGTCAAAACCAGCAGAATAATATAAATAATAAAATAATAAAATACCTGAAAATCAATTGTCGCTCTATTTAGGTCTATAAATTCCATATTATGTATTTCCAGCATTGAGAGCTGGTGAATATACATTCTGAATTATTTGTAATTTTTAAGTAGTCTTTATGGGCAATCCAGCCTAAAGTAGGTTGTAGTAGCCTGTTACAGTGGTAATGAGGGTGTGAGTTTTAGCCTACCAGGTAAGGCCACAAGTGGAGCATTATTTGAACTTTGGTGAGGGCATTTCTACTTGCTATTCTACCTTCAAGCAGGAGCTGTGACAGTAGATGAACCCCCAATTGTGAATCTGTTCCTACATTTGCTTGTGAGATAACAGAAGTAACACTACAGTTGATAGAGAATCTTAATGTACAAACTGTAGTTACATCTTTCTTAGATTAAACTTCAAGCTGTTCTCTCCCATCCAGACCCTTAAAATCTCCAGGCAGTAAAAATAGAATATCAATTGTATTTCACCTACCTCTCCATCTGTTCCCCTCAATAGACAGATTAGGCAGATATCCAAAGAACAGGTGGCACAATACAACATTGACAGATTCTTGTCCACTTCACAGTATTCGTAGGCCAAAAGGATTTCTGATAATATGCCATGATAAAGAACAACCACTATCAAAGACACTCTCCATATATTTAAATGAAGAAATAGAAAAGCTGTAGCATTTCTCATAAAATAGGCCATTAATAATTAACTCATAAAATAGGTAATAATAATTAACTAAATAATTAAGTAGAAGCTTTTATTAAGGGAGGAAGCTCTCAACTATTTTGTGAGAAAATCCAGAGGGAGAAAGTGGGTCTATTTATGTATGTGATAAATGCGTTTGTACTTTTTTTATTACTACTCTCACTTTGGCCTAATGATCCCTGAAAGAACAATTCCTAACTCCTAGAGATATCCTATTATATATAATATATTATTTATTATCTCTCGTTCTTTCTCTTCTTCCCCCTCCTCCTTCTGAAATACAGGCATTATTATATTTTTAATAAAATTGTTCTCTTTCAAGGATATGAACAGGACAGTGGCTGTTTATGAAGTACCACCACCAGATAATATTCTGAAGCTGTCCATTGTTCGGAAAGCAGGAACATTTGGATCAATAAAACTTGATTGGGAAGCCACACCTGCCTCTGCTAGTCTGAAAGACTTTTCACCATCATTTGGAAATCTTATATTTGCTGATGGGCAAGTAAGTAACATATTGACAAATCATCCCCCCCCCACATTTTTTTAATCATCTTATTCTTATGATTATAGTATGTTCCTTTTAAGATAATTGCTGGCTAATAATCACAGGATGCTTTTTCCCTTTCTTCCCTTTTAAGTACTTTAAAGCACATGTCTATGCATAAATATTCAAAAATAAGTGTCATTGACTTAGTGAGGTCTGAATAGATTTTAGCCAACAATGTTTGTGGTTCTAATACAGGGTGGCAAATAAGTTCCTTTTTTGATGCTTGATTGCGATTGGAGAGTCACTAACATATACTCATAAATGTATTACCATTAATTGCTGCAAAAATGAGAGCCTCATTGAAATCTGAGTAATGTTCATATTAAAAGTATTGTGCAACCTACCAAACTTCTGGAAGTCGGTATAACTCTATTCATATTTTTTTCTGAGCAATTTTTCTGTTTTGGATATATTATCTAATGCAATTAAAGTAAAGAAACAATGCATTTTTATATAGATACTGTATATTAAAAATGAATATTTTATTTCTAAATGTGCCAGTGAATCCTGCTACATGTAGGGGTTTTCCTACTTCTTTGACTAGGTGGACTTTGCTTCAGAACCCTGTACTATTTCGGAAATAGCTTGTAGCACCTTGCTGCTTGTCTTTAAAGGACAGTGGAGACTATTTTGTAAAAGAGTTTTGTGGTATGTTTTTAACTGTTTATGATATGCATTATGCCAGACTTGTCTTCTTTGAGGTTCCTTTTATCTATTTATTAACCAAATTTATATATTGCCCACCTCACCTGGATTTTCATTTCCATTTCTATTTTGCCTCACAATTAAATCTAAATGACTTGAGCTTGAGCATGCTCATGGTACTTATTTCATCTTTGTTTTTATTTTTAATTTATTTCCTAAGGTTACGGGAGTGATAGAGATCACTATCATAGATGATGATGAGGTTGAATTTTTGGAAATGTTCACTGTTACCTTACTCAGAGTGACAGGTGTTGCAAGACTAGGTGATGATGTGCAGGTGATGGTTACTATTGCACCAAATGATTCACCTGCTGGAGTTTTCAGCTTTGAAGAAAAACATGTAAGTGAAAGTAAGATAGTATATTTATTACCATATACCCTTTGATCACTTGCATATGCAAACCTTAATAGATAGATATGTCCAACTAGATGTCCCAATCCAGATAAGAACAAAAGTGGTAGTAGATATAAATAATAAGCAGCTGAAATTAGCCAAGACGTTTCCAAGAGAGGACATGTTTTCACAATACACTTCATCCAATGCACGGGGGGGGGGGAGGGCAGGAGGGGGGGAGAAAGAGAGAGAGAGAAAACCCATATATACATCACCAAGTAGATATCTGAAAGCAAAATGTCTATTTAAAACTACTCCATAAATCTCAAAATACATATCATGTTGGATATTTTTCATTGCATCATATGTAGATAACCAGATGTTATTCTCCTTCACATGACTATATACAGAGCAATTGATTTTTAGAAACTATCCAGGTTCTGGTACAGAATATTTTCAGGAGGGGATGTATAAAGGCTTTTGTGATGGAGGGGGTCTCGATGGACCGTAACCTTATCTCTTTTACAATCTACTAGAACAAATGAGCCTCACGAGCAGTTTACACTAAACTGTTTTTATTTACATAAAATAAAACAAGGTCTATTCAAAAAGAATATTAGATGTCATTCTCTTTCTTAAGTGTCCTGTCAGCTCTCTGGTGCAATCGCTCTATGCGATTGGAATTTGGGCTTTTCTTCCTCAGAAGGAAGAGGCTTTAGTGACTTCAGCTCTGCCTCTGATTCCGAAGAGAAGTTCTGCTGGCAAGCATCTTCTTTTATACTGTCACAGTGGCAGTTAGGGGAGGGCATAGAAAATCTCGGGAGATTCAAAGCTAGGAGCTGCTTTCTGATTGGCTTCTTTAATTGTCTAAGCCAAAGGCCATTAGTAGGCACAGCAACTGTGAGGGAATTTTCTCTCACAGCTTTCACAATGGTATACACATCAACTTCCTTTAAGTGCTTTGAACAGCAGTTATAGATTCTTTACATGACTTCTATCCCATTCCCCTATCCCAAGGGGGACGTAGTGCTGGATAATTTTCCTCAATAAATAAATGAACAAGTATAATTTTTGACTCATTTGTTAATTGGGTTTTCTTTAGTTAGTTTTAGGGCTAGTGTGGAAAACAGATCATGTTTTAGATCATGTGTATAGAAAAATATTGAAAATTCCAAAGAATTCACAAACATCTAAGCACCACTGTAGATTATCCATCCTACCTTAGTGTTTGTGTTCAGATTTAAATAAGGGGAGCTGTTCTACTTAGTATAATAGTAGCCACTTAGCAAAATCTAGAAAAAATGGTGCAGGAAAAAAACTCTTTTTTTCCCTGGCAGGCTCTGTTGATAATTGGGATACCAAAAGAAGTGTAAGCTATTTTAAGGACCTCTGAGTGTCAACAATTGGTTGTAAAAGTAAAATTGAGATTAGGCATATTTTTTTAGGAGCTTAAGTATAAATTCCACATAAATTGGTTTCAAAGCTGGCAACTCTCACATTGGATTAGCAGAAGTGATACCACATGTTGTGTGCAATAGTTGTTTTATCAAGTGATCGTGTTTATCTAACAGATAGACCTGTGTTTGCACATGAAGGTGATAAATGGGACAAGAGAATAAATAATGCTGCTGCTCCTGGAAGCAGAATTATTACTATAGCTTTTCATATATAACAGTTTTGTTAATGAATTTATTGTGAAAGAGGATGTTTGATAATTAAACACAATTTGTAGGTAGAATTCTAACATAAATATATTTTGAATCATCCTCAAATTAGTCTTTGTTTACTAATTGGAACAAAAGAAAGATACTTATGTTCACATGAAAACGTCACTGTACTATACTGAACAGACTCAATGTTTACTTATTATACTTATAATTTATAATTCTTAAGGACATAGAAGAAACAATTGGATTGCTTTATAATTGTAGGCTTTATTTGAAAAACCAAAAGAAAAAATAAATGGTCACAAAGTCTACTTTATTTCATTATTTATGTACTACAATTATTTTATACCGCTCTATGGTGCAGCTCTGGGCACTGTGCAATAACTATTGCTATTAATCGGCTTCTTTGAATGACTGCTTGTTTGAATCAAATCATTTGCCATATTACAGTTTTTAAAAAGGGAATGTGAGTAAACAGAGAAAGTCCCTTATGCAAAGATCCTCTTTAGTCTTTTATTGAGAGAGGCTGCATGTGTGCATCTCTCCTGCTTGTTGGCAGTTTCTGGCAACAGGTACTCACAGGTATGCTGCTGGTTCCAGCAATGGATCAAAAGTGCAATGTGTGAGACATAAAGAAAGCTCAACACTGACATATTTTGCTTGTTATTCAATATTGGTCTCCCTAATACCAATGCTTTTCTTGTTTCAGGTAACAGTGAAAGAACCTCAGTCAATACATGATCCCACAGCAAATGTCTTTCTTACTGTAAGTCGAAGTTCAGGAGGCCAAGGAGAAGTCCAGATTCTTTGGAAACTTGAGGAGTCAGCTAGCTATGATCTCACTCCTCTCAATGGTACTCTTTTATTTTCTGAGGTACAGCCCCTTTTTCCACCTTACTTTTTAAATTTTGTGATATTATTTATTGTTTTATTTTAATTCAAGCTTATGTATATATGTCATATTTTATGTATTCTCATTGCTTTCTTTTTCATTGTTCTATTATTTTGCTTCTGTTTTGTTTGCACTTCTCTTCATTTCTTTCTTTTTATTGTTGTAAGCTGACTTGAGTAGCCCCATGGCAAGATAGGTGGCAAATAAATTTAACAAACAAACAAATAAATTCATTTCACAAATAATTTTTTAAAAACTGCATATTTTCTGTGGTTAAATAATCTATCAGATTTATTCAAATAAAAAATATTGATGTGAACCTAACATATTTGCACTGTTAGCCACATGTACAAAGTAGAAATGCAAATATACAATTATGAATTTGATATGACTCTAGTATCCTAAGAGAAAAGCTCTTATTTTTTTCCCCCTATGTTTTAGTGATTTTCTCCTGTTTAACAACATTGCCCACTGGATATATTTTTAAGAGGGTTAAAATTCTATGCTTATCTCCTAAAAGATATTAATTTAATTTAGTGTTTTCCTCTTTTGAAACTAATTTCATTTGATGATTTCAATTTCATTTAATATTAAGTTTTCCTTTTTCAGTATACCAAATTATAACTCTAAGATATATAATCATCTTTTCCAATTTTATGCAGATGGAATCTCAGAAAACCATAATTTTGCATGTAATTCAAGATGATGTTTTGGAAGGTGATGAACATTATTCAGTTCATCTGGTGTCTACTGATAACACAGAAATATCACCTGTAAATGGTAAACACACTCATTTAAAACAGCATCCAAAGCTGTAATTGCAGCAATGCCAGACAGGTCTAATTACCTTTATTTTTTTCCTTTATCTGCAGTGCTTAGAAAACTATGGGATGCCATGATTAGATTCAAATAAAGATAATACAGGGAACGTGGCTTGTTGACTTTATTCACAAGTTCTCCTATGTTGAAAGACTAATTTGTACTATATCGGAATTGTAGCATTTTTGAAAAGTGTTTAATTCTTAAATAGAGGTGTTTTTTTTTTTTTACTAACTAGTTACATTTACTATTTGAGGCTTTTGAAAACATGTGTTGAGGTTAAGATTGTTTTTCAACTATAGATGCTTAATGTTTTCCTGAATATTGGCTTTGATTCCAATATTTCAGTGCCCAACTGTACTGCAAACAGAAAGAACAAGCTTTTGATAAGTAGATTTATTGTGGAAGAATTAACAAAGCCATAATGAAAGAATTTGCATGATTTTTATGTCTCAAATACAAGCGCTATTTGAAGAGAAATAATGGTTTAAATTCTTACATCACACTCCCACCCACAAGGTTTTAATTGACTTAAATTACTTTATTATATTATGTTACATTATTTAAATTAAATTTAAAAAGTGGATCAAGGAAATTCTGTGGATATAGTAATCTTAAACTTAAGTAAGATATTTGATAAAGTAGACCACAGACTATTGCTTGGCAAGATAGAACAATGTGGGATAGACAGTACCACATCAGGCCCTATACAGCAAGATGCAGTTCAGTAGTGAGAAAAGATCCTGCACTTAGGAAAAACCAATGAATAGGTACAAAACAGGCAGTATCTGGCCTAACAGTAGTGTTTGTGAGAGGAATTTAGGTGTCCTGCTGCATCAGCGCTTAAATATGAGTCAGCAGTGTGCTGCATCTTTCAAAAAAGTCGGTGCTGTCCAAGGAAGGCTGTGATAGCTATCTTCCAATATTTGAAAGGCTGTCACAGGGAAGAGGGGGATGATTTATTGTCCATAGCATCTGAAGACAGTACAAGAAGCAATGGGTGGAAGCTCATCAGAGGGAAATCCAATCTGGAAATAAGGAATTTCCTGACAGTGGGAAGAATTAATCAATGGAACAGTTTGCCTCCTGGAATTGTTGGTGCTCCATCACCAGAAGTTTTCAAGAAAAGATTGGACAAACATTTGTCCAGAATGTTATAAGTACTCCTGCCTTGGGTAGGAGGTTGAACTAGAAGACCTCCAAGGTCCCTTCCAGTGCTATAATTCTACGATTCTGTGAAAAGTTACCTTACTAGACGAATTATAATTGGCATAACTAGAAGTTACTCCTTGGACAGAAGGGACAGTTTCACCTGTCCTTTGCTTTGGAAATAAACTAGACCAGTGGTGGGTTTCAAATTTTTTTACTACCGGTTCTGTGGGTGTGACTTGGTGGGCGTGGCATGGTGGGCCTGGCAGGGGAAGGATACTGAAAATCTCCATTCCCACCCAGCTCCAGGGGAAGGATACTGTTAAATCTCCATTCCATCCCCAATCCAGGGGAAGGTAACTGCAAAATCCCCATTTCCTCCCGATCACTGGGACTTGGGAAGCAAAGAATAGATGGGGGCGGGGCCAGTCAGAATTTTTACTACCGGTTCTCCAAACTACTCAAAATTTCCACTACCAGTTCTCCAGAAGTTGTTCCTATAGGCGTAATGACTAACTTCTTCAATTAGAATGAGGAGAACTAGTTATAAATCCACTTTCAACTATGGAAGTTCATTAGCTTATTTTGGAACAGTCACTACTTTATAGCCCAAATTCACAAGACTTTTGTTGTATGATACAAAATCAGAGAAAGGAATGATATGTACACCACCTTGAGATCCTGAAGAAAAAGCAGAATAGAAATTTTAAAAATAAACAACTATATAGCTCTGGTAATTAACATATGTTGAATTAGTCTTCCAAATAAAAATATAGTATTGTATCCTGAATGTAGCTAACATTGATTATGCTGGGTAGGTATATTGGGAAACTAATCCAACACAGTTGGAAACCATCCGATTGTGTTCATTAAATATTGACAGTTAATAATGGAACTTTGCTAATTTACTTTTTTTAAAGAACTTGATGGTAATATGTTGAGAATAGAATGAAAACATGTAATTATGTAATAGTTATCATTATTGCTTTGTGTTATGATTTTAAAAGAAATCTAGCATCAATCAACTTTTATTGGCAATCTCTTTTATGTTTATAGGTATAGCAACTATTACTATACTGGCAGATCAAGGAGCTTCTGGAGTTGTTGGATTAGCTTCACAATCCACCCATGTCCTGATTGGGGAACCCGTAGGAAAATATAATGGAACTGCTTTTATTGGGTAGGCAATAATTGAATTTTGTATCTTCGTTGTAAAAATCATTTGTAGTTTGTGTAAGTATTTAACCACAACTCTAAAGGTGTGTCTTGATAGCAATTATCTGCTTTAGGGTCATTAAAATGCTCCAGGTTTTCAATGTTGGTTCCTTTATCCTTTGGTAGTTTTTGGTATATATATATAAAATAATTGTAAATTTTCCCATTTATCATAAAGTACAGGTAATCCTTAAGTTGCGAATGTAATGGAGCCTGCCCATTCCATTTGTAATCCGAGGATTCGTGGGAGTGAATCTCGTACCTTGAATCTCCTTTCCCCCACAGGTATTTCAGGGTGGGGAAGGCCATGGGGGGGGCCTAGTGATGGAACAGGCCACTTGCCTAAAACCACTCAAGACCTCCTCAACCCACTGAAATATCTCATGCTCCCACAGTTGCTTTCCCTCTCCCCTCACCCAACCTGCTGCACTGGGTCACTTACCTTGTGAAGATCGACCAAGCAGTCCCCAGCCTCTCAGCCACATGCCCCTCTTCCGCAAGCCTTGCCCGGCACATTGCCAGCTGAAATAGAGCTTCGGGGGGGGTGGGGTGGATCTTCCCCCCCCCCCCAAATGCTCTGTTCGGGCTCCAGAGGCCTCACCCGGCACGTTGCTGGCCGAAATGGAGCTTCTCAAGGGTGAATGTTGAAGAGCCTCTGCAGTTGTTAAAGGGGAACAACAAACATGGTGCTACAAGATTCGTAGTTTCGGGACTTGTTAATAAACGCTAGGGGGTGCTTATCATGTAACTTCGAACATTTGCTAAGGGAACGCTCATAACCCGGGGAGTACCTGTATAGAGCTTCTAAAAACAACTGAATGTACAATGCATGCAGAGGGACACTCAGATATAGTTATTGTAGACACCAGGCTATCATGGAGACTGAGAGATCGAGTCTTGCCTTAGGCACAAATTCAATTGGATGACCTTTAGCAGACATTCTCTTCAATCCTAGAAAGAAGGCAAAAATGTTGATGATGGGCAATGCCCAGCCAGGCAGGGGGAGGCCTCAAGTACAGAACTAGCCTCAAATCCTTGCACAGCCTCAAAGAGTCCAGAATTGATCCTTCTTTATCTCTATAAACCTTATCTATCTATTCCCAGGTGAAGACTGGCAGTCTGGAAAGATTCCTATATAATAGGCAGAATGTAATTATAAGTAACATCTGGTTGCTTGTGTCTGACAGTTGCCAAAATAACTGTAGAGGTTTGCTAAGTAGTTGCTAGGAAAAAAATATGCCTATAAATTCATTGGCATCTATACATGTTTTGGTATAAAATCTTCAAAATTGTTGAGAATGTCTTACATTAACATCTAAAAGGATAATGCTAATTATTTCAAAAATTAATTATTGTAATTACCAATAAATATTTAAATATGAGTTAATTATATTTATTTTAATTTTTTACAGTCTTTATTTCTTTTTTAAAATAGCATATTTGAGGTCATTACCTCTTTTGAGGGGAAAAATGTGTTTGAAGCATATGGATCATTCAAGTTATACAAGTCATACTTTTAAAACAACTTCAGGATGAAAGTTTGAAAGGATGAAAGCTTCTTAAAGCAACTACAATATGAGCCTGAGAAATGTCATGCTTGATTTAAAGAGATGTAGGCAGATACCACATGGTTTTTTTGCATATGTTCCAAAGTACCTTTTTATTTTGGTAAAAATAAGAACTATTCTGCTAGATGAGAGAATGTAGCAGTTTTAAAGAAAATCTGGCCTAATATGCTCATGACACAACATACTATATTGTTTTGGAAAAGTTCTTTCCAGTGATATCTTGTAATACAAAACACCATCAGAAAACTGTAGAATTGGTGGCTCACAACTGCAAATCATATGTGTGAATTATTAATACAAATAAAACAAAATATTTTTATATTTCATGGTTGATTCATATAAATTTAGATATGGCTGTTGAATATACAGTAAATTTATTTAGAAAAATATCAAATTATTTTGTTATTATTCATAAGGAAAGAAGAAGAAAACTGTGCAGAATTGGTTGAAGTATTTGTACTTGATATCTGGGAATGGTATTGGACCAATACCGAGTAATATTTTAAACGTGATCATTTATTTTTTTTGGCAGTCTAGTTCGTGGACCAGGGATCTTTGGAGAAATCACAATCTCCTGGATTATAACATCACCTGATCAAAAGGAATTTGCTGATGTATCAGGAACTGTCACCATGAGAGATCAGCAGTCTGCTGCTGTTATACTGATTCAGGTATAAATTGTTTCCAGTAGTCAGTGCTGACTTGGAGACACAAGTACAACTTTAATATTAGGAATGGAAGTCCTTTGTTCTTTTTTTAACATTTTTGTTTGCAGTTTGTGAAATTCGATCACTACTAACCAAATGATTTGAGTCATATTTATTTATTTAAATTTTCAAGCTTGACTTTATTTTATGTGTTACTGCTTTTAAGTTGCCTTTGGTAAGATTTTTTGGGAGGTATTTTTTTTTAAAGGAACTCAGAAATCTTTTAAAGAGGAACATAAAATATTGTTATGCATTTCCTGGTACAGTGCAGCACTGGTAGAGAGTCTTGCCAGCATATTTGTATTGGTAATGTTAACATATCATCCATAGATAATAGCACTATGTCTGCTGTGACAGTTGGTTTTCTAAGATAAGGAACTTTTTGCTATACCTTATACTGCCTCATTATTGTTTGACAGTTTACCTTTCCTTAGAGGACCTTGTTATTCAACTATATAACTTGACTCAGACTTAATAACAAATATCTGTTATTCCACGTAGCATAGTGAATATTTCTGTATGTTTTTCAACTTAATGTGTTCACTCTCATCTAGGCTCTCGATGATGATATCCCAGAAGAAAAGCGACACTATCAGTTTCAGCTGACTGGTATTAGCAATGGCGGAATCATAGATGAGGCAGCCAAAACAGCAAATATCACAATGGCTGCTAGTGATTTGCCATATGGACAATTCACATTTTCTCAAGAAGTACTGCAAACAACAGAAGAAGAAAAATGGGTAGGCAGAGTTTAAATCCTAATTTATTAGAGCAGCTTTTCATACATTGTGATTTAAATTCTGTCTTGGAGATTAATGCCAAGGACTATAAGACAATAAGTGTTCCAAATATTTAATTTTACTTTTAATTCTATTTTAATTTAGATATCAATTATTCTCTGTTTAATTAAATTGTGTTTACCAGAGAAGTTTCTGAGATATATTTTTCATGTTATATTGGGGTGGGGTTATTGCATGAGGGACTCACAAAAAGAAAACATACGGCCTTTTAGCTTTCTAGTAATCTTTGGACAATGGGCAAGTTTTACATATTGGTTTAAAAATACATTTATTTCAGTTCAAAATATAGTGGAAGTTGCTAAGGACCTGGTTAAAACTATAAAATCTGATTCTTACCAAGAGAGCTGACAAGTAGAATTTTGTTTAATACTTTAATATATTTATATATTTTTTCCTTTGCAAAGCATTTCAGAGCATTTACCTCAAAAACAACAATGCTAACAGTACTTTAAAGCAGTGGTTATCAAATCACGAGTTGCAGCAGAGCAGGAGATTGCTCTGATGATGTTGAATGATGGTCACATTTAACTTACTTCCTACTTTGCTTTTGTAGACTTGCAGTGGGTATGCAAAGGCAAAGTGGGAAGCAAATCCTACAGCCCTGTAATTGGTGGATATTCCCACTTAATGATGACTTCTAGCTTAGCATGCAGTAGTCATCGGTCCTTTATTATAGCCAAAGTCCACAATTCTGCTTGCAGTGTTATTTTTGTCTACAGGAATGTATTGTTAGAGAAGTTCAGTATTTTTATCTATTATTTTAAAGTTCTAGTCTTTCAAAATGAAAAAAGGGGAAAATAAGAGTAAAACTAATGTTCTACTATTAGCGTTGATACAAAAAATAAACCTAACTCAAGAAAATAGATGACTATGTATAGCTCACTCAGTCGAATATTGATTTATTGCCTAATATAAACCCCAATTAAATTACATAAAAGCTTCCAAAGATATCAATAAAGAGCTGAATTTTCAGTACCCAAAATACCCAAAAGATTTAATGATACCCAATTTCACATTTTAATTGCATAGTTAATTGTATCTTTTATTGTTTTATGAATTCTTGTTTAATTGATGATTTTATTAGCAATTTTGGTAGTGTATTAAATAGATAAGATATGTCTTAACAGATTTTCCTGGTTAGTGACTCTAAATTGTTGTTTTTAATTAGGTTGTGTTTTTATAATATTATGAGAAGTTTCTAAATACAAATTGTCTCTGACATTTTGATATTTATATATTATTTTGAATGGTTCTTATATATGGTAGCTTGTTGAAAAATACACTGCAAGATAATAAGTTGTTGTTATTATTTTCTTTGTAAGGATGAGAAAGGTTATGCAGTTGCTTAGCACACCATCTAGTGTTCAAAACTGTCCTAATTACTCAACTTATTTTCAGACCCCAATTTCACCCAAAGTTATTGATGTTGGAATTAAATTTATGAAAGTTGAAATCATTCCTTATTTGGAATCAATTTCAAATCACTATGTATTCATAATATGAATACATAAAATATGTACTATTATATCATTTGCAAATTTGCAATGTGCATATCTTCTATTGGCTGAAGGTAATCAATGTTTATAACACACTATAAGAGTTTTACTTTAGATCAAAGAACAATAAACTGCAACAGTCCAAATGGTATGTTTTTCTACTCTACTAGAAAATGGATATCAGAGTTAAATTATGTTAGTAGAATTCAATAACATAAAATTTTTAAATGCTTTTCCTGAAGGGGCTTGGACTAGAATCCTTGTGGTCCCATCTAACTCTAGAATTCTTTGATTCTGTGCTTTACCTTTAGAGAAATCATGAAGGTTCATTTCATCTTAGAACAAAATTGTCTCCAACAGGCTAACGTCACAGTTATCCGTTCTCATGGATTTTACAAGCAAATTCACCTTTTGTATAAGATGTTGAATGGTACTGCAGTGGAAGGCTCAGATTTTGGTGTGACTTCAGGAGAGCTTATTTTCAAACCCACTGAAACTGTTAAAACTATTTATGTTGAAATCTATGACGATGATCTTCCAGAAGGTCCTGAGGATTTTTCAATAGTAATTACAAAAGTAGAATTACTGGGAAGGTAAAAAAACAAAAGCCGTCTTATAGAACAATATTGACCAGGGTCATTAAATATAAAATACTGTGTAGAAAATCTTGGTATCATAGTTGATTTTGTGATCAAGATCTAAAGTAAAATTGAATTTAACATGGATGTATGTTATCTTATATTTCCCTTGCAAACCAGAAATGTAAAAACCAGGTTCATTCTAGTAGTAATAACTTGTAATTTGGTGCTATTGCTGAGTCAGTTACAGGTACTCCTCAGGTTATGATAGTAATGGGGACCAGCATTTCCACTACTAAGTGATGTCATAAAGTGTTATACCATGTGACCACATCGCTTAGCAACACCAATCCCAGTATTCCAATTCCCATTGCCACTGTTAACTGTGACTATATGAGTTAGTAGGAAGAGATGGGACTTCCAGGCAAGCAAGTTGGCAGGTTAGAGATGCAGGTTGGAACTATATGAGAAGGGAAGCGCTGCAGGTGAATGCTAGGGAACGCAGATGGGGATTGGGGCTGTGGGTAGGTACTTGGGAGTGTGACATGGTTGGTGGGTGCTAGGAAGTGCAGGTAGGTGCTGCAGGTGGGGGTGGGTGCCACAGGTGGATCATAGAGGGTTCCACAAGTGTGGGTGTGCTATGGGCAAGCAGAGTGTGGCAGCAGTAGAGGGCGGTTGTAAATGGCTGGCCTAAATGTTGATCACATAACTGCAGGAGCTCTGCAATGGCCGGAACTTCAAGAAGCATTAAATTCATTTCTTCAGCCCCATCATAATGAGTAAATAAGAGCATATAGGGACATGAATGTACTGCCTTATTTATTTATTATTTTTCTCTTCATATACTTTTGCAAGTGGTTTTGATTTTACAATAAAAGAAAATGGATTGCAAATTGACCAGCCACCTGAGATAGGAAATGTTTCAGTAATGAGAATCATTATATCAAAAAATGACAATGCAGAAGGCATCATTGAATTTGATCCCTCTTACGCAAGTCTTGAAGGTATGATAGTTCCTACTGCATTATTTCATTTATTTATTTTATTTTAAAACATTTCAGGATCCAGCAAGAAAAACATTCTTCCCCTGGCTAAAAAATACTAACCACTTTCTGCCTTTCCTTTTGTTTTGGTTAGCTTTTAAACAAAAACAACAATAAAATTGGCTTTTCTTTTCTTTTTTTTCTTTTTGTATTTTGATCCATGAACACAAATTGAATAAAAGAAAAAAAGTATGAAGTAAAGGAAACAAACCGCAAAGAAAAAAAATAAAGTGAGAAAAGGTATAGTGGATGGAAAATAAAAATAATCAGTAAATAAACAGAATTCACTATTTCCAGCAGAGGGCCTTCCAGTGAAGATGGCCAACTGACCAGTCCAGAATGCTCCTTCCAGACCAAAGTATTTTCAATTTACAAATAAGCAAGCTCAGTTCCCTAAGTTTATATAATTCCTGGGTTAGAGAGAATCCCTGAATCACCCCACAAGATCACCATTCCATACAGCAGTGGTTTGCAAGGAAATTCTGAAGCAGTGCTCTGAAGTAAGTGGGTGAGCTGTCCATAAAGGTGGGGCTGCAATTACTTTGTTGTTTAAAAAACAATTCCCATAAAATATAACATTCCTTATTTCATGAATTAAATGAGTATTTAAGATTTATTGAGCATATAAAATCAGACTCATATCATCTTGAGAAATAATTCTAAATCACTGCAGACCATTATTTATCATTATTATCATTAAAACATGTGACATGTTTACTTTAAAAAAACCCGACAAAAAGTACTAAAAACAATAAACTAAATAACAATATTAAATTATCCCATTGTACTTAGTGAGTGATTACATGAAATTATTAATAAATATTCAAATTGTTTCTGGTTAGTATGGTATTTAAATCAAATATTATCCCTTAGTAAACATATTACATTGCTGCTTTTCAGAGGTGGGTTTCAGCAGGTTCTGACCAGTTCTGGAAAACCAGTAGCAGAAACTTTTAGTAGTTCGGAGAACTGGTAGTAAAAATTCTGACTGGCCCCGCCCCCATCTATTCTCTGCTTCCCAAGTCCCAGCTGATCGGGAGGAAATGGCGATTTTGCAGTATCCTCCCCCAGAGTGGGGTTTTACAGTATCCTTCCCCTGCCACACCCACCAAGCCATGCCACATCCACCAAGCCAAACTCACAGAACCGGTAGTAAAAAATTTTGAAACCCACCACTGCTGCTGTTGGTTTCCCAGTCTGTTATTGTAGGCAAAGTGTCTCTTTTATAATGTGAGCCAAATTTATGCTTTCGGCAATCGTATATTTTAATAAAATTGTAATATATTTTATTTATTGTCTTGGAAAAATTTCTACTAGAAAAAACATCAGGTTTAAATTCAAGCTTTGTTGTTAAATGTTTTTGAATAATGCTTTCTAGTACTTCTGAATGTGTTTACATGACTACTGAGTGAAATAAAATGTTCTTTCTGTATCACATTTCCAACTTTTATTTCTATATGTTTTATTCCTTTTCATACTAGTGCATTATAGAGGGATAATTGGCAAGCAGACAGTCAGGAACAGGGAGAGAGGAGGGAGGGAGGGAGGGAGGGAGGGAGGGAGGAAGGAAGGAAGGAAGGAAGGAAGGAAGGAAGGAAGGAAGTTCCAATTTTCAATGCTTCCTGCCAATTTCCCACAGGAAACTCAGTGGGGAGCCAGAATTAATAATATTAACCTGTTTCTGTATGACTACATTTTCTGGCCAGTTTGGGCTTTTGTTCTAAGTTCTACATTTCTAGTTCTACATTTTCCATTTTCTGAACTAATAGATATATTACACAGCTTTTGTCTTTCTTTACTGTGGACCTGCCTGTAAATAAGGCAGTCCTTCTGAGCACAGAATCTGGCAAAGGAAGCAATAGGCCTAAATATATCCATGTAATGTATGGGACGGGGGGGGGGGGGAGCCTTCATATACAATTCAATATACTTAAGAACATTGGTTCATATATGCTACACATATAAAACAAGCTGAAGTTATCAGATTTCAAGGATAAATATAATTTCCACAATTATAATTGTATCCCAGTGATTATATTTGTAGACAACTTTTGACACAGGCTGAACATCTAATTTTATGAACTTGAGTGAATAACAGGGCATTTATGTACAATTTATATAATTGTGGCTTTTTATACAGCTATAATTTTGCGCTCTTTTAAAACCAAACTTCCCAGCTCTTAGAAGCTTACTTAAAAGTTTAGAGGCTTATTCCCGAGTAAGACCTTGTAATGCATCCTGTGTTTTGTTTTGTTTCAGTGGAAGAAGATGTTGGTTGGATAATGATTCCAGTATTTCGAAGGTTGGGCAGTTACGGTTTTGTGACAGCGGATTTCATATCTAGAAGTATTTCAGCTCTTCCTGATGGGATTGATTATATTATTACAAATAATTCAGTCATTTTTCATCATGGCCAAATACAGAGTTTTATAAGCATTTTAATCATAAATGATGAAGAAAGGTAAAGCTCTTTTTTTTTTCATTCACTACCCTACAATTATTCAAGAATTACATTTCACAGTCAGTGGCATCCATAACCAAATCAAAAAAACTTGATAGACAACATTGGTCGCATTATTATGTATAAGAGCTATGGTGGCTCAGTGATTAGATTACAGTAATGCAGGCTGACTCACTGCTCACTCCAGGAATTCTATTCTGAACAGCTCAAGGTTGACTCAGCCTTCCATCCTTCTGAGGTCAGTAAAATGAGGACCCAATTGTTGGGGGCAATATGCTGACTATGTAAACAGCTTAGAGAGGACTATAAAGCACTATGAAGCAGTATATAAGTCTAAGTCTAAGTGCTATTGCTATTGCTATAAATACAGTTAATTAGAGTGGCCATAAAACTACAAAACAAAATATTGTTTTATTAAAAAAAATAAATTTAAATCATATGGCATTTCATTGCTTACCTTATTTTTCCAGGACAGATGTTTAAATTACAATGTCTACATATTTTTTCTAGAAGAATTAGTGGTGCTATTATCAATTACTTCTTTTTGTCCTAATCTACAACTTTAAATACTTCATGTATAATAATAATACTAGATTTTTATGAATATGAGCTGTAAAATTACTGGATGTTATATTTCAGTGATATATGGGGTAGTTGTAACTCTGATGACAAAGTGTGTTTCATTCTTTGGTTTCTGATTAGAGAAAATGCTGAGCAGTTTGAAATCCAGCTAAGAGGTGCCAGTGGGGGAGCGGTTCTGGGACTTCACCTGGTAACCCAAATAACTATTGCTAAGAGCGACTCTCCACATGGGATTGTCCGCTTCCTCAATGAAAGCCAAATCATTCTTCCCAACCCTAATGTCTCATTAACACTGTCCTTGGTACTTGAAAGAGCTGGAGAATTGATAGGAGAGTCTCAGGTATGTTTATTCTCTCTTTCTGTTTGTTTCCTTCTCTTAACTCATCTGCCTTTAATTAATTAATTAATTAATTAATTAGTGTTTATTTAATTTTTTTAAAAAACTGTTTTTAAAAACATTTTCCAGTTCAGATACAGAAAGGAATTGGTTCTGCTGATTGTTGCTTACCTTTATATGGGTTCAAGGACAACCTGTAGCTCTAAATGGACTAAGAATAATTTAACCTCCAATTTTATTATACACGTGTGTTACCCATGGCAAAGAACCTTGTGATATTTTTAATTTCTCAAACATTAACAAAGCATGTTAATAATAAATAGACTGAAATATATGCTAATATGTGCTAATATATGCTTAGAAAGGAAAGAGATGAAAGTAAGTTCAATTTGATAAGATTTCACTCTCCATCCAAGCTCTAAATTATTATTACTATTTAATATTTATTTATATCTCACTTTTATTATTTACTAAATTCATTGGTCTATTGTAATGCTGCTTCCTTACATTGCTTAAATGTTAATAATTTTGGAAATGTGTAATCTTATAGAAAAATGTATGCATGGAGGAATGAACTGTATTTTAATTGATTTTGTATGTATAGATAAATTGTTGAATTTTTCTATTCTGATCGTTTTAGTTTATGACCAGTGAATACATTTGCTTCTTTGTATTTGATTTATGTAGCTAGTTTCACTAAAGAGTACCAAGTTACAAATATAGATTTTTATGTAAACTCATGCTTCAGATAGGTCAACGTGTCTTGATTCTACCTATAATATATCCCACCCATTCATGCAGCAATTTTATAGGGGCCAGCAAAATTTCTTGACCTGAAAATGTTTGCCTAAAGTCTAACATAGAGAAATGCAGTTTTAAATGAATGTTTGTGGATTTCAGGCATACTTAGCAGGAACATATTTAAAATATCAGTTATTCTTCATTTTATGTCCTATTGCAAGATGGATGACAATTCTTGTTTTTATACAGAAGGGCCTTATATAACTTTATGGCTTGTAATGATTTATCTTGTAAAAGAGAATCAGTTCCTTTCCTCCAAACATTATGCTTTTAACCAGAATTTGCCTGAGACAATTATTCTCTTCACTTTTATGAAGGTTATTTTTTATTTTGCTTCTCTTTTAAAAATTGCTGATTGGTAGATTTTGATATAATTTTACACATATACATATATTGTGTTTCAGTTTTGGCAATATAGGTGGCTCATCAGTTAATTAATTAAAATATAAATAAATGAGTTCATTTCTATAATCTAAAGATGGTTAACCATTTAGCAGATTAAGTGAGCAAATGGACACACTTTCTCTGGGAATACCTACAAAAGGTATTCTTCATATTGCACATTGACTAATATGTACTAAGAATATTTTTTTTATGCTGTAGCTTTTTTAAGTTATCAATAATGCTTTCTTAAAATATATGTCATCTGCAGATTAATTGGGACATTTTAGGACCTAATTCAGAGGTAATTTTACCTCCTCTGAATAGTGACATCAGTGACCCAGTAAATGGATCGTTTTATTTTGCGGAAGCAGAGGGTGGCTTGCGACATATCAGCTTGAAAATTTATCCTCATGAAGAAGTTGAAGTTCAAGAGACCTTCATTATAAGGTTGCGTGCTATGAGGGGAGAAACAAAACTAGATCCCAAGGCTGCCAATATATCAGTAAAAGTAAATGATTTTATTAATAATAATAGTAGTACTCTTTTGAGGCTTTACTGTTATTTCTTCTATTTCTTTATTATTCTTTACAGCATCTTTTTATTAATACTACAACATATAATAGTAAATGAGGAGGTTATATCTTTTTTCATATAAGAAAATAGTTTTGAAAATTTTGAGCTTTTTTAACACAGGAGGCACAAGAGTCTAAAGGTCATTGAACTTATAATAATGAGCACCATTACAGCACACCATTTAAAAAGAAAACATATAATTAAAGTACTTGAATGTTCTGTGTACTGTATCACTAATTAGGAAACCCAAGTGTAACCATTACTTTTTCTTAACCTAGATTTTAAAGTTTGGTGATCCCAATGGGATAGTGCAGTTTGTTCCTGAATCCTTATCTCCAAAGATTTTTGAGGAACCATCAGCATCTGAAGGTCCACTGAATATTGTGCTTTCCATAAAGCGAATTCAAGGAATTATGGGGAATATCACGGTATTTGACTTTGGTACTTAGTTGTTTGTCCAATATAATTTAATTACGAGTGAAGAATTAAATCAATGGGAGATAGAGATAGATAAATAATAGATTACAGATAGATAGATAGATAGATAGATAGATAGATAGATAGATAGATAGATAGACAGACAGACAGACAGACAGACAGACAGACAGACACGTCAGTATGATGTAATGGTTAGGAGAAGGGACCAGTTAGTCCCTGTCCTAGATTTGGAATATATCAACCCATTTGGATCAAAGAGTTATACTGAAATAGATTAATTTGGGATATTTTTATACAATAAGTAGGTAGATACATAGGTGGTAGGAAGTAGAAAAATACATTTATATAGAGAGGGGATATCTGTTTACCTATGAACATACAATATATGCAAGCATATGACATAGAGAAAATAAATATGGTAGGCCATCTATGTTAGATTTCTGAACTTAATGAATATTTTGTTTTTAAATATTTTTTTCTAGTAAAATGTTTTCAAAGGGATGTTTGTATGAACAACAAAATTTAAGAATTAATAATGATGTGAGGATTTCAGAGGAACTTAAAATATGCTTGTTTGTTCTGAGAATATTGTTTTCAAATTGTAAAGTCTGTAACATCTAAACTATATAAAATTTCATTTCATTGGGACTTGAATATATTGACCAAAGCTTCTTTGTTTCTTTTAATTTAATTGTTATAGATTTACTGGAAATTAAGTAGTGATTCTGATACTACAAATGATTTTATAACTATGAGAGGTTCTGTTGTGATTCCTGATCTACAAAGGACTTCGAACCTTGTGATTTCCTTGTTGCCTGATGATGTTCCTGAAATAGATGAGCATTATGAGGTGCAGCTTACTTCAGTGGAAGGAGGAGCTGATTTGGATCAGGAGAAAAGCATTTCTAGATTCATGGTGGTTGCAAATGATGACCCATATGGAGTATTTGCCTTATATGGTGAAAAACAGTCAGTACTAGTAAAGAAAGATCTCAGCCGGCATATCCAGATTAATATTTCTCGGCATGCAGGGACTTTTGCAGATGTAATTGTAGAGTACCAAATTTCATCTTTCAATGAAGAAAAAGTAATCATACCAGCCAACAGAGTGGGAAAGCTACACATTAAAGCAGGCTCCAGTTATGGATTAAAAACAGTGCCAATATACACCCAGGTCTGTTATTTCCCTCCCCACTGAAAGATCCTTTTAAGTCATGACTGTAGTGTTTTGTAATCAAAAATAGTATTTTATGACCTATATTTTTATTAAGTCTTGGTTTTAATTTAGAAAAGCAGAAGATTCGTATTTTAAGATACATGAAGGAAAATGCACAGTTCCTGCACATGCCAGGTTCTTGGGAAGCCACTTTTTGATATTGAAAGATGTATCTCAAAACTATTATCCACAGTCCCTAACAGTCATGTATATCAAAGAATGTGGCTAGGTTGCATTTCCTTAGCCTGTCTAGGTAATAAAGCTTAAACAAGATCATAACAGGTGACACTCTGCATATTTGAATGCTCACAATGATAACAAAAACAAAAGCTGTGTATTTCAAAATAATGTGTTATAATAATATGGTGCAAAAAATATGACATGGTACTTATAGATTCTAAATAAATAATTTTGATAAAGTTAAAATTTGGTAGCCTTAATTTGCTGGTATTTTTCATTACTGTTGCTAATGTTGCTTTCTATTAACTTCGGGGGAAAACTTGTAAAATTACATGTCTAAATAAGTCTTGCTTGAGTAAAACATTTTAAAGTCTTATTTGAATGCTAATCTGTAGATGTAATTTTTAATTACTATGTTTTGTGATTATAAATTTCTAGGTATTTATTTCCCTTGACATGAATTTGACCCTGGAACTGATCAATGTAACGTTAGTTAATATTAGTGCCAATATTGCGCCTAAAATATTAGAGACAGCCAGGTTGGTCTCTTTTCCAATTCCCAAAGAAGCTGCCAATTCTCAGGTAACTAGATTTATAGTTTCTAACAACTTAACAACCAGTGGAACACATTTTAATTTATTAGACTTAACTGGCTGCCAGATGTTGAAAGACCTGAATAAATTATTTGTACCGTATTATAAAATCTTGATAATTTTTTTTTATTTTGTTTTTTTATTTCTCACTACATATTTGGGGGCAAGCACATTCATGTATTTTTTTGCATCACCATTTTTCTCTCTTTGCAATTTGACAGTGGTGGGAGGAAACAAAATAAAAATCTGGTCATTCCTGGCTTGCAAATATCAAGCTTCAGGTTATTTTAACTAGGTATTATAAAAAAGTCATATATTATATTTCATTTCCAATTGTCATTTGTTTTATAGTTGATATATATTTGCTGGTGAATTAAAACAAATATATGTAGTACATTTAAAATGAAACTTAAAATTTCAAAATATAATTTATTGCACAAACAATGCAATATTTCTATTTCTTGAAATATTTCTATTACTGATAGCAGCAGTATTCCATATACAATTATTCAGTGCACATGCCTATAATTTTAGTTTGGTTAAGCTGTTGCCATAATTTCTAACAAAAACAGTATTTTCTTTATAGGTTGCCTTTGATTCTATTATCTTGCGACTTATCAATATTACAGCAGGAACAACTCAAGCTCTTATAACTCGTAAAGGAATATATGGCCCCATTGTAGTATCTTGGAATTCTGGATATCCACTGGGGCTTATTCCACTGTACCTTCACCAAGGCAGTACTATACCAGCCTCTGGTGAGTGCCATCATTTTGCTAGTCTTGCGGACAGTAGGACAGTTCAAACACTTTGATAACAAAGAGAGAGGAATAAAGAGAGAGAGAGAGAGAAAAGAAGTATGCTCAAGATTCAAGGGAATCATTTTACCATGAACTCTTTTTGTACCTTCAATTGTTTTGTTTTAATAAAAAAAAATGTAACCTCCCCCCTCCGCCTTGATTATTCCCTATCTGAATTTGGTTCATCGCTCTCTTTTCTTAACCCTTTTTTCCCTTAGGAAAGTAGATAGTTAATTGTTATATCCAGGGCATACTTCACTGTACCTTACCATAACTTGATGTTGTGTAAAATTTATGATTTCTGGGATGTATACAGTGTAACTGTCTTTATCCTTTCCTTTTAATCTGCTGCTCAACGAGCAAACCTGCATGATGAATCAGTGTTAAAGGGTCTTTTCTATTTTGGTGCCTGTAGGATATTTTTGAATATAAAAGATAACAAAATACAAAACCTGCAAATAGGGCAAATGTGTCAAAAGAAAGCAAAGGTAGTACCAATAGTAACAGATGCCTTGGGTGCAATCCCAAAACAATAGAGCAATAGAGCACTTGGACACCATTGGCATTGACAAATTCACCATCAGTCAATTGAAAAAGGCAGCTTTAGTCAAAGTAGCTTACATATTGCAACAATACCTCTAATACCATCAAACATCAACATCCGCCTATCCCAAGTCTTTGGAAAGGACTCAATAGGTGGATAAAAATGCCAAATTCAGTCTGAACATCCAGCTAACTGTGACAAACCATAATTTATTAAACTTGCATGCTGCCCGACTGGCAACAACTCATGATTTAATACTATTGCTCTCCAACATTCCAGTAGCTTTCCATCCATCTTTTTTCCCTTTTCCTTTTAGGCACAGTTACTTTTTCCCATGGTGAACAAAACAAAACAATTTTATTACAAATTATTCCAAATGCAAATACTCCTGAGGTGTTTGCTGTACATCTGGCCACTGTGCAGAGTAATGCATCTGGTGGGGCTTGTCTAAGGTAAGAAAGCTATCACTCAAGGTGAATATTTGGTTCATCAGCCTAATCCAACAATAAGGATTCCTCCCACCCTCCCATTAATTAATTGACATTATTTCCTTCTTCTGTCTAAAATAAAGTTATCACATATCTGGAAATATTAATAATTATGGAACTAAAATACACAATGATTAAATTTATGAACTGATATCATCATAGAGTTCTAAAACTGCTTCTTCAATTTGAGCAAAGTCTCAGATGAACCCAATATGCTAATGTTTTTAAATGGATTTGTCTATTGAGGATGAGTTAAAACTATCCTGCCTTTATCTTTCCACATTCAAATGTCATATATTTGTTTTTATTTCAGATCAGATTTCATTATTGCTGAGATTGAGCCAATGGGAGTCTTTCAATTTGCTCCTAGCTCAAGAAACATTTTAGTGAGGGAAGGTGTGCAAACAGTCAGATTAAATGTACAAAGACTTTTTGGTTATCAAAACAACCTCACAAAGGTGTTCTATCAGACCACTGCAGGAAGTGCCAAATCATTAGAAGACTTTGAACCTGCTCATGATGGAGAACTTGTTTTTGGATTCCTTGACATTAACACGGTGTTGGAAATCTTGGTAATTGATGACAGCATTTCAGAAGGGGAAGAAATGTTTTTTGTGAATTTAACATCTGTGAATGTTTTAGATGTTCAGGACCTTAACCCAGCTCGGAATGCACGTCTGAATCCAGAATTTAGCATTGCATCAATTACCATACTGGCCAGTGATATCCATTATGGAATTTTAAGTCTTGGACCAACTATTATTTACACTGAAGAAGACAGCAATAACATTGCTTCCAACACTATTCTGATTCATATCAGAAGGACTCAGGGATTTGTGGGAAATATCTCCGTAAATATAAAAACTTTTGGTGCAATAAATGCCCAAAGTGGGGCAGATACATTTCCTTTTGAAATTGTCCCTGTGGTTTCTAATCTTACCTGGGCAATCGAAGGGAAGGACTTTGAAGAGATGGCTCTGTCTGTCACATTATTGGATGGGGAACGAGAAACCAAAGTATCTGTCACAATTCTTGATGATGACGAACCTGAAGGGGAAGAATTTTTTTATGTTGTTCTTTCTGAACCTCAAGATGGAGCCCAGATTACAGAAAACATAGATGAATATGGGTTTAAAGGTTTTACCACAATAATTATCAAAGGTAGACATATTTATGTTGTTTTAGTATATAAGCAAAATGCTGAGAGGAAAGAGAGTTTCCTTAGTAAAATAGTACTGCTGTGCAAATAATAACTCTAAGAAAAAAAACAACATGTAAGAGTGTATTCCACAGTTTGTAATATAAATCATATACATTCTCTCAGTTATCTGGACCATCATTTTCCAAGTAATTGTGACTGAAGAGGAAAAGAATTCTTGATAAATTTCTTGCCTTTGACAATATAGATTGAAATGGAAACAGTGGCATTAGCATGTTTTCTTGTTGGATGTAATTGTAATAATTGAAGGGAAATGATTATGATGATAACAGTGTAGAATTCATATAAAGGGTCTGTTGAAAAGATCAAATTTATCTGGTCAGTTTCATGTACTGGATAATGTAAATTAGGCTTTTCAAACCAGAAAGGACAAATAAGGATGAGTTCAGTAAGGAACATAGATCTGAAGTTGATAATTAAGCATTTCCTTTGGGTTTAAAATTCAGATCAAAACAGTATACACACACACACAACCACACACACATAATTGCATATTAGTAGCTTTGTATTCTAGTAAATTTTGAGAACAGCTGCAATGATGCTATATGAGATTTCTATTCTCTTATATTACCAACATGACTAAGAAATGAAAGACTGTTCTTTTTATCTTTGCTTGTGTGAGGGATTCAATTCATAAAAGTTATGCCGGGACTTTTTTTTTTTTTTACTTTTGGAAAAAAAATAAAATTAACAGTCTGGTTATCTCATCATGACTCCTTGGCTAACATTTACCTATGTTTGATCACATATATTGTTGGACTGGTAAGAACAGAATGTTCTTTCTAGATATCAGTTACTTTTGTTTAATAGACTGGTGTAATTTCCAATAATTAGCTAGCATCTGAATTTGTCCTGGAAGATAATAAAATGAAGTTAATTTAAATATGTTCCATTTAAGATCAAGAATGCGGGTTTTCTGTTAAAAATTATGTCTTTTAAAGTAAGAAATTAAGCAGAACTCAGATAAATCTTTATGAATCAGTTACTGTCAGCAGCATCTGCAGCTTCTCATATATGTCAAAATAATGAAAGAAGCATCACAAGCTCCACATCTTTGTGGCATATGTGTGATTCATAACATGAGTGGAAAAGTGGCAGGACTTGAACTGTTACTCCTCAATGCTGCTTGCACCATTCTGACCATCCACCCTTACCCAAGAAAAGATTCTGATGGTTACTATTTTTGTTACGATCATAACAACATAAGCCAATAATTTGTGAGCCATACAGCTCTTGCTAAAATAGTAAAGTAGACAATAGAAAATAGCATTTCAAATTGTTGCTAGGAAAATAACACATCCATGTCTCAGCAAGGAGTCAAGCATAACTTAAGAAAGACTTTATCTTTCTTAGTGATATATTTCCCAAAATTGGTAAAAGAGCCCTTTTATTTTCCCTAGTGCCTTATCGTATTAATATTAATTCTATGTCAGTTACTTTAAAATGTGTTGATTCAATAAACAAATGCCATTATATCTGTGTTGTGATTATCATATCAACAATATTCCATCCTATTGTATCTTAAAACGCACATTTAATTCCAACAGTATTAAATAGCCCATTATTTTATATAAAATAGAGTTTCTCCCTTTATATTGTAATAGCTCCTCATTCCATGTGATATCATGTAATTATCTCATTTTGGGAAATAATTTTTAAGGAATTCTACAATGTAATAATTTAGTCTTGATATTTTGGAATGTTCTATTTCACATTTAGGAAATGATCTTCAGAATGGAATTCTAGGATTCAGTGAAGAAACTCAACATAGTCTTATGCTTGATGAAGATTCAGAAAAGAGGAAAGTAGAACTCGTTGTCTCCCGACAGCCAAACAGGTGCAAGCAGCAGCTGATAGAAAGTGTTATCTTAATTTACAGTAATGTATTGTGTCAAATCAAGGATTATAATTGTAAGCAGGATCGGTGTGACTGGATCTTAGTATTAAGCCTTTTAGAAGTTCCAGTAAATTACAGTAAACTGGGATAATTATCACATAAATTTAAAATATAAGTCAATCAGTATAACAGAACTGAACAAAAATGAGAAAAATAAATTTGCCCTAATTCATACACATAATAACCAACATGTAAAATTAATTTATCTGCAATGTGCACATATTTACCCTTTGGTGCTTTCTTCAGGAAAGTACAATTTGGCAAGAGCTTGTAGATTCAGATGGCATTTGATCCATCTCATTAATAACTTTTAAGTGCTGATCATATAATTCATTGTATTATATTATGTTGGTAAAATCAAAGACAGCCCACTACTATATCAGGTCATTCATATTATTATGAAAAATTTGATTCAAAAAGCATTTTTAAAGATTTGAGATTGAGATCTTTGTGTTTTAAAAAAAATGGAGTGTCACATTATGTGTGAGCTGTGTGTGTGTTCACTCTAACCCTTTCTGGTCCATGCTATGCATCTCATGCCACCTGCAAGAATGCTTTCATCCCCTTGCAGACTCCACCTAGCAGTATCCAATTTCCCTGCTTGCTGGCCTGGGATTTACAACTTCCTGTTGGCTTCCCCATTAACTGGTTGTGGAAGTCGCAAGAAGTTGCCTTGCCTAATGACTATGGGATTCAGTTAATGATAGCAACCTGGATTGTAGGGATTGCCATTGCTAAATGATGTGGTTGCACTTTATGACTTAGCAATGGAAATAATAGGTTAAACATTGTTCATTTTAAAAAACATACAATTTTGCTGTGCTAAGCAAAAGAACAAAATGGATGTGAGGATAAAGACTTTTCCAATGGCTGCCTGCATCAATGCAGTTATTTTGGTTTGCTTTGTTAATAGGGCTTTTGAAGATGTGAAAGTGTCTTGGCGTGTGACTTTTAATCAAACATCAGTTGTCCTGCAGAGTAATGGCACCAATCTGGCAAAAGAACTGATAGCTGTCACAGGGGTTACCACTTGTAAGGCTGGCCAAATACAGTGTATGATTTCTATTGAGATCCAGCCTGATAATGTGAGTACTTATAATGAATTAGTCACGTCTCCTAACTACTCTCCCACAAAATATACTAGAATGTGGTCAAATGGTGAGAAGCTGGAGAATATTCCATTTCATTATTATATTTCTGGTATATTGGCTGTGAAGCAGCATACTTTCTTTACTTAGGAAAGAATCCTCTATATTGGATCTTCTCTTTTGTGATCTATATGAGATTACAGCAGTGGGAATCTGTCCACTAATGAGGTTCTGTGTAGAACATTGGAAAATTGTAGGATTTTAGACATTGTACTGATACGTCCTTTTTTCCTTTTTAAGTAGCATTTATATTCCAAAGTTCTTTAGAGCTAACTATAAACTTTATAAGAAGGGTTTCCATTAGGTATTTTAAAAAAAAAAATTCCACAAATCCTGAAGAGAATAAATTTGTTAATTTTTCTGTGTACTTAGAAAAAAAATGAAGAGAGTTATCAATTATACTTGAAACAAGTTTGAAAAATACATAAAAGTAATTAATATTTTTTCCACTGAAGAGTTCATTTATACATGTGTACTTTCCTAGAATACATTTTAATGATTCACAAATAAATTACATGAATGTCAGCAGGATTTCTATCCAGATTCCAAGTAACAGTTGTTTTTATAAGGCCAAACACATAGTTCTATGATCTGGAAAGCTCACTGCATAAAGTATAGCAAAATTGCACTAGTGAGCATTTTTAAAAATTATATATGCCCTTTGATTGGAAAATGTCCAGTTGTTTGATTGTCCATTTTGATTATCAGGTTGCTGAATCAGAGATTTGTTTTTTTGTGGAACTCTATGATGTGGGGGAAGGAGCAGCTTTAAACGAGAGTGCCAGATTTGCACACATTATAGTTCCAGAGAGTGATTCTGTGCAGAAGGATCTCATCTACTTTTCTGTGGGGTCTCGTCTGGCTGTGGCCCATATGAAAACCACTTCAATTAGACTCCAAGTGGTTAGAGATTCTGACACAGCATTTACTATCTCAGTCAACTACAGAACTCAGGTAAGACAGACACATGAGTATATTTTGCAGTACAACTGATGAAATAAGCTGCAGCTCACAATAACTAATGCCTTTTAATTAAATTAAATTACCAGACTTCCGATTTTTCACATTAGTATATATTTGGTGATGCCCTTATTTCTTCTCTAAAAAAATCTCTCATACAAAGTATTTTCATATTTATTTTTTGTTGAATAGTTGCAAGTTAGAGTAGTGGTTTGTAATAGCCTGATAACTTTTTCTCTCATTCTAAATGTTGAATAGATATTTTACAATGAAACAAATCAAGGGTATATTTATTTAATAAACATTTGCCTAAAGACTAGTTTACCTCTTTTATTAATAGAGAAAAATAGTGCATATTTGGGATTCCAGAAGTTACAATTGAAATCAATAAGCTGTAGATTTCATCTAACAGTGGCAGTCCTTTAAAAACTTGGTGCACATATAGTTGATTTGGATTTAGGAGAAGTGGTTTCAAACGCTTCCAGCAAAGTTACTAATTTAAGTGGCTGTGAAATAGTTATTATCTTATAGCCTTTCATGGCTGAAGATGTTCTATGAGGGAACAACAAAAATTGAAACATAATTATGCACTGGATTGAATGAAAAAAAATAACTGCAAGATTATTGTGTTCATAATAAGTGAAAGATTGCTCTTCTGAGTTTCACTGTGGACATTTTTCACTGTGGGTCAGCTCCCTCTTTCTGAATTGGGATATTTAGGTTGCAAAAACTGTCTAATGGTTTTGTGCAACCAGATATGGTAGCTAATTCTGATGGATTCTCCAGGTGACAATATCGAACAGAATTAGAGTTTGTTAGAAGCCTATATTTTTCCTTTCTTACCTTAATTGAAGTTACTCTATCTTTGACCGTTGAACTCATCCTTGGTCCTTTGTGAATTAACTGCTTTTTGCTTTTGCCAGTTCCATCACTCAAATGGAAGAGGTGGTGTCTCATTTAAAATAGCCAGGAGAAAGTCTTTTTTCTAGCTCCCTTGCTAATTCATCCCTATAAAACTTTCCGCCAAGCACTAGGTTAGCAGTGTTGTTTAACTGAAACCTGGAATATAGGTTGAAAATTGACAAGACAGTACACTTTTTAGCGGTTTATATTTTATACACTGATATTCCTAAGAATTATTCTAATACTGAGAAAGAATTAAATCTGGATTCAAGTAAATATATATATATCTTTGGAGATATATTGTCGCTAGGATTAATTCTGCAGTTTTTCTGGCTGAACTATTATACTGTTATGTATTACAAACTATATTATTTTACCTGGGTGCATGTGCACTACATATATGCCAACTGAACATATGCATGTAGGTTCTTGTGATACTAAAACATGAATATGTAAGGGAAATCCTAGGGTGCAAATGTAGGTTGACTCTGCTTAGTTGCTGCAGGATTAGGTTTCATTCTGAGTTGGTAAAAAACCTCCATGTTACTAATTCAGGAAATTTCCCTCAATTACTATTGTGCAAGTGACTAGCTGCTGAGGAACTAGTAATACCCTATAATAATACAAATAGCTGATAAACTGGTGAAAAATAACATCTGTATATGTTTGTAAAATATAGCTGCAGCCTTCTTTTGCCTACTGAAGACAAATAATTTAAAAATACATACCTATCATCTAGGTCTCAATTTCAATTTCTTGCCTACCCAAAGTGATGCCTAAAGCAGTTAATTTTACTTTTGGAAGACTTCTCCTTCAAATTAATACTGCTCTGTTAGTGAAAGCAGAGGGGTACCTAATTCCTCAATCATTTTACCAACGATAGTGGACAATTTAAAGTTTTGAAAATTCTCTCACTTGATGATACGGATATTTTTTGCCAGAATATATCTGGGCTAGATATATGGGATTCTAGAACACAATGTTACAGAGTCTCTATCACTTATTGAAATCTTTAGAAATGCTGATAGTTTGAAGTAAATTTGTTCTTATAAATTGCAACATAATTGATTTCTTACCTAGACATTCATTTCCCGATTTCCAGGAGCTGTTGAGACCTGAACCTTTTGGTCGTGTAATCATATCTCCTGCCGTTTCTGGACAAGATTTTATTGCATCTGAAGGGACATTGTCTTTTGAATCTGGACAGAGAAATGCTCTGCTAAGTATAATACTCAACCCAAAGAATGGATATCTGAATTTATTTCCTAAACGCTTCCAAGTTATGCTGTTCAATCCTACAGATGGTGCCAGAATTGATAGCATCTATGGTATTGCCAACATCACCATCGTCTCTGATTCAAGCTCTCAAGCAATCTGGAGTCTGACTGATCAGCTGTTTCAACCACTTGATGATATTATTTTGAACACAATCCTCCAGCATCTAAATATCAAAATAGTCACAGAAAATACAGAAGAGCAACTTGCTGCTGTGATGTATATCATAGATAAGGTCCATATCTTGTTCTCCCTTCTGCGATAATTAACGATTTCTTAGAATTAGGAAATCTTAATCTAATTTTTTCTCTGAGAGATGAAGCCAGAATAGTAAAAGCTTTGACCCAATGATTACTTTGTTTCTAAAAATAGAAATTTATGCACATTATTGTATATAGGTTCCATAAGCAGTATTTGCTCACTTAGATGAAAGTTACTCATCCAAATTTTTAACTGAACTGAAGTGGAATGAGCAGATGATATACAATGTCAGTGTTAAATTCCAATACATCATTCATGACATAAACTATCTTCACTAAGTATTCAAGATTAGTCCTCCATGAAGTTTTAGATACAGCTATTATGCAAGGGAAGAGCTCCATTGAAATAAATGGCACTTACTTTCAATATTTATTAAGGATGTCTTTATTTTATGTTTAATATGCTTAATTCATCAATTATTCCAGTATAAAAGAATCAAGCCATTTAGACACTGAACATTTTTAAAAATATTTGCTTCTCAAGGTAATATCGGAAGGAGAAATACTGGCACTCGCTGATCGAAACAGGAATCTTTTGTATGAAATACTGTGTACACTAGCTAATCCCAAACGCAAGGATACTCGAGGCTATAGCTTCCTTGCTGATATTACAGAGAAATTTGCTTTTTCTCTTCCTGTTGGTGAAAAGTGTGGCTCACAGGGTGAAAGGTACGGCATTTTCTATATATTAGAACTGAGTACATGTTAAAGTGATGTAAATGTTAAAGATTATTTGCAGGTCTGTGTATCTTGGCATGCAAGTGAGCAAATTGTTCAAGATGTCTAATATCCTATAAAGTGAATCCTTTAGCACTCAAGACCAGGATTACATATGTTTTTTATTTCACACTTAAGAGTTGAACTAAAGCCTGAATATATTACTAATGAATTAATATTTGACATATTATTCATTTTATTGCTGGTGAGCCAATACAACTATGAGCAGGCATGAGTATCTACTGCACCTTTTTCATTGCAGATAGTAATTTTCTGATTACTTAGCTTGTTGTTACTGTTCTTTTTTAACAGAGGTAAAACCTTCCTTGACCATTGCCCTTATATTGTAATCACATCACATCACTGGTATCCACAACAAATCAATGGGCATAGATTTGATGGAAAAGATGGGGATTTCATTAGAGTTCCTGACCATTTGTTAGAAGTTTCTGCTTCATCCCATTCTAATGATACAACCTGTAGGTTCATTCAAGTCACTGAATATAGTAGCCAGCAATGGTTTACAACAGATGATAGAGGAATTGCCCTAAAAAATAAGGTAAACTATTTTTTTAGATCAATATCCTGTGAGTTTTGTTTCCTTTAGAAATGTCAAAGTTCCTTATGTGGTTTTCCCAATCAGCTTGCATCCAAGTATTCAATTCTTTGTATTTTACTACTCTCATAAGATGGGATTGCTTTTGTTTCATTTATGACATATTGGATTTAAAAATATTTTATTGTAATTTCATCTGAATCAGCAGCCATACAGTATTAGTAGCAGACTGCTGTTTTCTAGCTTTAATGGCTTCTTGACATCAACTGCATGATTTGGACATAGAAAGTAGTAGGAATATTTGCTTACAGTTGGCAAACAAATATGACTTGTACAGAATATCAAAGAAAACTGTTGCTAGATGAACATTATTCTCAAAGAAAATATTGAGCATGCATCTTTTTAATCCTGGTTTGTCCTGCTATACCTTGATTCTCATTATTTGTATAATGGCTTTTCATTGTCTCATAGCCTCTGATTGCATTCTGGGCCTGTCTTAATGTAGCAAGCCAATCTAGTGCCAGAATCTGTAAGTCAGTTTCACAGATGATTAGGGAGCCATTTCTTTCTACTGACCTAGCTATTAGATTTTATAACCTCAACTGCTCTGTTGGAGACACATTTATGAACCTTATGTAGGATAAGATGAAAACTATTATTGAGGAAATGCTAAAATCTGATTTTGAGTTCCATGAGCAAGTCTGACTGACGGTGTGGATTTTTAATGAGATTTATACATGAAGATCTATTGACTATCTTAAAAGATTTTATTGGAAATAAATCAATTGATTTATACAATTTAGGATGATGCAGTGCTGCAAATTCAAAAGAAAATATATGATTCAGAACACCCATGGGAACGCACCTGTCAGGAACACCTTAAAACATCTGTGTTTTCTGGGTTTGCATAGTTGATCTCTACAGCTGTCATACTATTCTAAGAAAAGACACATTTGGTTTAAGGTGTTTCTGACAAATGGCATATGGATGTCATGCATATCTTGAAACACATTCCTGCCTTGGAATTCAAAGTGCTACCCAGCAGAATTACTTTCATACTCATATTTCATGCATGTTTATTCAGAGCTGCTGTTTACTTCAAGGAAAATCCATGTAGAGATGTATGTATATAATTATAGCAGCAAAAACTTATATTAATGTAAAAGGATTCAGTCAACAGTTTTTATACATGAGGCTACCCTTGAAAACCCTTTGGAAACTGCATCTGATTAAACACGTGGCAGTTGGATTGTCATGGACATAACAAATTTTGCTTATGTAACATCTGCATGGTTATAGCTGTGTTGGTTATCAGTTTCCAAACATAATTCAAGGTGCTGGCTGACACTTTTCAAAAACCATAAATAGCTTAGAGCCTCAGGGCTGCCTACTGTAAGTAGAAGCATCCTATCTAATAAGATCAAGGAGAAGGTGATACATTAAGGAAATGTCATCTTCAGGGACTTTATTCTCAAGTCTTCTTGGTGATATCCCTCTTCATTTTGGAATAACCCCTTCACAGGACTGTTCCATCTCTATTAATTTCAAAAGGCATTAAACATAGCTTTTCTGGATAGAGTAGATGGAATGTTGACTGCCCATAAAGTGTGAGTTCTTTTTATTGTTGCTGCAAGAATTTTTCTTGAGTTTTTGCTGTTTTTTGTTATTTCTAGGTTTTTAATTGTATGAATGGAAAGAGGTGATAAGCTGCCCAATAATTTAATAAATAAATAAAATTTTAAATTATATGATTTTACACTTGCTTGGTTTATATATCTCTTAAGGTTCTGAAGATTGCATTCTTAAAACAAATTAATAATATTAAGGACAACCGGTTTATGTAATATGGCATCCATAAGATATGGATCGAAATCTTGACATTGTCTGGGATGGAATTTGGGCCTCTTTTTTAGAAAGCAAATACAAGGCTAAATGATATCTCTTCAGAAGAGTAAATCTTTGCATTATGAAGTTCTATCATTGTATCTTAGGAAGGATAAAGGAGAAGTATTTCAAACTGATACCTATTAGAGAATTGGTATCTTTTCAAGAGTTACTGATGGCCTGCTTGGAATAAGATAGATTTGAATATTTAGTGCAAAATAAGAATCAAGTATAAAATAAGATTCATGAATATTTTAAAAGCAAAAAAAAATCTTTTCCATTTCAGGTTTTTTCAATGAGCTTGAAGGGACAGAGTCCAGTTCAGCTAAAAGATAATAATGAGGTCATCTACCGGATTTATTCAACAGACAGTCATATAATTCCTCATAAGTCTTTGTGTCTTGTTTGGAATCAGATTGCTGAAAGGTATATTTCTAATTCTTTGTTTGCGTGTCTATCCACAAACAAATATATCTATTAGTTATGTGCTGCTGTGCAGATGTAAAGTGAAAGAGAGTGCTTCATAGAGGGTGTGAGTATATTCACTGCATCTGTTGATAGTTCTTTAAAGAAGCTGTGCCTTTTCCTTGGCTCATACAATTCTCAAGAGTTCCAAGAAAATATGGAGGTGCTGACAGTAGAAGTGTCTGACCAGTTCTGGGGAACCTGTAGTGGAAATTGAGTAGTTCGGAGAACTGGTAAATACCACCTCTGACTGGCCCCGCTCCCATCTATTCTCTGCCTCCGAAGTCCCAGCTGATCGGGAGGAAATGGGGATTTTGCAGTAACCTTCCCCTGGAGTGGGATGGGAATGGAGATTTTACAGTATCCTTCCCCTGCCATGCCCACCAAGCCATGCCACGCCCACAGAACTGGTAGCAAAAAAATTTGAATACCACCACTGACTGACAGGGTGAGACAAGTTTATTGGAACCTATAATGCCTTCTCCTTAATGTGTTCCTAGTCTTGAACAACTGCCTTCTACATGGCTAGTATATAAATTTAGAGAAAGGTGGAGTTTCATTAACAAGACACAATCAGATTTCTGCTTTGGTCTGAAAACATACACATAGACATGTAATATATGTTCCTGTATATAGTGGTTTATATATATTTTTAAATCCCGATCAAGATTTTACATATTAACCCACTTAAATTCAATATGTTTGAGTTAACCTGTGAGGCACTGGTTGATAACCTACTGAGAAAATCTGTTTTAGGCTTTTCGGGTCTCAGAAGTCTCCTACACCCTTACGAAACTATGCTTTCCCATAAAGTTTGGCATCCATCTGGTTAAATTCTAAATTTTGTCTTGACTTTATATTCCTTGTGGCCAATCATATATTATTCTAGGTAATAAATTCCACAAAACAAGGAACTTTATTCTGATTTATAAAAGCATTTTGGTTCTGTTATAGACCAACACAATTCTTATGTTTGTTTACATTTTGTGACATTATTGATCAAGTTAAGAAATAATAAATTAACTGCCAATATTTGTTCCCTTTGTAGTTGGCTGTCTAATGCTCAATTCTGTAAGCTGATAGATGATTCCTCCAATTATGTGGAATGTTCCTGTTCACATATGTCAGTTTATGCAGCTAGTGCACAGACAGACAGCTTCTCTTCTTACAACGAAGCTTTCTTTTCTTCTGGTTTCATCTGTATTTCTGGTTAGTTATGTTACAGTATTGTTGTTGATTTATGTACTGATTTAAAAAGATAATATCGGAAGTTCCTTCAGAAAATCACTGTAATCTTTATCAAGAGAAAAATGCAAATAAAAGATTTCATGCTTCCTTGGGTTATTAGCCAAGGAAGTCTCAATTGATATACCTTGTTCCAGCTAATTAGAATTCACTTCTATCTAAGTAAAAGTGGATAGATTTTGCCCAAAGATTGCTGCTCAGATTTCTGAGTTTATTTCTATACACTTAGGGCACATTTACACATATTTTAGTTAGGGTATTTAATATTTAGATGTTTGTCTAAGATAAATATATTTGTCTAAAATAAAGATAAATGTAATATATTCTGGAAGGATAATAGTAGAAAAGTGATTGAAATTCGTAAGAAATGGAATTTGTTTAGTTATTATACCACTGTCTTCCAGAAGTAGCCGAATAGCTTGTTAAATTAAATAGTTCTGTGTTATATAGTTACTTCAATATATAATCATACAGGTTATAAATTCCAGAAGAAAAATTTTCTATAAGGTATGTGTGAGTGCAACAGAAGTACTTAGAAACAGGAGAAGAACATAACTATCCACAGAGCTGCAAGTGGGAGCAGAAATGATTAACATTACAGTTTTGCAACTTAAACTCTGTCTCTTTTATGCTTGTGTTGTGACATTGCTTTGTGGCATTATGACCTTCTATTATACATCATGACCTCACGTTGTTACCATTTGGACAAAACCTTGTCTTGCTGTGAATAACTTGGACTGCAATTTGTGAAATGACCTGAATCATTTGGCTGATTGAGTAATTGAATTCTACTTTTGATTGGTTAAAACAGGATTCATCTTGGCTATATTTTCATATTTCTTATGTACCAGAACATCAATGTTTGCTGCTAAACTCCTCACTCATATGATGGTTGCCTGCTTGGGTACTCAGGTAGGAACATGTTTAATTTAATGTAAAGCTTTCTATAACCACATTATCCCATGTACTACTTTACACCCAGTTTCATCCTATACATAAAATAATAGAAGGTCTAGTTCAATCCCCTGCTCAAGCAGGAGACCCAGTTCCATTCCAGACAAATGGCTGTTCAATCACTTCTTAAAAACCTTCATTGATGGAGCAACCACAGCTTTTGGAGGCAAGCCATTCCACTGTTTAATTGTCTACATATAAAAATTCATTATGTAAATAGAACACATCACCTACACATTTCAATTTGCCCTACATCAGTTTCCAGAGGTAAATGCTATTGGTTGTTGGAGTCACATTTCCAAATATTTAAAACAGCAACATTTTCTACTTTGCCCAAGCTCAGTGATATTCACTTGGAAAAAGCAAGGAGAAAACCACAGGAACAATATCTTTCTGATCAGAAGGAGAATGAGCACTTGATGTGTGTGCTGTACTTTTGAACATACCACCAAACATTTTCATCTTGTGTCAAAAGTGCTATTTAAGTACCATTTCTGAAATTTTTCAGGCTCAGTACAATTATTTCCTTGTTTAGGTCAGTTACAGATATTAGCTATCAAAACCAGCAGGTGGCAGTGAAACCTTTCCCCTGGTATATTAGAAATTTATTTTCCTAGTGAAATGTTTGATTGAGGCAAAAGATGGAATGCTACTTTTCAGTGGCTTAGTTGTTCCTTGAGACTAAGTAAATTGGTTAAATTATCCAAAACATCAGCTATAGAGCTATAAAGTTTTTTGTGCATATTAATTTGATTGTGGATGAACAAAGGCTAATATCCCATAGATTGTAAATTCTCCTTTATTTGAATTATAACATGGGTAATTTTTGTGTCCTCTCTATGCTTCTTCAAGCTTGCATACTTAAGAGAGGATGGTTTATAATAAGCTCATCAACTTCATTTTTTAAATTTTGAGTAATCAACATTATATGAATAGCATCTGAAATAAACAGCTCTGTTTATTTAGTATTTTTACCATAATACTCCATTTATTTACAGTTTTGGCCTCCCAAACCCCCCATGCATTGCGTTTTTGCCCTCCCCAGCCCCTAGGAACACTCTGTAGGCCTCCCAAACCCTCTGTGCATCCCGTTTTTGTGAAAAATGGACCTGTTTTTAGCAAAAACGGGATGCGCAGGGTGGGGTTTCTGGAGGCCAAAAATGGCTGTATTTGGTGTATAAGACGCACCAACATTTCCACCCTCTTTGGGGGGGGGAGTGCATTTTATACTCCAAAAAGTATGGTAGTTTTCAAGATTTGGGTTTCTTGTTTGGATTATCTCAAAGGACAGACATCATGTGACATGGTAGACATGAGAATGGAGGGATGTTTGCATTATCTGTCTTTTTCTGTGTTGTTTATTTTTCAAAAACTACAATGACAAGGAATATATTTAGAGATTTTCTTGAGTTTATCTAACTGTTTTTCAAATCTGAAGCTGGCACAGAGATGTGCAAATGTTGAGTCTTTAGAGGAGTGGATCCCATTGTATTTTTCATCCCATTGCTTCTAGGTTTTTGGTAAAATACCATACCATTTTTTTTTTGTCTGTACAATATTGAGATTTCCAAATCTCAGCAAATGTTATCAATGGAAGTTGGAAAGTTAATGGGCAGAGGGAAGTGGGGGAGTTCAAAGTCTCATTTGCTGCTTATACTAACCTGAATTTATTAAGTAATTATTACACAGAATGCAAAGACACAATAAAGAAACAAACTAGGAGAGCACTTAATTGAATTTTGAAAAGTCTGAACATTTTGTTACAATAGGATATTATGTGGCATTTACATAACACCTTATTTTCAGCCAATTTTTAATACATCTTTCTAGCCTACTGAGAAAGAGTATGAAATGTAAACATCCTGAACTTAGTTGCTGTGAAGGATTTTCTTCTGGGAGGTTTTTTTGTTTTGTTTTGTTTTACCTTTTTCAAAGGGGGACTTTGTCCCTTCAACAGAAGTGCTTACCTTGGCTCTTTCCCACATTTTATGTCCTCAATTTTAAAATGTGCAGGCAGAACTGATTGCCAGAACACTGTTGCTTGTTCATTAATGTAACTTCTAACAATTGTTCCTTAAATCTTCATATATGTTGTTATTTTATTACTTCATTTAACATAATTTGGAAAAATTCATGGTATTTCCATTGAAACGTGCTGCAATTTATGAGACAACATTTTGATGGAAACAAAGTTTTAAATATAATGAGAAGTGTAGATAATTTTCAGTACAAAGCTATACTACCGCAGATTGCTTTCATTGTTTTTCAGATATAGTATATGATTATACAGCACCATTAGTCTTGTTAATATTATAAAGTTTTGAATGGCCAATACTGTCTCATTGCTTGATTGTAGATCTCCTTTTCACCTTTGATTAATTTTTATCATAATAAGCTGAAAAGTAAACAGCAACAACTAAACTTACAAAGGTAATGGAAAAGGGTTTGTTTTACGTACTGTGTTTCCCCAAAAATAAGACCCTGTCTTATATTTTTTTGAACCCCGAAATAAGTGCTTGGCCTTATTTTCAGGGAGGTCTTATTAAAATGGGGCTCCTATTGCCGTCTTACCTGATTTCCAGCTCTGTGTTTAAATATTTTTGGGGAGGGCTTATTTTCAGGGGGAGGGTTATGCATGTGCTCAAAAGCCCAATTAGGCTTATTAGCAGGTAATCCCTTATTTTAGGGGAAACAGGGTATATGTAATAGCAATATACTGTTCCTCAAAATTTCTGTAAATTGCTGTCAGAATTTTCTGTACTGAAGGCTTCAAAATTGACTGAACAACCATTTGACCAGGAGTATAGTATAAAGCAGTGAGGGCTAACCTTTTCTGGACTGAGTTCCCAAAGAGCGTGTGTGTGAACCTGAACCCCCAAAATGCAATGCACATGTGGCCCCCACGCATGCGCCTTGCGCATGCGTGAATGGCCCTCCCCTTGCCCCATGCATGTGTGCGCAGCCCCCTGCATGTGCCCCGCCCCACGCATGTGTGTGTGCCCCAGCATGCACCACCACCACCCCGCGCATGCACACGTGGCCCTCCACAAGCACCCTGCACATGCGCAGCAGAGACCTGACAACCAGCTGGCCAACAAGATGCATGCACGCATGCGTGGCAAAGTTGAACTGGGACGATGGCCCACAGAGAGGGTGCTGCATTCCACCTGTGTCACGCGTGCCATAGGTTCGCCATCTTGAGTGGGGGGTTGGTCTAGAAGACCTCTAATGTCCTTTCCAGCCTTATGATTCAATGTTCTATATAAGTTTCAGAAACAGTGTGACCAATTTACAGGTAGTCCTTGACTTACAACATTGATTTACAATTTACAACTATTAACAGTGGCCCCCAAAAAAGTCACTTACAGTCTAAATTTGAATGTACAACTGTCACCCCTGCTCCACAGTTATGCAACTGCAATTTGGGCGCTTTGCAGCAGCTCACATTTACAATTGGTTGCAGCATCCCATAGTCATGTGATGACAATTTCTGAAGGTTTTGCCAATTTCTGGTAAAAAAAAAAAAATCATTTAGCTGGATTTGTACTTACAACCACATGACTTGACTTACAACCATGGTGGAACTGCGGTTAAAATGATTGTAAAATTGAAGCTTACATCATTACTTGATTTATAACTGCAACAACTTGGAAAGGAAATCCTGATCCCAATTGTGTTTGTAAATTGAGGACTACCTGTATAATTTAGTCACTGAATAAAAATTGCACCCAGTGGGTACAGTTCAGACTTATTCATTCCCAGACAGCTTACTCAATCAACTATGAAATCAGTAGTACTTAATTCAGTCATGTGTAACAAAAGTTTCACTGACATCAGTGTGTCTGCCCTAAATATGACTAAATTTGGATCCAATCCACATGACCATAGTTACATGAAGTCAGGCATCTTTGGGTATCAGGCATTAAGAAAATCATGTCTTCCTATAATTCCTGCAAGTTGTTATTCTGCATAGTAAATTCAGATGCCATTGTCTATAATTTTTACTGATTAGAGCCCCCACATGTAACCTTTTAAAGCAACTAACACATAACTATAATTTATAAACTCTACTGGTTAGAACCATCTTATATTTTAAACAGCAAACAAAATAAGAGGTCAACTCTTTCTATGCAAATGTCATACAATAATAGATCAGAAGCAATGAGTTATCAATATGTGTCCACATTTAGTTATCTTAATGGCAGGCCACACTAAGAAGCATATATTTTAATATTACTAATCATTTCATGTTGATAGGTGTGTGAAGTCTCATTAATAAAGATTGTGTGCAGGAAATCAAATTTCAGTGATAAAATTAGAAGTCCAGTACTATTAATTTCAAATGATCAGCTTTTATTCTTCTTGTTTAACAGAATTTTTCCTGTTGTCAACATATCACACATAGACATGCGTCATGAGCAAAAACAATTCTAATATTCTCAAATATAGTATTCAATGAAAAGAAAATGACTGAAAACATTAAGGCAGCTTAAACAATTTTTATATTTTATATTATATTTTTGGTTATATGAACTATTTGTGACTGAAACTATTAGTAACTTGAGTTTTGATTAATGGTGCTTCAGCCACTTCAACATTTTTTTAAAAGTTGCTTAACCAGTGAACTGTAACTGGATACTGTGCTAAATTTGCAGACGATACTGAAGTATTCTGGGTGATAAAATCCAAAGGTGATTGCGCTCCCCAGATATCTCCTTAAACTGGGTAATGAATACTCAGGCAAATTCCATCCATTTAAGAAAGTATAAAGCGATACACATTAACTTCCCCTCCCGACCCCATTTGTCTTATTTAGTGATGTTGGCATAATTGTCTGTTAGTAATAAAAAAAAATATTGGCATCACAGGGAATAGTTCAGAGAAGATGTTGACTCAGTGTGTGGCAGCTGTGAGAAAGGAAAATTCCATTCTGTGGATCATTAAGGAGGGGATTGAAAACAAAGTTGGCATTACAGCAAAGCTTTTATTCAAATCTATGGCATGTCTACAGCTGAAGAGCCATTCTTGGTGCCATATTTGAAACAGATGCAATAAAGGTGCAAAGGGGCAATAAAGAACCATCCAAATGATGGGGCCGGGGGAACTCAAGGCTACAATATTTGGAACTCTGGCTTGAAGAAAGGCAACTTAATGGGTTCCTGACCACATTGTAAATCACGCATGGTCTGAAGAAAGTGGACAGGGAGAAATTTTCCTTAAAACACTGGACTTGGAGCCAGACAGTGAGGCTGATTGGCAGATTCACAATGGACAGAAGAAAGCACTTCTTCCTGTAGCACATAATTAACCTGTACAATTCATGTTTATGGACTCTAACTAACATGACTTTAAAGAGGTTTTAAATACATTCATGGAACACAGGTCTATAAACAGGTTTCATCCTCAAAGATTGTGCTGCTTCTAGATAGGGCATAGCAGATCTTTGAGTACCAGTTGCAAGGAACAATGTTAGGTGAGGGATAGACTTCAACTTCTGCTTATAAGCTATCCAGAGACAGCTGCTGGATACTGCGAAAAATAAAATGCTTGGTGAACCCAGGTCTTGGCCTGATCTAACAAGGGTTTTGTTTTGTTTTTTAATTCTCATGCAGAAATGTGTGCATGGATGCACATGTATGTCCACAAGCATACCTATATATGCTTAAACTTTGGTTACTTTGTCTTAACTAAATTATTTCATAAAGATGGCCTTTGAAATCAGTCCTTTTAATTTTATATTTAAAATGTCACCTCTACCATACGTTCCAAATTTAGGAAAAATATGAGCTTCTTTTCATTAAAAAAAATATATTAAATTTTTATGCCACCCATTTTACACTTACTATATAAGTAATGTTTTCAGTTCTTACCATTGTCTCAGGGAGAAACATACATTTGGTCCTCAATCAGGTCATGTGATGTCCACTTGCCCACTGCTTGCGTGGAACCATTTCCACTCCCCCCGCCCGCTGGTCCACAAAGCCAGAAAGGTTGGGGAACTCTGATTTAAAAAGTAATCACTGATCAATTGTTATATTCATTTGAGATCCAATTCCAACTAAGTAGGAGAAAGTAGCATGTACTCCAGAACTTTTCATAATTTGATTGTTTTCTAATCCATCCTATTTGTTACTACTATAAGAGAAATGTGGCTTCTAGCATTTGCCTCTGAGCAAGCAAAAATGAAGAAGTGGGTGAGACAGAAGACATATTATGAGAAAAAATATTTTTGCAGTATCTTTCTCTCTCTCTCTGCAGTCACTAAACAAGAAGTACCTGTACTTATTTTAAAGCCTTAGCATGTGGTAGCACCTACTGAACTTAAAAAAAAACCTAAGTAGGATTGGTCTTAGTTAGGATTTTGGGAAGGGGAGTTACTAGCAATTCTAGGGCTATAAACCAGAGTGGGAAGTTGAAAAAATTTCCAACCCACCCACCCACCAAAAACCCACCCACCCAGTGGCAAACTACTTCTGTAGCATTGCCAAAAAATTGAAATGGATATGGATATACTGAGGTTAATATCCTTACAACACTTATATCTTTAGAATACTTCATTATTTATAATGATTAGGGGATTGGAGGCTAAAACATATAAAGAACGGTTGCTGGAATTGGGCATATCTGGTTTAATGAAAAGCAGGACTAGGGATGACATGATAGCAATATTCCAATATCTCAGGGGTTGCCACAAAGAAGAGGGAGTCGAGCTATTCTTCAAAGCAGCAGTCACCAACTGGTGGTTCATGGACCACTGCTGGTCCATGAGAAAATTTTGGTGGTCCGCAGAAAAAAAATTGTATTTTTTATATTACACTAAATCAGGGGTTCTCAAACTATGGCCCCTGGGTCAGATATGTATAATGAATGTGTTGCTGCAGAGAGTCTCCCCCTTCGGGGTCTCTTTGTGTGGGTCAGAGGGGGGGGGGAAATTCCAACTTGGGGTCTGCTTTAGCTTCCTGGTGTGGAGCTTTAGGCAAAGGCTGGAGGCAAGTGCTGCTAGTGGTGAAGAGCCAAAGGGCCCTGTTCCAGTGGGACTGTATCATGGCCTGGAACTGGCTGATCATCTCAGCCAGTTGAGCCTCCAGATGCCGGCACCTGGCCTTGCACTCCTGCAAGTCTTCTCTCTGCTTGGAAAGCCTATGCTCATACTCCGCAGTGAGGTGCTTCTGATGAGCCTCCTTGGTCAGATCCAATTTGAACTGAGCCAGCTGTTTTGCCACCTCTTTCTCATGGTGGCTGCTTAGCTCCAACAACTGCTTCCTGTTGGGGCCCTAAGGAGCCTGGGTGGGCAGGCAATGAGTGGGTGTGAGGGGAGGGGCAAGTAGAAGCTGGTGAGGCACCCCCTGCCATGAGTGACATCGTGTTGGCCATGCCCATCCAGTCACATGACCCCCCTAGCCACACCCACCCAGCCGGTCATTAGGCAGATCATATTAGTGGTCCACGGAATTTAAAATTATGAATTTAGTGGTCCCTGAGGTCCGAAAGGTAGGTGACCCCTGCTCCAAAGCACCTGAGGGCAGGACAAGAAGCAATGAATGGAAACTAATCAAGGAGAGAAGCAACCTAGAACTAAGAAGAAATTTCCTGACAATTAGAACAATTAACCGGTGGAACTTGCCTCCAGAAGTTGTGAATTCTCCAACACTGGAAGTTTTTAAGAAGAGATTGGGGAACCATTTGTCTGAAATTGTATAGGGTTTTCTGCCTGAGCAGGGGGTTGGACTAGAAGACCTCCAGAGTCCCTTCCAACTCTGTCCTATTCTATTCTATTCTATTCTATTCTATTCTATTCTATTCTATTCTATTCTATTCTATTCTATTCTATTCTATTCTATTCTATTGAAATAAATTATTGATTTTCATAATAAATTATCTGTTATAGAATTTTAGCTTGATGCCTATCATGGCTTCTTCCCAGTCTTCTTCTATGGATGGCAGTTTTCATCATGAAAGTATACAGCTAATATTCTCAGGGTGATAATTACTGTGAATTGTATGGATCCTGCCTTAACTAAGTGTTCTAAGTCACTGCACGTACAAACATAATTGTACATTCTTACCTGATGTAATTAAAATTGAACACCAATATTTTAGAATTAAGGGGAGGAAATCTATTAAAAATTGGGCTACAGTTACCGGAAGGTTCTGATTTGCTCATTATATCTCTTTATTTATTTATTATTATTTTTTAATTTTTTAGGAAGGAAAAGAAGTATTAATAACAAATACAAATAAAACAGCATTGAGTAATTTATATTTCCGGAAATGAAGTTAGCCTGTTAGATGTGTTTTCTTGTTGTAAATAGGTCCAATTACTGCACTCTTAATGATATTGTTTAAGCACTCATTAAATGTGGCATAATTTAATGGGCTCATATTAGTTAAAACCATCATTATAGTATTACTATGGAGAAGGTTTTCAATCTTGTATTTTTCCATATACTCTGCCTATTTCTGGTTGTCTTAAAATGTTCAGAAACATCTGATCCAGCTAACACAAATGCTATAATTTCATGTTCTCATTAAATTTTTAAATATTTAACTTTCTAATTGGGAAAGTTCATCTGTTTCTCTGATCTACTGGCCTTTTGTAATTATTATGTAAATTTCCTAGATCATTCCTAGGCTAACAGATAGAATTCCACTATATCCTTTTGTTTTTCTTGAGAATATTTTTTCCTTTGAGCATATCTTATTACGCTACATGTTGCTATCCAAATTGTATTTATTGTGTATTTATAATTGTATTTAATTGCATTTATTAATTTATTTTCTGCTTTTTTTTGTTTCTTAAAAAATAAGCCAATGACTTAGTCATTGGCTATAAAATAAGTAAGCCAGACCATTATAGTGAATTTTCCTCACTTTCGCTGAAATTTTGGGACTGAAAGTAACGACTCCTAATGAGTGGAAATATTGCCATTGTAATTAGTGTGAATAAAACATTGTTTTGTAAGTGAGAAAACCATATGGCTCTTATTAGAAAGTTGTATTCAGCATTATACCTCAGAAGGCACTAGAATAAATCATGTATTAATCTTTCAATTAATATCTCAGAATGATGGACTGGGATTGACAGTTACTTGAGTGTGTCCAATGGTTTGGGTACACCCAAAAGACTTTTCTATATAGATATCAATACTAAGCTGTCATGCCATATATTGTTGCCATATATTGTTATGAGTCAAAGCAGAAATATGTTGGCTTCATTTTTCCTTCCATGAACTGTCAAAAACTATCTGAATTTTTTATAAAATCATATGCATAAATATAAATTTAAACGATTCTCTGGAAAGATTAGAATTTGGGAAAGGTTATATTCTTTACAAGCATAAGAAACAACAGCTGCTACTGCTGCTCCTTCCTTCCTTCCTTCCTTCCTTCCTTCCTTCCTTCCTTCCTTCCTTCCTTCCTTCCTCCCCTTCCTCTTCTTCCTCTTCTTCCTCTTCCTCCTTCCCTTCCAGCACTGTCTCTAAAAGAGAAAGAAAAATTCTACCAGCTGTTACTCTAGTTGTTTCTATACTGAAATTTGGTTCCGTCTGAAAACGTAATTGCTTTATCTGATAGTCTGATGGGAGATGAGCAAATAGCTCTCCACTCCTGAGGTGCCACACAGAATTGGGTTAAGAGAAGTTCTTAATTTTGAGCTTCTTGTCATGATACAGTTAATAAAAGTAGTCCTCAATTTATAACTGTTAGTTTACTGACTGTTCAAAATTATAACTGCACTGAAAAAAGTGACTTATGACTGGTGTTCACACTTACAACCATTGCTGCATTCCCATGGTCACGTGATCAAAATTCAGGCACTTGACAACTGGCACATATTTATAAAATTTGCATATCCTGTGATCACGATTTGTAACCTTCACAACTGGCTTCCAACAAGCAAAGTCAATGATCACATGATTCACTTAACAACTGTAGTAAAAAAAAGGTTTTAAATAGGGCAAAACTCACTTAACAACTGCCTTGCTTAACAATGGAAATTTTGGGCTCAATTGTGGCTGTAAATTGAAGACTGCCTGTAATTAGATTTAAAATAGATGCATTAATGTTGATATGCTAGAAAGAATATTTGATGAAATGCAGAAAGATGCTGAATAGCTTAGGAAAAGAATGTTTGAATGTTTAAAAAGGATCAAATCTCTTCAGGTAAAAGACACAACAACATCCAAGCCAATCACTTGCTGTGGGTGGACCAATGTTCCTGCCTTTCTGCAGTAGATGGGTGGCGTCAGAGAGTCCCATTGTAACCAGGGCTTGACCTGACCATGACAAGTTGGACACCAAAAACTCCCCCAATTCCAGATCACCTACTCAATGCTCCAACAGGAACACCACCAGATCCAGTGTGTGACACTGTTCTGTGGATAACCTGGGACAGGTCATATATAAAATAACAACAGTCAACCTCACCCTGTAGATACTGGCTATTAATGTATTAAGCTTCATGTAAGTTTCAAATGAATGGAGAATATTCCTGAGAAGAAAGTTATATATTTGTTCAGCTGTTGTGGTTGGAGGGAAAATGGTGAAAGAAATGAGAGACAGAATAGTGACAATTAACAAAGTTGTTAGGTATGATATAGACTTTCTTGTATTAGTATACTAGTTTACATTATGTAGTGTGATAAAAAGACATGGTGTCTTTTTAATCTATGAAAAACTGTTACATTTTCTAATACTTTCCATCTTAACTGTTTTGTAATGAAATCAGACTTAACAATTTCTTTGATAAAGGATAGCCATTTTGGGATCAGTGATAAAGAAATATAAGCAACAGCAATTTTAAAATTTTCTGTAATATATTTGTCATATATCTTTATTCATATATATTTAACTGATTTCCTTTGATCTTTGAAAATGTGGAAGCAGCAGAGCCTGTAGCTGCAATTGTGTGGTTTAAAGAATTTACAAGTTTAAATTTTTACAGTTGTGTAGTCAGGAGAGTATTTAACATAATTTGTTATAAATCTAACAACAATAAATCACATTTAGGTTTTTCTTATACTTATTATCAGATTCAACTGCACGCTATATGAGCAGGACTAAGAGGAAAAGGGGCTTATTCCAAAACAGTATTATGAAGGCAGTGTTATCTTTTTGACACAGTACCATATGTATGTTTTATTCCACGTCCCTCTAGCTTCAGGATAACCACACAGATTCTTGAACTCACAGAAGTTATAACTTCTGTTATAACAAAAGTGGCCATTAACATGCAGAGTTCTCTATCTGGCTATATTTTGAACAAGTACATATCTTGAAGATCATGAAGTTATCTACACAAGTGGTCTGAAAACAACTGAAGTTGATGTCTGCCAATCAGCAGCAAATCACTTAACATCCTCTCTTTTATAGGGACAGCAAGATGACTCAGTGATTAAGATCCTGGGCTTGTCAGCTGGAAAGCTGGCATCCCAGGTTCGAGATCCAAGTGCCACATGATGGAGTGAGTTCCTGGCCTTGCCCCAGCTTCTGCCAACCTAGCAGTTTGAAAACATGTAAATGAGAGTAGACAAATAGATACCACTTTGGGGGGAAGGTAACAGTGCTCTGTGATATCATGCTGGCCCCATGACCATGGAAATGTCTTTGAGCAGCACTGCCTCAATGGCCTTGAAATGGAGATGAGCACCGCCTCCTATAGCTGGCAATGAGTAACAAAATCCCCAGTGACTCCTTTACCTTAATATTTAACCTCTCTTTTATTGTGTCTTGATTTTCACTCTTTACATTATGTGCAGCTTCCTCTAGTAGCATCCAAAAGTAAGATAATATTGCAGTTTTTAAGAACATTATGCTTAACAGTGCACAGAAGCTGTTGTTGCTTGAAGGACTTTTCAAACAAACAAAAAACAAATGAACGAGAGGTAGTGGAAGAGATTTAGTGTCATAGTCATATATTGAAGCAAGCTTTCTCTTAATTCTCCACTTTAAGGGAAATCTTGTTTAGAGCTGAATCCCCCATACTACTATGTAATGCAGGATCTTTTGTTCTGGTTGAACAATTGCTGTTTAAACAAGTTCAAGATAGGGTAAGGGAATATGGTGTATGTGAAAGAAAATTCTGTTTAATTCAGTTGGTCTTGCTTACAAGTTGAACTGAAATGCATAAATAAACAAAGTCACTTGGTGTATGCTTTTCTGAAACCAGTTCTTTCCCTACATTACCTAAGTGTAATTTAATGAATTCAAACATTTTTTTAAAAACAAAACAAAATATAACCTTGTGATGAACTCCTGTTTGTTGAACCTAGTTAACCAAAGATTATAAAAACTGAATAAAAGAATGTGCTAAAGCCAGCCAAAATATCTTTTGAACGTCATGTTGTTAATATTTGCAGTTAATGTGATTTTCTAAGTTGTGAATCACTATGTAGAGAGCATCCCAAAATTTCTCCTTCCCATGGCATATTTTTTTGCATTCTTAACTGCAGCCATATTTAAATCCACAGTAACTTTTTCTGGTCTGCTTCTGAGTGTAGCTTTGTTATACCAGTTGTAGAAGATAAGATACTGTGTGAACAAAAGATAAAGGGAGAATCTTAAGTAATGGATAAGACTCCACCATATCATTTGAATAATAATAAAGTACATGTAAATATAGGAATATCTCAATCATCTAACTATAGGGGAAAAATCTAACCAAAATAACTCCATACAATAGTTGATTTTGCATATCAAAAGATGACTGGGAAGCAATGATAGAAATTGATAATATCTTGATAAATATGTAATTCTCAGCTCTATATTTGCTGAGTTAATGAAGAAATTCAGTAATAAAAGAAAATTTAGTTTCTTTTGTTCATGGATTCTCCTTATTTCCAAAATGAAAAAGTATCTTTTAAATACCTTTTAAAATAATTGAAGAGCATTTGTATAGGATAGGCAGCCAGTGTTATTGAAAATAATACTAAGCATATTGTTTAGGACTTACAAGTGTGTATTTGTGACCAGATGCATTTTTGCTTACCCCATTACTTTGTATGGTCCACCTTGCATGCAATAATGGATGATGTTGTCCTCCACCCAACGCCACTTCAGAAGTACTGGCTTCCATCCTAAGATATCTTATATTCTTCCTAGTGATTACTTTACCACAATTCATTCCAGCCTAGCAACACCCCTAACTCTGATTCTACAGCACTAGGCATGTCCGTCCCTTTCCAGTTGGCTGCCATTTCTCCTAGGCTGCTGATGGTCATCAATTTATTGATTTATTTTTTTATTTTTCTTCCAGTAAATTAACAACAACTCATGGAGTTCAGTAAATGTTCCTAGCCATCATAATATCCTACTGCCACTACACATATGTTCCATTCTGACATCTCTCAATAGATTTATGCTCGGATGGATTTCTTTCCCATTCTATGCCCACTGTATTGCAATAATTCCCTTTGCTTAAAAAATACAAACAAAACCTTAATTGGCAACATATGAGTTTTGGAACAAAGCTGCAGAATTTCAGGTAATGCGATTTCTTTCTCTGAACCAAAATTCCCAATTCAGCATTGCCACAAATTTCTATGGACTACGGTAGAAGAATGAATGATAGAAATGTCCCCTTTAATCATTGTAGCATACTGTAGAAGGAACACTGGTCCAATATCAAGGTGGGCAATGAGGAAAAAGTCTGAGTGTTAAATGGGAAAATATGGCAAGGGGATGTAAGAGCATCCTTTCTACAAATTTCTGTGAAAGCAAAGGAGAAAATGGGGACAACTGAAGAGAGAATAATAACTAAAAGGAGAAGGCAGGCACTGATAGACCTGCCCATTCAAGCAGGCCAACCAGGATTCCCATCTCTGAAGCAAGAAACAGAAGAACAACTAATCATCATCCCAACCCTATTCCAAACCATTGCAATCTCCCCATAAATTGCTAACAGAAATGTGTCTTAAAAGTTTATAGTAGTTCTTGAGATGAGCTCTAAAATACATTTTATTTATTTATTTATTTTATTAAATTTCTATACCGTCCTTCTCCCGAAGGACTCAGGGCGGTGTACAGCCAGAAATAAAACCATGACAATAGAAAAATTAAAAACAAGTTAAAACAATTAAATCAATTGGCCGAAAATTCTAATAAAACAACCCATTAAAATAGTAAAAATATTATTATTATTTAGGCCAGCCCTGCTTGTTGGAATAGTAATGTTTTTAGGGCATGGCGAAAGGTACATGCTTTCTAGGTATAATTTTTAAACTGTGTTTTATATATTTCCACTAATAACAATGTCTAAGTTTACTACTATGATTATCTTGTCTTTGAACATTATATCACATTTAAGATTGCATCTCTATAAACGTATTTACTGGAATATAGATCTCATTGAATTCAGAGATACTTGTGAGAAAATACAGTTATTCCATTGCATAATAGGCAAAGTAGCTTAAAAGACTGTAAATATAAGAAGATGCCAAAATCTACTGACCCAAATATTGACATTGATCAATCTGCTGAGTACAGATGTACCTTTGTACTTATTTAAATAGTTCACATTAAAGTCTAACTTGCATCCATTCTGTGTGTGCTTCCAAAGGGATCAAAATGGTAATGTATTCAATTTCTAGGAATAATAAGCTAATTGGCAAAGAACACTAAAACCTTTTGGGTTTATATTTATATTTGATTTTTTTTAATCAATAATAATAATAGAATAGAAACATCCAAGAGACAGCATCTTCAAAATGTATTAAACATCCAGTTTGGGAGCTTACATCCTTTTCTCTTCTGGGCTGAGATTCTCACTGGTAAAAAAGCATCATCATCAGAGAATTAGATCAGCCTTCTCTGCAAGCACATTGCAGACAAGGAAATGTATAAATGTATTTAATTCTATAAGAAGGCAAAATAATAGGCTTCACCTTGACTGAAGCTTATGTAAAAATATTAAGCATTTTTTACATTAACAAATTGTACAAGAAAAGCCTAGCTTTAGATAAGTCACAACAGAGCATGAGAGCAAGTTCAGTGTAGTGATTAAGCCATCAGGCCAGCCAGAGACCATGAATTCTAGTCTTAGGCTTGCAGACATCTGGGTGATCCTTGGCCAGTCACACTCTCTCAGCCCTTGAAGAAAGACAGTGGCAAGCTATTTTTAAAAAATCTTGCCAAGAGAAATGCAGGGAGGAATCCAGGCAGTTGCTAGGAGTTCAATACTGTCTTGAAGGCACAGAAAAAGAACACCTGTTAATTTGATCACATGTTGAGATCTGAATAAATGGAATATCTGTTTTCCCAAATCCTCTTCCCAAATCCCATAGTCAGTAGTGTCACTGGTGAGAATTAGATTGCACCTTTATCTTTCCAGGAGACCTGAGTGTTTAGGACGGGAGGTTTACGCATTAGATTAGTTCTGATTTGATGGTATGAGAGATAGAACATTTTCCTTCACAGGGCAAAATAAAAATCAGTGTCACTGACACTACTTTTCAATTTTTCTATACACTTTATAAAATATAGGACAACAGAATAAAAAAAGAGAGAGAGAACTAGAAGGAACAAGGAAGGCTCCCTGAGAAAACCAACCATGAGACCTGGATGGTCTTTCCCTAATTATTATCCACAGTGGACCTTTTCCCAACAAATTCACTTTTACGTCTAAAGATTTTGATTCTTTGGGTTACCAACATAATTTCTTAATAAAACACTGATCTGTAAGATCTTGTGGCTATAAAGCTACTCGTTGTGTTGCAGGATTAACCCAAAGTTTATTAATTGGAAATGTCTTCATCTCAGTTTTATTTCTAAGGATAGGATGAAAAGAGAAGTTATTGTACAAGTGTAAGCACCACTTTAATAGACACCAGGAGGTTCTCCCTTTCTGGTGGTAGTCTATCATAGTTATCTTTTGCTAAGAACCTTTGAATGAAAACCAATCTCTGCTTTTAAATTTTCCCCCTCCCAGTTTGCAAGAAGCCTTTCAAACTATGGAGTTGGAGAAAGCTTCAAATTAAGGAGAGGTAGTGAAAGACAATTTTATTTCTTAATATAACTCAAAAGAAGACATATCTATTTAGTCAGCTATCATTATAATTACTTCATTATCTGTTATGTATCCATAGATCATTTATTCATTACTGTATTTGATTCTAGAAGACTAAAACAAGAATTGTAGAAACACTGTATTATTTTAAAAAAATATAACCTGTAGACAGTGTTTATTAAAACAGCAACCAAAACAAAAGACAGGGAAAAAAAAAAACAGGAAAAAAATCAGCTGTTCAAAGTGGGTGAATTTGGGCCTCCTTTCATGGCCTTAGATTTTGTTTTAAAGTATTTTTCCTCAGGTTTCAGTGAACTGAAGTGTTTAATGATAAACAGAGTGATTGTCGCCCAGATTATATTAGCACATCAAGTATAATAGTCTCAACATGATCTTCAAGGTGATTAATAGGGAAATTCTAATTTTGTAGACTTTTGGAGCAAGTTATATTTAAACTGGAGTATGTCTGGATAGTAGGAAAAATGTTGTTTATCTTGACTTTGGACTATTGTTTAACTATTGCTGTAAGTCTATTATTTATTAAACTTACATGAACTTTGATCAGACGTCTGAGAAAAAGCCACATGGCTTTTGTTGGGAATTATAATTGTCTGTCTGTCTGCCTGTCTCTGTCTCTATATCTATATCTATCTCTCTATCATCTATCTATCTATCTTAGCATTGGATAGAAGAATCTTAAAATGTCCTCACTAAATTATGTATTTAAGCTTTTATGATATTTTTACTACGGTGTTTCCCCGAAAATAAGACCCTGTCTTATTTTTCTTTTAACCCTGAAATAAGTGCTTGGCCTTATTTTCGGGGAGATTTTATTATTTTGGGGCGCGTGGAACAAGATGGGGCTCCTCTTGCCATCTTACCTGATTTCCAGCTCTGCATTTAAATATTTTCAGAGAGGGCTTATTTTCAGGGGGAGGCTTATTTTAATGCATGCAATTGGGCTTATTATCAGGGTATGTCTTATTTTCAGGGAAACAGGGTATCTTTTATTTAATCAGTATTTAAAATATGATCCTGAGTTTAACATCAAGTATGCATATACACCAAGGTGATTAATAGGGAAATTCTAATTTTGTAGACTTTTGGAGCAAGTTATATTTAACTGGTATTCTTAGGACCCATTTTGTCTGTCATGTCCTTTTGTCACAGAAAAATTAAATTCAAATTACGTATAAGGTATTTTCATTCACTGTAAGATAAAATATGCATTTATTATTCTTAAAAAATACAATTTTCACAATATACCCCTCCAAAACCTTTCAACCACATTCTGAATATCAGGAGATAGTTTGAGGAAGGGAGGGGAAGGAGTGAAAGATAGGCAGCTTCAAATAGAACATTAAGCAAGAAATATCCATTGTGTAAACTTCTTTCCTCATCTTGACATCTAAATCTCTTTTTGTGTGACTGACAAGTTTACCTATAATCTGTCTACAGGGCAGCAAGGAAGCGTGAAAATCTGGCTCTCTTCTTGCATCACTCTACATGAGCTAGAAAGAAGTTTTGAAGTAGTGAATCCTAGCCCTTTAAGTTCCTTACATGATTAGAGACCTGGAAAATCAGACTTCTAAATAGAGGACAACATGAGTAAAACATGGTCTGGGCTGCAGATCATAGACCATTAAAAAAAGTATACATCCAGATAGGGCAGAGCTAGTGGGCTTATCATTATCTGCATTCTCTTTTTGCTTATTCCTTCTACATACACACAACAGGTAGGTCTCAGCTAGGACTTACATCTATTTGTTTTTTCTGGAAGATTCTATATTGGGGTAAAATGCAATTGTTGCTTGGTAGGCACTTGATAGACTTTACATTGTAATATCAACTTGTTGATAATGTAAGCATTAGGGACATCCCTCCAATTGTACAAAGAAAAAAAAGGAAGCTGTGGCCACTAACTCTAGCATTACAGGGCACAGGTTTGTTTTGGATTTTTTAAGCTCAAAGTTCTGTCAGCTTTAGTTTAAAAAAGAAAAGAAAAAGAAAACAATTCCCTTTGATTGCTCTGATCCACCCCTTGCAATGTTCCACAAGCACTTTGTATTTGCCAGTGTATTGAAGACATAATTATTCAAATAGGTGGGGGGGGAAATAGTGTCAGATGAATGTTAGAATATGTATTGTATGTAGCATGAGTAAGTGGGTCAACAGAATGACAGGGTGCCTAGGAAATTTCTGCTTAATCTCTGTTAACTGAGGACACACTATAGAACTATGCATTCTCTGGAACTCAGATCTATATTTATTTTATTTTATTTATTTTATTTTATTAAATTTCTATACCGCCCTTCTCCCGAAGGACTCAGGGTGGTGAACAGCCACGAGATAAAACACATAAATACAAAAAATTTAAAATGAATTAAAAATGAATTAAATAATTTGGCTGAATTTAAAATACCCCATAATTTAAACAAATTAAAATTTACATTTAAAAATTTACATTTAAAAAGGGGAGAAGATTTAGGCCAGGCCAGCTTGATGGAATAGGAAAGTCTTAAGCGTGCGACAGAAGGTGTGCAGATCCGGGATCCTCCGTATCTCCAGGGGGAGCTCGTTCCAGATCGTAGGTGCCCCCACAGAGAAGGCTCTCCCCCTAGAGGCCGCCAGTCAACATTGTTTGGCCGACAGCACCCGGAGGAGCCCCTCTCTATGGGAGCATACTGGCCGGTGGGAGGCTATTGGTGGTAGCAGGCGGTCCCGTAGATAACCAGGTCCTAAGCCATGGAGCGCTTTAAAGGTGATAACCAGAACCTTGAAGCGCACTCGGAAGACCACCCGGAGCCAGTGCAGCTCGCGCAGGAGAGGTGTTACATGGGAACTCCAGGTTACTCCCATAACCACCTGCGCAGCCGCACTCTGCGCCAGTTGGAGCCTCCGAGTGCACCTCAAGGGGAGCCCCATGTAGAGAGTGTTACAATAGTCCAGACGAGAGGTGACGAGGGTGTGAGTGACTGTGTGTAAAGAGTCCCGATCTAGAAAGGGTTAGGGTTAGGGCGGATCAGGCGAACTCGATGAAAAATCCTCCTGGTCATGGCCATCAAGTGCTCTTCTAAGGACAGCCGTGAATCCAGGAGGATGCCCAAGTTGCAAGCCCTTTCCGTGGGGGCCAATGATTCGCCCCCAATAGTCAGCGATGGCACCAGCTGACTATATTGGGACCTCGGAAACCACAGCCACTCAGTCTTGGATGGGTTGAGCCTGAGCCTGTTTCTCCCCATCCAGATCCATACGGCCTCCAGGCACCGGGACATCACTTCAAGGGCATCGTTGGGGTAGTCCGGGGTGGAGATGTACAGCTGGGTGTCGTCAGCGTACTGATGGTACTTCACCCCAAAACCATGGATGATCTCGCTCAGCAGCTTTACATAAATATTGAACAAAAGGGGCGAGAGGACTGACCCCTGCGGCACCCCACATATGAGGGGCATCGGGGTCGACCTCTGCCCCCCTGTCAACACAGACTGCGACGCCTCTTTCAAGGTGGCGGGAAAGACACCCTCGCCCAATGAAGCATTTATAATCCCCTGGAGCCAGCCTCGCGTCACCTCCCGGAAAGCCAGCACTAACCAGGAGGGACACGGGTCCAACAAACATGTGGTCGCGTTCCATCTGCCCAGAATCCTGTCCATGTCGTCTGGGGTCACAGGATCAAACTCATCCCAGATAACATTCTCAAGACCTGCCTCCGTCACCCTCGCTGGATCTACCCAGTCGGAGTCCAGACCTTCCCGAATCTGAGTGATTTTGTCATACAGATATTGAACAAAATCCTTGGCTCTTCCCTCCAAGGGGTCCTCCCGCACTTCCTGGTGGAGCAGGGAGCGGGTCACCCTAAACAGGGTGGCCGGGCGATTATCTGATGATGCAATAAGAGCAGCAAAATGGATACATTTTGCTGCTTTTATCGCCACTAGGTAATTCTTAATATGAGATCTTACCAGTGTCCGGTCTGTTTCAGAAAGACTAGCCCTCCAACTGCTCTCTCTATATTAAAAACAAATGCTTATATCATTATAAAACTATTTGTCTCAAAGATGTGAGCCAATTCTTCTTTTGTGTTGGTTATCCAAAAAGTTGTTTATACAGAACTGATTCTTGGTGCTTCTTTTTGTGTGTCTTGCACACTTGAATATACATATTTATAAACCACCGAGGGGAGCCATTGGTCAGTGTAGATTCATATCTGTTGAAGCCGATTTCCCTTTTTAAACAACAGAATTTGACATCTCTTTCAATCAGCACTAAAGAGAAGAGCCCACTATGAGGCACTCTTTACCCATATTCTTATAGCTATGCTAAGCCAATCAGACGTGTTGTTCCTTCATTCATGTTTTCCTTTCAGTAAGTCCAGAAATGCTATTCTTTCTACTAAATGCCTGTTAGGAACAAAATACTGTGAAACACTTCTTAAAATTCTTCTGTGGGCTGTTCTATAGTTACATCCAAGAAATGCCTGAATATATGATTTTTGATAGAATAAAAAAATTCATAATAGTTTCTAAAACATTCATTATTTTAAATCAATCATTCTGGCAATGTTGAAAAATCTCTCCTTTATAGCTTTAAAGCTATACATTTGTACTTGTGACATGAAAACTTTATCACATAGCTTTCAAACGTTTGCATGCCTAGTGCAGTCCAAAAAGTACTAAGAAAATGCAAATATCTAGTCAGTTATGTTTTGAGGGTTAGAGGTCACTGCTCTTGTTCTTTTGGATGTCAGGCTGCCATATTAATGTACTTCTGTTTCTGATGAGCAATTAAATATGCATGTAAATGTAAAATAATAAATCCTCAGCATAAAGATGGGTGGATATTGAAGACCTTTTTTCTCAATAGAGCCCGGTTTTAGAATATCTCTTCCCTGCCACACCCCCAACAATGTTGGTTTTACTTATCATCCCAAAATCATTTTTGTTTTTCTCCACATTTTCAAATTTTAATATTATTAATTTCTCCTTCCTCTTTGCATAGTATTGCAATTTTTTGAAAGATTATTGTTTTTGTTACTTCTATGGAAACTATTTTGACAAAATATTAAACCACACATGACCAAGCCCTTGTATTGATTACAGTGGGAGAGTTTCTCATTTCAGTCAATTGGTTATTAAAATTATTAACATTGATGTCCCATGCTCATATTTCATCTAGCTACATCCAATATGTTGGGCAAAACTTCCTTTCTTCCCTAATTCATCTTGGCCGGTGTTTCTTCTGAACAGTTTTCCATCCTTCTGGAATAAACCTGAACTCAGCTGGGAATGGTAGGCTTCCAGGCAGAATAATCTCTGCAAATTAATTGTTTCTGTTGTACCAAAGGAAATGTTTGGTGCAAGTTGCATATTTCAATTTTGTATTGTGATGAGTGTCTCTTAGATAAAAAATGAGATGTATAGTGAAGGTATGCTCCAAATATTTTCTGTTACATTGGAGATCCAATTCAATATTTGAAGTTTTAAATTAATTTCTGAGTTTTATTTATACTTGCTTTGTTTTTTTGATTGCATAAGCAATTATATTAGTGGAATAATCACTACGAGAATTCATATATTCAGGTTGATAGAGTATATGTCTTTATAGCTCTTCTGATACATCTGAGCATTGTTTTCATGGGCATGTGGGTGTTAATTTGGCATCAAGTTCTGAAATGGTTGCTTCCAGCCTATCTTGTAATAATGTAGATAATATTAATGCAATCCTATGCTTAGCAAACATGTATATGCAAAACAAACACTACACACCTTTGTGTACATTAATACATGTGAATCTAAACTGGTATAAGACACTTTAAAATGTGTCTGTAACCCTTTACTGAAGTACATTTTAAGGTAACTTATTCTAAGGCACTATGCCCAATTTTATTAATAATATGCCTGGAACAAGGTATCCTTCCTTTCTTTATATACATGGGCAACTGTGCTGGGAGGAAAGGAACCTGGTGATGAAATGTGTGTTGTATTATAACACAAAATCCCTAACTTACCAACATCAGGATTCAAGTACATAAAGGTGGATTTGAACTATGACATCATTGTACATGTCATCATTTTGGTGTAGTCTCACCTCTCTGCAAGGTCCATGTAGTTCATAGACTTTAAAAGTATCCTGGTATTAAAAAAAAATAGGAAATATTACAAGAATTACACAACTTGGAATATGCTGCTATGCAGATCTGGTTCAAGCTAGAAAGTGCTAGCTGTTTAGCAAGAGGCCGGGAAATTTCACATATTTGGCATTCAAAATGCAGGGGAAGAACTTCAATTTTTTTTAATGCTATGTTCATCTGCAAGGATGTTTGTTGCATTTCTGCACTGTAGAGCATAGCATTCTGGTTGGCACAATCACACTAGACTAGGAAAAGGCTTCCTGTTGACAATATGTTTAGTCTATTCTATAGCATTATTATTACATATACAACAATGTGAAATCACAGCTGTCAGTGCTTTAGCTGGTGTTGGCCTTCATTCATTTCAAATTCTTCTCAAGAATCAAAGATGTCATAATGTATTAACAGACTATATGTGTGGATCCTTTTGTAATGAGGATGCGGCCTTTTGTAATTGATAGATGGAAAAGCAATGTGGCCTTTTGTAATTGATAGACGGAAAATTTGTCAATACACAAATTTTCTACATGTCTTGTCTTCCACTGCTGTTTTGGTACAGTACCCAGTGTGCTGAAAGCTATGGGACCATCACTGCTGTAATCTTTCAACTTCAACTTTCAGATCTTGATACTTATGTTCTTCTCCAATTCTTTGTCTTGTGTTCTACTATCCCCTGATATTGCCACATCAATTATCCACAATTCCTTTTTTTCAGCCAGAGTTACATCTGGTGTGTTATGCATCAAGATTTTACCAGTTTGTATTCAGAATTTTTCATTATTGACATATCTAATTTTAAAAAATATTCATGTGAAACATTTTTATTGTAATAAGAACTTTGTAATAAGTGTAGTTTTTAGAATTGTTCTTCTACATGCCTAGATTGTGTCCCTTTCCCCTGACCCATTCCTCCCCATCCTGGCCTTACTTGAGCATTGATGGCGCAGTGTTTAGAATGAAGTACTACAGTGCTGCAGGCTAACTCACTCTTTCCGAGATCGGTAAAATGAGAATCCAGATAGTTGGGAGCAATATGCTCACTCTGTAAACCGTTTAGAGAGGGCTGTAAAGTGATAGATAAGTCTAAGTGTTATTCCTACCTGAAACCTAACCAAAATATTTATCTATCGGGACATATTAGATAGGTTCCAGAGGTTTACATAAATATAAAGGAACTACAGTCTACCAAAAGAAAGGATGTAAATAGCATTCAACATCCATTGGCTTGCAAGAAGCTATTTTGAATTATTTGGCTCTTCTCTGTTTTCCCATTCTTCTCTGCCTAAAAAGAAACAGTTCATGTAACTATTCTGAAGATTATTTAAAACAAAGGTAAATGCAAATCGGTGAAGCCTTGGTAGTTAAACTTAGAAAAGCCTTTTGCGATATTGTGATTCTGCTATTGTGAAAGCTCTTTCTGCCCCATTCCTAACGCTTCAGTGAGCCTCCATTTTTTATTTGTCTGATATAATCCAGCACATGGTCTAAATCTGTGAAATGCATTTGATCAGCATTTTCATTGGTATTGTACTGATGTCAGACAAAAAACCCAGCTAATCAATACTTTTTATTCCCTCATTTGATCTGTGTCACCCAATTATCTGTCAAGGTCATAAAAGATATTGGGGTTTTAGTTGTTCATTGATAGGTCATCACTTTGGAAAACTATCCTAATTCGAGTTCCAGCATTTTCTGAGAAATTACGAAGTGGTGTCAGGATCAACATTCAATTGTATAGCATAGCTGTGTTGAATGGTAAAATATATTTGGTTGATAATCGTTAAACATTTCAGCAATACTGTGCAAACATAATTAAATTGCACTGTTTGTTATTTTTCCAAAGAAATCTGCATTAGATCCTCACAGCAATTTTATAAGGTAACTGGAACAGTGATTGATAAGATGAGGTCATCCAATAAACCTTGATATTGAATTGTAAATTGAGCCTGGGAATTGCACTACACTGAAAATCATTCTCCTATATAAGCATGTGCCTTCAGATTAAAAGCATTCTAAAAGTTTCAAATGCTTTCAAATTCAGTCAGAAAATTGATATAATTCTTTCAGCATTTAAAATGACTATTAGGTTGTTTTCACAGATTTCTTTAAAAATATTCTAAATCTAATGTGGATCACATAACATAACAAGAACAAAATAAATACAGATTAAGATAGTGGCTCTGAAAGGTTAAATCTGTGTCACATAGCTTTGCTGCACAGTACAACTAATGCTGCCATGAAATACATTGCTCCAGTATGTTTATCCCAAAAGCATGAATGTTCTAAAATTGTCTGCTAGTTAGCAGATTCATTACACGGGCAGCTTTGAAGACACAGGCTGCATTCTAAATCTGGGAACAAAGCTACAAGGTAGAGAGAAAGAGAAGATGCTGCTGTGGCTGGAGCAAGCCAGTTTGAGCCGGCACAGTTTAGCTATGACAGAGAGAGTAGAGGAGGGCTGGGGGAAGGGCAGCCCTTGCTGGGAAAAATACATCGCTCAGTTCAGCAGCAGCAACAGCAGCAGCAGCAGCCAGCTTCTGAAAGCTCACTGTTGGAGCCCTGTAGGATAGATTAGTTCCTCTGAGGATTGCTGGCTGGCATGATTTTTTTTTTTCAAGGTAAAAACAAGGTAGCAGCATCAGCATGCAAAGAACAATTTGAGTTTTTAAATGAAAACTCCTGGGGTTGGTTTTTGCTGTGTCATTTAGCTTCTGCTCTGTAGTGATGTAATATTTGCACATTGTCTTTAGTAGTATGATTTCATACCCATCATCTCTTTAGAGAAGGCAGCATCAAGGACACAGTTGAAACATGTTGTGTCCCATTAATTTGGCTCACAACTTGCTCATGTTTAAGTTATTCTAGCAATTGAGAAATCTGTGTTTTGCTCCTTTTACACGACAACAGATGAGTTACACTATATGTTCTATATAGAGGTTTAGTCATGTAATCATAATTTGGGATATGTTCCCGCTCTGGTTCCCAGCCAGTTTAAAGAATGTTCCTATAATTGCCCACATGCCATTTTCAATTATTAAGCAAATTATACCACCAAACATTTTTGTAGTTAGTACTCTAAAGGAGATTCATATGATTACAGGTAATCCCCGGGTTATGAATGTTCCCTTAGTGAACGTTTGAAATTTCACGATAAACGCCCACTAGCGTTTACGAACAAGTCCCAAAGTTATGAATTATGCAGCACCATGGTAGTTGTTTACTGTTACAAATGACCACAGAGGCTCCGCAACAATCATCCCGCCTATTCCCCCCTGCCGGGTCTTCACAGGCACTTCACCTGTGGAGACTCACTTACCTTGAAAATATCTTCTCTCTGTTTGGTTTCTTTGCCAGCATTTGCAGAGAAACTAGACCTAACGTACTGCGAGATCATGCGAGATCAGTAGCACAAGATCTCATGCTACTGATCTCGTGTCATCTTGCACTTTAGGCATCTATTCTCTGTGAATTGAGGCCTGGACATTTGCAAACAGAGGGAAGGCTTCGGTCCTTCAGGCCTTCCCTCTGTTTGCCGTTTCCTTGCCAAAGCCTGCAGGGAGATTCCGTTCATGTAGGCTTCGGCAGCTCTTTGCAAGAAGCCTTTGTTGGCACCAGTAGAGTTTAGGAGGAGCGGGCACGTCCCTCCGAAGCCCTGTTCCTACCGGCAAAGGCTTTTTGCAAAGGACTGCTGAAGCCTACAGGGACGCAATCCTCAAGCGCTTTGCCAATGAGAAAGCAGCCCTGTAAGGCCGTGTGCACAACCTTCCGGACCTCCTTTCTCACCGGAGATCAGCTTGATGAGGCCTCCAGCAGTGAGAAAGCAGCCCCATAAGGCCGTGTGCAGCCTTCGGCAGCTGCTGTCTCGTCAGAGATTGCTTGATGAGGCCTCGTCAAGCCCTTTGCTGATGAGAAAGGAGGGAGCAGGCTGGAGAGGACTTCATTAAGTCACCTGGCGAGGCAGGATGGGGGGGGAAGCAACTGTGGGGACCTCAGGGGGGAGAATGAGGTATCTGTGGGTTGTGGGAGCCCTCATGTGGTCTGAAGTAGGTGGCCTGTTCCCTCACTGAGTCCCCCCCCGGGGCCTTCCCCACCCCAAGCTACCTCATGTGCATTTACCTACGCATTAAATTAGCAAATGGAAGGGCAAAAGCAGGGAGTGATCTCGTTCAAGGTATGAGATTCACTCCCATGAATTCTCGAGTTAAGTTGGAATGGGCAGGCTCCATTACATTTGTAACTCAAGGACTACGTGTACTATCCAAACTGTCTAAAAAATGAGTCTGCATTCAGTCCATGAAAAAAGTACACTGGGTAGGAATAAACTAGTTATTAATAATGAAACTAATTTGGTATCTTCTTAGAATCTCCAAACTTTCAAACCCAAAGCCCCTCAGTCTGACTGCAATGGAGTCTCAGCCTGTTTCTGCCTATCAAAACCCAAATAGCCTCCAGAAAACCAGGAGCTTGCTTTAACAAAGCCTGCCACTTTTGTCCTTTTTCCTTCATCACAAAGATTTATATGCAAATTGGGCCCTTCTGAAGCTCTGAAAGTTTCAGTTCTTCACCAGTACTTGGATAATACTTTAATGATAGAGATAATACCTTTAATTATCTTATCCTGAAACTTTCGAACACTTTTATTAATTTTAGCATTAAATTGGTTTGTTAAATATGATTCACCTTGAACTCTTTTTAGAATTTCCAGCAAGGGCATTAATTTTTAGTAGCAGAGTATTTTATCTAGTTTTTTTTTTTATTAACCTTTTGTATTCTAGAAGTTAGCTTAAGTCCAAATTCAGAGTTCAACATGGAATATAGTCTGCATTCACTTTTGTCCTTTTGTACTTTATTCATTGTTTGCGGGAAAACAGGATTTGGAAAACTCCCAAGGCCACATCAATCTGTTTCCTACACATATATGTATAGGAAACTACACTGTATTCATGTAGGGAAAAAAACCATGCAGTCCCGGTACAATGACATAGTATTACACATAACTTTGTGTTCATTTTGCTGACTGGTTATAACACTGCAGTCAGGCATTTATCAGCTAGAATCAAATGTATTATTTCTCTACCACATCTTGATTGTTTATTTGATAAAGGTCAGACTTGTAGTTCACTATTTTACAGTAAGGGAAGTTTCCCAAACAAAAACACGAGTGAATCATTCTAATATATGCAACCTTTTATCAGGAGAACAGTATTTTTACACTGGAAAACATTTTTGGATGCATCCATTGGAATGTTAGAAAAATATATTGCTAGAGCAATAATTCTTTTTTACTTAGAAGTATATAACATTTTTTATCATTTTCTTAAATAAAATTGTTTTCACAAAGAAATAAGTTTAAATAGGATCTCAGTTGGATAATGTCTACAAGTGTAATATATCTAAAACTTGTGGTTCTTGATCCTGAATACTAAACAAACTTTGTTTTCATGATTGCAAAATAGGAGAAAAAAGTTTTTGTAATCAAATATCTAGAGTATTAGATACTAATATAGCAAGCTGCAAAATCTGTATGATACATAGTGATATGTATATTAATGCATAATACATATACAGATTTAAGATTTAGAAAATTATGACATACACAGATACAATTGTATTAAATCCAGTGCTATTAAGTTAAGGTAGAAAAGATTATTTTCAGACTTGAAACCAGCCAACTAAACAAACCACAAATCATCGTTTTGAATGTTTTCAAATTTTGGATTGATTGATTGTTGAGTTTTAGCTCTTGTGGCTTACAGGGATTTTTCAAATACTAATATGCTTTAGTTGGCTTGCTCGGGCTTTTCTGAATGCTGTTGTGCCTTGTTAATGTTGAATTTTCAAAGCTAAATGCTAATTCACAGAGCTTGATAGTATCCAGAAATGTTTTGTTTCTTTGTTTCTTTTGCTGTGGTGATGTTAATATTGCTGTAACCATCAGGAGAAACATTTTTGTTTTGTTTTGTTTTGTTTATAGTAAAATAAAATAAAGCAAACAAATCCAGCAAGGAGCAGTAGCGTATCTTCTTTTTGTTGGGTTTTAGCTTGTCAAGTAGAGGGGGAAAAGTCTGCTAAAATGCTTGCTTTTTCTTAAACTTATACAAATTGACAAACTGGTAGCTCATAATAATGACTACCTCCCACTAAGGGAGCATTTACAATAATTAAAATTAGAAAACAATGGTTATTGAATGTTTCATATAGGCCCACGAAAAACAACACACACATTCTGTTTATGTGGACACCTACTAATGAGCTGCAAAGAAATATTTCAATTGTCATAATACTGACAACAACAAAATAGGAATTATATGAAGATATCATATGTGTCCTTCAAAAGCACTAGGTAGTATGCATTTTTATATTACCTGCCCTTCTCCCAATTTTATATTATAGGAAATCTCTTTGGTAAGTTATTAGTAAGGAGGTAAATGGCATAATGAAACTGATTGTCCCAAGCCTAGCCAATGTTCTTGGCTTTCACTGGAGCTGTCATTTCCTTAAAACCACTAGATCAGGCTATGCAATTTCTCCTAAATGGCATAAAAATAAAACCCCTTTTTCATAGTTTTTGTGTATCAATATGGTACTTCCAACTTGCAAATAGCAATACAAACTACTCAGTTGGAATAAATAATAAATGTTATATTCCCCAGTTACATTAAGCATGTCTCTTTGTCCATATATGGTCAAATCATATTAAGAATACTATCCTGTAGTTCAACTCCATTAATTTTACTGTTGTTCCTTCACATGAATTGCACATAGGACTGTTCCATTAGCAGTCATTTAATAGGAGGTTTGTGGGTGGACAGATTTGGTATCAATGTTAGCTTTTTGCTTAAGGTTGCTCGCAGCTTGAGGTAAATAATTACTTTTGGAAGAAAAAAAGGTAAACCTCCACTTGGTGTGTTAAAATCCTAAAAGCTCCCCTCATGCTGACTAGTAAGCAACATAAAAAACAAGCCTCACACAATTCATCATAATGCCTCTAGCAGTTGAGCATCAAGTACACATAAACCATAAGAAAACTAGATCTTAAATATAGTTGCTTCATTGTTATTGTGACTGAAGATCTTACTGGTTTGTTATTAAGCTCCCATCTTGTACATCATTCTGTGTTTATTTGATCATTCAGGGACAAAGGAGTCTATTTTCAATTTACTTAAGAATTGATGCAATGCTGGATGGATTCTTATTGATTAAACAATAATGCTGCAAATCTAACATTAACCTCTGTTTAGAAAATTGTTTTTATGTGGTCAAAGTCAAATGATTCCTAAACTATTGATGTAGATAATTAATTTTATAAATCTGATATATGAATTGAACAAATATACTTTGAATGCTGATGTGAATAAATATGATTTCAATATGAGTATACTTAGAATCTGGTTGCAATCTGTAATGTAAGTGGTATGATGCAGGTGGAAGAAAGATTTGGTGAAGAAAAGAAAATGAAAGGGATCTGAGAAGTTTTTTTCAACCACATTAACCAGAATTACATTGTAGCCACCCAAAAGACAACAGCTATTTTGTGGTGCATTAACAGGACCATAGAATCAATTAGAGGTAATTGTTTCACTATGCTCAGGCCTCACCAAAATCCATTTAGAGTATTGTATCCAATGCTGGGCACCATAGCTCAAAAATGGCAGTGACAAATTGGAGTGATTTCAGAAGAAGGCAAACAAATTGGTGAAGGGCAAACTCTTATCAGGGTATTAAAGGATGTATGAAAGTTTAGTTACAGAACGCACAACTATGGGGCAATATAATTGTTTTCCAAATCCAGTTCTGATCAGAACTTTAAAAAATAAGCTTTAGGTAATCCTCCTGTCCCCCCATTTATAGATACAGTAAAAAATAAAAATAAAAATCCCAGATTGTTCACCAACTATGACAAAGTTGGGAGTATAGGACATTACAGAAGTCTTGGCACATCTGGAGGATTCCAGATATTAGGGTCTGATTTTATTAGTGGAAGCATTTGAATTCATGATAATTGATTACTTACTTGACAATTAATCATGTTTAAACCTTAAGTAGTTTAATTTCGCTAAATCAAAGATAGACAACTTGTGGAATAGGTCAGATGTAGTTTAAATTTAATCTAAATCTGCAGTGTTATAAAAAGTAGTACAAATTCCTGCCCATCATAAAGCTATTTAAGATATTTTTTAATTATTTTATAGATTTTTAAAAATATTTGTCAAATATCTGCTAGATTATAGGTGTATAATGTTTTATGAAGTAATGTTTTAGATTCATTGGATGAAGTAGAGTAATAATAATTTGATATTAATTCTTATCTTATATATAATTTGTATTATAATTTGTATCTAGTGGTTTAGGAAGGAGTGAGAATGTCTTTATTAGATTCCTTTTCAGCCAATATAAGGTAATTTAGTGATAGAAGAGAATATTTGTAGCTCAGGACTGAACTGTAAGGTCCTTGGAGCTCTCAGAGCTTGATGCACCGATGATGTTACCTAGTTTGGTAATGAAATGTCTGCAGGAAAACAGCTATGCTAAGAGAGCACCAAGGACCCTAAAGAGAATTTCCAGGCCACTAATGCCCACGACTTACAGTATAAATGCTACATATATACCAGGGGTGGGTTCTACTTACCTTTACTACTGGTTCACATCACGCCCGTGCACTCTTCTGCGCATGTGCAGAAGCTTCTGCGCATGCACAGATCTCCTATGATGACGTCCAGGTCAGTGGGTGGAACCTCCCACCGGTTTTACTACTGATTCTTGTGAACTGGTCCAAACCGGGGGCAACCCACCACTGATATATAGTCATAAGTAAATCCCTCAAAATTTGATGGATCTCTTCTACAGGTGTTCAAAGTAGAAAACTATGAATGTGAGACATTTGTCCTAAAAAAATGAAATGAAAATAATCTGTTTTCATTACCATAGTCTCTGTGACAGCCATCTCATTTAAAGGTGAATTATTAGAATGAAACATTTAAGATTGTAGTTATTGTGTGTAATCCAAACTACATTTACCAGTATATAAACTCTCCAGAGCTTAGTAAAATGATTTTTGTAGAGAAACATATAGAAGAGAACCTGCCTATTTTTGGTAGTTATTTCCTGATGCCTCAGTCTCTGAAAGTGGATGCAACATTTTTTAACCCAGTTAAATCAAAAGAATCCTACTAGCAATCCTATAAGTTTAGCTACAAGTTATTTTCATTCTGTTTCATACACCTAACCTAAAAGCAGAGTCCATTGAGTCCCTGTGATTCACTGTATTTTCCCTATTTGCTCTTTTGCCATAGAAATACCATTGTGCCTGGCACTACATTTTGCATGTTCCTTCTTGACTTCTTGAAATTTGAATCAAGTATCTTAAAGAAAGAAAGCATGTATTACATAGAATTACTTGACTATTTGGTTACTCTTTGTCAGCATTTTTAAAGGAGAACAGCAGATTTTAAATTCTAAGTTTGGCTTTGTGTTATTCATCTTAATTGTTGTTTACAGCCAAATTGTCGGTAAGTATGAGTATATAAACAATGTGTTCAGTCCTTCACATCTAACTGCAAAAACATTTTTATTGCCAACAAAGAACAGAAAGGACACACCATTCTAACACACTGTCTAAACAACTGTTCTTTTAAGAAACTGGAAAATGTCAAGAGTTATAGAAGACATATACATTGTCCGTGCTGCTGCTACTATTTTTAATTTATGAAAGAAGTATATAGGTCTGGGCAAAATACCATCATTTTTACAGTTTCTAACTCAAGAGTTCATGGCTTCCATGACAACCATGGACCTGACCCAAGTAGTTCAGCATCCAACTCATAGGGAGGGACATACACTTGACTTCCGGGGCAGTGGAGACATGATCTGGAATTAAGGGGTATAGATGCTTCTCCCTTGTCGTGGTCAGATCATTTCCTGCTGAGGTTGGACTTCAGGGCACCACTTCTCCATCGCAGGGAGGTGGAGCCGATTAAGTGGTTCTGCCCCAGACGCCTAATGGACCCTAAAGGGTTCCAGAAGGAGCTTGGGAAGATACCTGACTCCCTTGTCCCTTGTCCACAGTCCAGCCGAGACCCTGATGGCTGCCTGGAATAGGACGGCATCCGGGGCACTGGACCGGATTGTGCCTTTGCGACCTCTCCATGGCGGTGGATCCAGGAAAGCTTCCTGGTTTACCGAGGAGCTCCGGGAGATGAAGCGCCAGAAGAGACGTCTAGAGTGACACTGGAGGACCAGTAACTCCAAATCTGACAATCATAAGAGCCTATATTAGGACTTACTTAGTGGCGATACGGGCAGCAAAATATTTGCATTTTTCCGTACTTATTGCATCCGCTGATTCACGCCCAGCCACCCTATTTAAGGTGACACACTCCCTCCTTGATGTAGGGGAAGTGGAGGAGCCCTTGCAGGGTAGAGCTGAGGAGTTTGTGCAATTTCTGTTGGATAAAGTTGCTCAGATTCGGATGATGGGAGCAGGTCTTAGTCCTATTGAGTGGGATGAATTTGAGCCTGTGACTCCTGAGGAAGTGGACAAGGCTGCAGGGGTGATGAGTTCCTCCACTTGTTTGTTGGACCCATGCCCCTTCTGGCTGGTCTCAGCCAGCAGGGAGATGACATGAGGCTGGCTTCAGGCTTTAGTTAACACATCTTTGAGGGAGGGGTCCTTCCCGCAACCATTGAAGGAAGTGGGAAGAAGCCTTCCCTGGATCCAGCCTCCTCAAGAAGCCTTCCCTGGATCCAGCAGAATTAAAGAACTTTTGTCCAGTTTCCAACCTACCCTTTGTGGGAAAGGTTGTAGAGAAAGTGGTGGCACTTCAGCTCCTGCGGTCATTGGATGAAACAGATTATCTGGACCCTTTTCAGTCTGGCTTCAGGCCTGGCTACAGCACGGAAACTGCTTTGGTCACACTGATGGATGATCTCTGGTGAGCCCGAGATGGGGGTCACTTCTCCATCTTGGTGCTACTTGACCTCTCAGCGGCTTTCAATACCATTGACCATGGTATCCTTCTGGGACGACTAAGGGAGTTGGGAGTGGGAGGCACCGTGGTACAGTGGTTCTCCTCCTATCTCTCTGGTCGGTCACAGTCGGTGTTGGTAGGAGGACAGAGGTTGACCCCTAGGCCTCTCGTTTGCAGGGTGCCTCAGGGCTCGGTCCTCTCTTTCCTCCTATTTAACATCTGCATGAAGCCGCTGGGTGAGATCGTCTGACGATACGGGGTGAGATATCAAAAATATGCTGATGATACCCAGCTGTATATCTCTACCCCGCGTCAATTCAGTGATACAGTGGATGTGATGTGCCGGTGCCTGGAGGATGTGAGGGTCTGGATGGGAGTCAACAGGCTCAGACTTAACCCAGACAAGACCGAGTGGCTGTGGGTATTGCCACCTAAAGACTATGTTGATTGTCCATCCTTGATTCTGGGGGGGGGAGAAATTGTCCCCCTCAGAATGGGCTCGTAATTTGGGTGTCCTCCTTGACTCATAGCTAAGATTAGAGCAACATCTGACAGCTGTGGCTAGGGGGACCTTTGCACAAGTTCGCCTGGTGCACCAATTGCGACCCTATTTGGATCGGGAGGCTCTCCTCACAGTCACTCATGCCCTTGTCACCTCATGGTTAGATTATTGCAACATGCTCTACATGGGGCTATCCTTGAAAAGTGTTCGGAGACTACAGTTGGTCCAGAATGCAGCCATGTGAGCTATCGTGGGTGCACCTAGATACACCCACATTACACCAATTCTCCACGAGCTGCACTGGCTCCCTATTGGTCTCTGGCCACAATTCAAGGTGTTGGTTATTACCTTTAAAGCCCTACATGGCTCAGGGCCAGGTTATCTTCGAGACCGCCTTCTACCACATAGCTCCCAGCGACCGGTAAGATCCCACAGCGTTGGTCTCTTCCGGGTCCCATCAGTGGGCCCGCAGGGGAGGGCCTTCTCTGTGACTGCCCCAGCTCTCTGGAACCAGTTACCTCCTGAAGTCCGGACCACCCCCACCCTATTGGCCTTCCGAAAAGCAATGAAGACCTGGATTTTCTGGCAGGCCTGGGGCTGTTGATCTCGCTGTTGCGATCTTGTGAGATCCGGCCATGAATGGTGTGAATGGGTTTTAATGTTTTAATGTTTAAATATTTTTATAATGATTTTTTTTTTTTAAATGCATTGTAAGCCGCCCTGACTCTCCGGAGAAAGGTGGCATATAAATTGAACTAATAATAATAAATAATAATAATAGTAAAAATGATCAAACTCATTAGTGTTTTTTTTTTAGATAATTTTACTGCATTGTAAGATGTAACTTATACATTATATTATGGGTATAGGGATATTTGTACAGAATTAACTAGAGATTTTTAATACTATGATGATTTAGGTGAAACTTTTAACACTATGATGATTTAGGTGAATTAAACTTTTAAAGTTAAGGAAAAAGTTTATATCAAAATTAATGCTTTCTGAAATGTTAATGTTAATAAACATAAGGTTACTTCCATTGTATATCTAGAGCTAAGTCAAAACTGAAAAACAGCTGCAAGTGCGTTGAAAATTTTTATATAATAAAGATTTCTATTTTAATCTTAAAAATTATCAAACTCTTTTGTGACTATAGTACTTAAGTCTTGCAAGGTTATGTTGGTTTGCTAAGAAATATTCTTACAATTGCTATTTTTCTGCACCTATCCTTGCTAAATCATTGGGTTTTTTCCCCCTCTGGTTTTTCTTACCTTTTAGAATATATTGTAGGAAAGGTTATTTTGAAGATTAGTTTTCTGGGAGAAGCTTTATTTTCCTTATACCCATGAAAATAAATATACTTACACATCAAATCTTCCCAAATTGTTCAGTTCAAATGTTTCAAAATCATATGTTTGAAATTTTTTTCCTTTTTCCTTTTTTTTTCACAACTTGTTTGTAACATGTTCCAGTGGGCTAATATAGCCGAATTGAGAACACGGCCCTATTCTTGTTACTAGGTTATTTGTTCCAAACAAGCTACCAGCATGGTTGCCCATTTTTCCCAGGGGATTCCTTTCCGTCAGCTCGAAGCCTGACTAGACTCTCTTTCTTCCTGAGGAGATTTCCCACATCTTTCCATTGGTGCGAAGCCTAGCCACACTCTCTCTTTTTCCCTAAGAGATTTCCCAGACCTCTCCTGCGGGTCCGAAGTTTGGTCAGAGCCCTCTCTTTCACTACAGATTCTTATTCCAACAGTCACATTCCTTTCAAAATGTAGGCAAACCTCTATTAGGTATTTCCCACATTGCAGTCACACACACACACAAGGCAACAGTCACCTTCCCAAAAGAAAAAAAAATTCTACTCACCCAGCTCAGTTCCATAACCCCCCACAGTTCAAGCCTCTTTGTTAGGCGTTCAGGGCAGGCAGAATCGGAGCCTGCCAGCAAATGACCAGATCAAAGTCACTGGATAAATTTTTCTAGGAGCGCTCTTGACTTCGGTACTGGTCCAAGCTGGTTTCTTCCGTCTGCCTTTAATGAAGGCCACCAAGCCTCAAAGCGGCTCAGTTTGTGGGAAGCTGAATGCAGCCATCTTGAAGAAAGTATGCCTTCAAGCCCCACGTTGGGCGCAAGAAATGTAAGATCCCAAAATATACTCGAGTCACCAGAATGCCAAAGAGAGAGACTCAAGACGAGGCTTGCAAAAAAACCAGATTTTATTTATGGCCAAAAACAAAATACTGGGTGGGACTATATCCAGAACATACAGATACAATCATGTGAGGAGATAGACACACCTTGAGGAAGGTATGGCGTCCTTTTATACCCTCAGAGACGTCAGCTTAGTACCCAATTCTGGCCTCCTAATTTAGGTTTGTGTATTCCTTGTTGCCCTGCAAGGGAATAGAAACTTCCCAATTAGTCTTATCTCGTCCTTGAGCATTCCTTTGTTTTCTCAATTGGCAAGTTGGCCCCCTGGTTCTGCAAGGAACGAGCTTATACAGATCAAAGGTATAAATTAGGGCTGAGGTGTAAATTATCCCTTGGTTGATGTCTGCAGTTCCAACTGAGATACTACCATGCTCTTAGATGGCACAAGAAAAACAGGAAGAAGATTGATATGGGTTCAGGTCAAATGGCAGAGACAAATACCAGATGCATTACATTTTTAAAAAAAACAATGTGAAAGATATTTTAATGGTTTGCAGATCATTTGCGCTGAGAGAATCTTGTTCGACTCTGGTAGTATAATTAGTATTTCCCCATGTTTGATAGTGTTACAGATATCGTCCCAGGATGGAAACCATTTTGAGTAAAGCCACTTTTGCAATTGACTGACGGTGAATTTTTCAATGACAATGGTAGTCAAGTGGTGCTCCAGTTGTTTTGGAATTACACCCAAGCCCTCTACTACTATTGGTACTATCTTGCTTGCTTCTGCCACAGTCATTCTCTTTCTATTTGTAGGTATTTGTATTTTATTATCTTCTCCAGTTTTTTCTCTTCTAATCTGCTATTTCCAACTATTGCCACATCCATTATCCAGACTTTTATCAACCGGTATTATATTTGTTATATGTTTTTGGTAAGAAACAGCAAGGATTAAAACGAGGTTTGGTCAAAATACATTTTAATAATGTATTTTTTATTATTAAAGAGTGACACAAATTAGTGATACTGCTGCTATATTTGAAGCCATTGTTAATGGAAACAGAAGCATTAAGGAGGCTCTATTTTAATAAGCCAAATTCATGAAGTACAGTAGAAATTCATTTGCTCCATGTTCCAAAACCAACATTAATCATAGTATGGTTTGCACATGCTGGTATTTCTGTCTTTTTAGTAAAATTTTGTTTTAACTCTAAATAATAAAAATGAAATGAAAGCAATGAAGAGAGATCTGCAGTGTTTGAAAGTGTCTAATTCACCAGTATTGGCTCCTTAACTAATTTAGTTGTTCGCTTATTTTAATTTCCTACTATCTCCAAAGACTGCAGAACATTTTACAGTGACAAGTACAAAATACAAGATGGGAAATAAAAGAATACCTCATTGTCTCTATTCAAGAAACCCATCTAGTGCAAGCTGAGAATGTCTCAGTACAGTAGCTGTCTCTACTGGGAATTTAGGGATCTGCTGCCAATCAGAAGAGATATTTGAGATCCAATATGGACCATATTTCTATCATTGTATAAATCAGATCTGTGTATTTGGTAGAAATTCAGACTGGCAAGAAGGCTCTATAATGAATTTTATTACAAAGAAAGTAGATGGAGTAGCTTTTACTCTATTTTACATAACTAGACAAATTTACTTTAATGCCTAGAGGAAAGGAATAATTTATAGCAGGAGAGAATCCTCCAGATTAACAGAATTGAATTACTATTTTAGATAGGAGCAAGATTTCAATTTTAAATTTCCAGATTTGGGTTATTTCAAGGCCTCAAAATGCTTCTTAAGATTTAGGATTTCAATTTTTCTTCCATTTATATTTTTAATTCAACCTAAAAAGGAGGGAAAATACTTTTTCCATAGTAATATTGTTGGAAGTAAAATCCAGTCCGGTTCCAAGCTGGGAGAAAGACACTGGAAATAAAATGGAGGCAGGGTGCAGGAAAGGAAGTTCTCTTTATTTTGAAGCCAAAAACTTGTGACAGCGGCATGTTGGGGTGGCTGACAAAATGGGATTGAGAGTAGGTGGGCTTTTATACATTCTTTGGAGCTTTGTGATTGAGATGCCTGTTCCTGTGCAAGAATATGTCCTTCAATATTTTAATGGCTGTTGCCAGATTCTTATGGGATCATGTAGAGGTCATGGCTGGCTCGACAGGCAAAAGGGGAAGTGCAAATCCTAGGTGTTTGTCGGAGCTAATCTTGTCAACTTTGGCTCCTTGCCTGTTATGTTGCTTATTTGGAGTATCTTTGCTTATGAATGGATTGGCCCCATTAAATCTCCATTCCTAAAGACCAGCCTTTTCAAGCTTCTGCTTGAGGCTGTTTTCTTATGGAAGGAAGACTGGGGCTGCTTTCTGCCTTTGTTAAGATTTTTCTCCTTTAGGGGAAATATTTTATCCTGTCTCTTTTTAACATTAAGCATAAAACATATCTTAATCTGGGGAGGGAGGGCTTCCTACAGTATGAATTTTGAAATGTTTTTGCATTAAATATGTCTCTGATCATACTTCGAAGCATTTTGCTATTGGATACAAAAGTGAACAAGCATAGCATTTCTGTTCCCATCTCTGAACCTTTGATGGGAACTACACCAAGGATGTTGCAGCTGAGTCCTTTGTCCTCTTTAACCACAAACATGACTGTTAGCTATCACAGTCATTAGAAGGCAACCTGTTAGAAAATCTGATGTTAAAACAGACAGTGGATACAGATAACCTTGTCAAAGGAGGGGGTTATTAATCTATTACATATGAAAGAAAGCAGAATGTAAGCGGGTTGGAACATTTTTTCTATGCATTGAGCTTGTTCTTCAGACACAGTACAGGCAATCCTTGACTTACAATTGTTTGCTTAGCGAGTGTTTGAAGTTCCAACTGAAACACAAAAAGAGACAACCTGGATCCAAAATTCTGATGGTTGCCTCCCCCGTCCTGTCCCAGTCATGTCACCGCACTTTGAATGTTTGCCAACACAGCTGCATTTATGACCATTTGCAGCGTCCCACAGTCACCTGTGACTGATTTACCACAATTTTGATGAAAATCAGAAGTTATTCCTTTTTTTGGGGGGCGGGGCGGGGCAAACTATAGGTTCACTTAATGACTGCAGCATTCACTTAACAACTTGGTATTTATTTTACAACCAGCATGTTTTCTTAATGACCAATGCAAAAAATGATGAAAAATTGAATCAGTCACATGGTAGACTCATTTTACAACTATTATGACTTACAATTGCAATGGACAGGCTCCATTATGGTCATAATTTGAGGACTATGTGTAATGCATGGCTAAATTCTTTATTTCAATAAATACTATCTATTTGTATTTCAATTGTCTTTTCCCAAGTGATAATTTCTTGCCTGTAAAATGAAGCCCGACAATAAAGATGGCCCCAAGTAGACTTTTCCAAACTCTTGCTTTGCAGTAATAAATTCTGCTAAGCTATATTGGGTTCCCTTCTTTTCATTAAGTGAGATGCAGCTTACACTTTTCATTAGTCCAGGCTGTAGGTTATGCTACTAGATAGAGTTCCCCTAGTTTCTTAGTCTGTAAATCAATCCTTTCTTCCTTTCCCTTCCCTTCCCTTCCCTTCTTCAGGATAGCCTTATTTCTTCAAAACACAGGTGTGAAATAAGTAAAGCAGGGTGATGGTGGACAGAATCAAAGTGCAGTGCTTCTTGTTCCTCTTCCTGGAATATCTTTTACCAAGGAGCCCCAAAGTAAAGCACACAGCCTAGGCAATTCATGTGTGCCATAAGTGGGAATGTGCTACTGCAGTTTTGTGATGCTCTATCCTGTCTGCCTTTGGGGGCTTTTCATCATCCCTTCCTTTATGGTGAATGAGGAAGCTGCCATTGCTGTTTCAACCTCTCCCAGACAGCCAGAATGTTGACAGTGGTTTCAGTTGATACAAGTAGAAAGATAACCAGAGCCCCCAGAAAACAATACTCAACAGCCCACTAGTAATTCCTTCAGATGCCTTTCTTTCCCATCTTCTAGTGATTCCTATTTGCAGGGCATGGAGGAGATGGACCTGGGAAGAAGAAGGGGAGTGGGGTTTGCTCCTTGCCTGCCTTCATTTTCATGGTCCTGGCTCAACTGCTTGCCACCTCCCACAAAGACCTCAAACCCTCTTGGAGAGAAAGCTTGAAAACAAGGCTTAGCATGGGTGAACATGCACCAGATGTTTGGAGATGGGGGCTGGAGATGGCATGAACAGATTAAGCAGATCTGAAGCCTTGTCAGACCTTGGTACTTCTCTTCCTGGACAAATGCTTATGTGTGCAAGCCTAAAAAAAAAATCTGCAGATGGGCTGGCAGCCCCACAGAGGGTCGCAGCCTACAGCTTAAAAAACCCTGATTTAAGTTTCTATTGAGTAACACATTGCTTTTTGAAATGTTTCACTTAATAGATCCTGCCTATTACATAGATCCTTGGTTGGTAGCTTTATTTTAACAGAGTATAAATCTTGAGAGTTACTGAACATGGATAATCTAGCAGTCATGTATTTGCATAAATCATTCAGGCCAAAGTGCAGTAAAATATTTTGTTCAAGAAAAAAGTGCATATTCAAAATAGTATGGTGGAGAGCTTGACTAATACATACATGTTATGAATTGTGAGTCTGATACCTTCCTTAACATTGTGAATAAATTTTTAAACTAATGTCACTATAATTCTCTTCTAGATATCATTTCTGGCTTCAGCTTACACAAGTCAACAGCTCTCTGAAGAAAGTTGTTCTGCTTTGGGTTCAGTTACCCACTATCTCTACCTTTGTCAGTTCAGTTGGATGCTTATTCAGGTTAGTAAAAATTCTGTTTTTTTATGCAGAATTTTGGATCTGATTCCAGAAAGGAACATGAGAGTTTTCAGGCAATGAACAAAGGGCTTCTCGGCAGTTCCTATAAGGGCTGACCTTTTCCTGGGTTTATGCAGCTGCTGTCCTTTTGCTTTTGGATAACATTCATTTAGCACATATTTATATTTAGGAGCGATTTTTTTTCTACATAAAGAAGCATAAATGTTTCTTCTTCTCCTTCTCCCTCCTACTTCCTCATCCTCCTTCTCCTCCTCTTTATATCCCATGTTTGTTTTTTACAACTGAAAGTATCATACTGTATATAATGGTACATACAATGGAATGGTATATATTGTATAATGTGTATGTGTGTGTATATATATACACACACACACATATACACACACACACAGCAGATTTAACTTTAGCAATAATCTAGCAGTCATGTAACTGCATAAATCATTCAGGCCAAAGTGCAATAAAATATTTAGTTCAAGAAAAAAGTTTAAAGTGTGGTATATGCATATTTTTATATATTTATGTGTGTGTGTGTGTGTGGGTGGGTGGGTGGGTGGGTGTATCTCTCTCTTTCTCTCTCTCTCTCTCTCTCTCTCTCTCTCTCTCTCTCTCTCTGTGTGTGTGTGTATGTGTGTGTGTGTGTGTATGTGTATGTATGTATGTATGTATGTATGTATGTATGTATGTATGTATATACCATATATAATGGTCCTCCTTCCTATTTCCTGGAAGGGAGAGAGTGACTGGTTCAAAGTCATCCAGCTGGCTTTTATTCCTAAGGGAGAATTAGAGCTCACAGTCTTGTGGCTTTTAGTTCTGCATCTTAACCAATATACCAAACTGTCTGTTGCCTGTGTACAGTGATGACTCCTACTGTAATCACAGTGTTTATTTCCTATTAACTTATGTTAAAAAGTTGCTGCTTCCTTACCTCAAACACATATTTTCCTTAGCCCTCATTGCTATTGTAAAAATATAGAAGACTCTTTTCTTTTTAAAGGAGCAACTGGCAGATACAAAGAGTTGCCCATGCTATATCCACAGAACTCTGGATCTCAGTACTGGACATTTCTAAAGAAACACATTCTGCCTTCTATATCCTCAATTTTCATATTGTTCTTAAGGAAACTGGCTGAATTTATCCATCTAACAACCAGAGGTCAACTTGAAGGAATATTTACATTAAAATTCCCTATAGCTAATGCTATGTATAATCCTTTCCAAGGCTCAGGTTATTTGATGCTTTATTCCAATTCTCCAATTAGCTTACATAGTGGATTAATTTTTCTTTAAGTTATTAAAAAAGCTAAACCCAAATCTTTGGGAACTGATATATGTAAATCTGTGATAAATAGAGAAAAATGTATTGTAGTATGCTTAATATATGTAACACTTCATACTAACAAAATTGATTAGTCAGCATCATATATTCTGTAACCCAAGTCGTAATAAAATAATTACATGCTTTATATTTGTAAATAGGATAGGTCCTTACAATTCTGGATCTACTTTTGCTCTTTCTTTTAAAAAATAAGGAGAATACAGATTACTAAACAATTCTGCAAAGGCTCTATTGGAGTCTTCTAGGATACTGTTTGATAGTACTTCTCTACTGAGCCTTTGTATCCAGTCTTGAGAATTGATTGTATCTAGTTTATCCATGGTCTTATGCCTCATAACAGCTATTCTGCTCTGTAATGGAGGGGGTGCTAATTACATTCAAGCTTCAAGGATTGACTGCACATCCAGTTGTTTTTTCGAGTCTTCTTCACTATGGACTATAATGTGTAATTGGTCTATCTGAACTTGTGAGAGCAGCTTCCTCTTAATTATGTTGAAGTGTTGATTTACTAGCTGTTTCTCAGTTAGTGAAGTTGCAAGTCTTCTGTCCATCCATGCTTTTGCATACCTTTCATTTATTCCCTCTTATTAGGTCTGTTCTTGTAATAGTATTCCATCAATCCCAGCGTCTCTTGTCTTATCCATGAATTATGTGTTTCATTCATCCACTTATTATCAGATTGTCCTGGTTCCTCAACATCTGATGTGGACTTTGTTCATCCTGGCAATGTCTGAGTCGGTATGACTCTCCTAGTTCACACCACTTTCATATTTTGAGGTAGGCAGGTGAAGCATTAAGGAGTCTTTACCCTAGGACACCTACTGATAAGGTAGGTACTATCCAGGATTTGAACCCAGGTCTCCTGCATCAAAGATGGCATTCTAGTCACTATACAATCCAGCCACTATACTCTCTTTCATACATACATACATACATACATACATACATACATACATACATATATATATATATATATATATATATATATATATATATATATATATTCAAATAAAGTGAAAGTTATTTCTGATTTACTCCTCGACACACTAGAAATTTCTGCATGAGTTAATTCTTCTAGCAGCTAGGAAACTGGCTGTACCTTTTTGTGTCCACACAACTGGTTGTTATTATTACACCATAGCAACAGAAAAATATTGCTAAAGTTAGATCTTCTGTTTGTATTTGATCTATTTAATTCTAGAATACCAAAAGATGAGAGGCGTATAGTTATCAAGATTTAAAAAATGACATTACATATCAGGAATATACATATAGGAAATAGCAAACGAACCAAGTTCACAAAGTTTGCAAGGTCCAGTTGGGTCTGTATTATCATTTATGCAATAAGAGATAAGAAGATACGTAACTGTGATTAAATAATCACAGAAAACAAGGGTAAGGACACATAGTACCAGTTCTTAGAAAATTGCATGGCTAAAAACCCTTGTTCTAAGAGGTAGAATTAATGGGATCATGGCTCTTTGACTAAATAGAATGACAAAAATAAATTTCAGGATTCATCTGTCTGTAGCTGAAGCATGGCCTAGTTTTATTTCAAGGTCATGCAGTAAGATGCATTCTACCTAGCACTTTGTTCTTTTAATGTCACAAAAAGAAAACAACATAGTTATAAAATGAACGCAGGGCACAAAAAGCTCCATAGGCTTATTAAAATGATGAGCTGCTAATAAATACATATACGTGCATGCAAACATATACCCACACTCACACACTCACAGTGTGTTATTTAAAATGTCCACTGCATCATTTTTCCTTGATTGTATTAAGAAAATGTGTAGCCATTAATTTCCTCCTCTGACCTTTCGAAATGTTTGCCAAGGTACATTTAAACAATTGCCTATTTATCACTAAATGTTGAATTCTCAGGAGGCATGAGCTGGATAAATTTTTAGATCATTCTTAAGTTAATGTATTGGGAATAAATTCAATGTGACTTAATACTTCCTGCTTGCAAATGGTTCATTTAGGAGAGAAGAAGATTTGAGCTTCAAAAGTTTTGGGGTTACTTTACCACCAGTGGTTCCTTTATAAATCCTTTTAAAATTATTATTATTATTCTGTAATGTCTAGCAGAAGACCTTTTTTAGCAGTTGTCAAGTATTGGCATTGTTTCATTTTCTCCAAAAGCTCTATACAAATAGGTTTAATGATATGGGCACTGATGTAATCAGCAGTTGTATGTGTGATTCAGAATAGCCCTTACATATTCCAGTCTGACACATGCAGACAATCTGTTTTGCATGTTATGCAAATTAACTGCTAATTCTGCAGTTCAGGTGACAGGGATAAAAATTAAACAATACATTTCTGTTTGTCTGCATCTGATCAAAATTACTCTTTTTTTACACTGTGTTGCACAGTGGCATAAAACTGTCATCTTATCCAGAGAATGCAGCCCAGCACAAGTGTCTCCAGCAGATGGCTATCAACCCTGCAATGAGTGGGGGTCTAGCCTCTCATTATAGAGTGATGCCTTTGGTTTCCTGAACATTTTTTTTCTTATTAATACGTTTTTCTTAATGTTCATTCAGAACGAAGCTCTATGTTTGTTTTGATTTATGACATTCATACCATTCTGTTTCTCTGGGAACCCGAGGCAACTTATAAGAAGGGAGGGAAGGTTTCTCTTTTCATTTTATATCCTTTCTACAGTTCTGTGAGGATGTATTGAAGAGGTGCCTGACCCAAAGTGGTGACTTGAACTTATTTCTCCTGAGTTCTAATAGTTTATCTATTGTACATACTGCCTTTTGGTTTAACCTATAAGAACCACTGCTTTTATACAGTAGAGGCAGACCCAAGGATATTTATATTTGATATCAACTGGTTGCAAATATAGATTGCCACTCCTAGACTCATATTTTTTATTTTTGAAGAATAAAAACATCAGTAACTGAGCTTAAAGATGCTTGGGATAAGCATACGCCCATCATCTGACAAAAATCAAAAAATAAAAATAATAATTAAAATAATTAATTAAAAAGAAAACAAAAACAACAAGGAAAAAACTCAAAGGACAGACTCGATGGACTGCTAGGTTTTTTTTCTGCTGTCAGTTTTCTGTCACTAATTGGGTTGGATGTTGGCATAAGTATATTTCTAAAAAGTTGTTACAGAACTGTTAGTAAAATACTATTAAACATTGATTGGTTCTCTGTTATTCCATAGGCTGTTAATTTTTGGTATATCTTGGTGATGAACGATGAACACACAGAACGGCGTTATCTAATTTTTTTTCTTTTGGGTTGGGGTCTTCCAGCCCTAGTTGTGATACTATTACTAATTATCCTGCGAGGAATCTATCATCATAACCTACCACAGATTTATGGCCTGATTCATAATGACCTGTAAGTATACACATTTATTTGTTTATTTTTTAAATATATATGCTGCCTATCTCACCTAGAGGTGACATACATAATACATGTATAGTTAAACTACAAATCCCCTCACCTTACATAGCTAAACTAGTTCAGAGAAAGCCAATTTTAAGAATCATACTCTTTTTCCTTTCCTGTATTTAATACAAGAGGAGCGGAGTACATGACATTCTGCTCATCTAATATAATAAAGCAGAAGAGAAATAATGGCAATGTGAATAACATTGAATGACAGGAGTCATTTATAAATGAATCTTCTTCATAACTATAGACATTTGTAGAATTCTAAGGCCTACTCAAATGCAATTTAGAAATCATGACAAATGGCCACTATCAGAAAATCCTTCATGTCCATATAGAAAAATGGAAGTATTATAAATAAGGATGTGGCTGTACTTCCAATACAAAGCAGAAAATATTATTTGGAGGAAGTGGGGTCGTTCTACCACCAATTGCATCTGTTCCTGTATGGTTCCATACAGATGCTCATTTGAGTAAAAAAAGGTATTGATTGAATGTGGCAAGTTGCTTTGGACTTCTTGTTGGAACACTGTTTGTACCTGCTTAAATCAACAAGTTAAACAGTACCTAGGTTATAATATTTTGCAGCTTTCTGGTGTTGCTTAACAAAAATATCACTGGGCAATCAGAACTATCATAAAATTCATGAAGATTTAAAGACAAAATTAACTAATGCTCATCTGTCGTATCATTTTCTCTTAAAATTATTGAATATTTATATGTATTCAAAGTGTCTTAGATACATAGAAATGCAATTTTGTGTTATTTGTCAAAATTGTAAGACATTATTATTGGATTTTCTGCTATATTTTAAAGGAATGCATTTTCTGATTTTGCACATCACCTGTCATGGTAGAGTTTCTAGTCAAAGAAGCAAAACATACACCTAAATCATGTACACAAGTGTTTCTTAACCTTGTTCACTTTCAGATGTGTGGACCAGTGGTGAAATGTAAAATTGGTGGGGGGTATTTTTGCTACCGGTTCTCCGAACCATCCGCCGCCATTGCTATCAGATCAGGAGATCAGGTCCGAACCAGGAGCATTTCACCCCTGGTGTGGACTTCAGCTCCCGGAATTCCTCAGTCAGCAAGGCTTGCTGAGGAATTCTGGGAGCTGAAGTGCTCATGTCTGAAAGTGACCAAAGTTGAGAAAGACTGATGTACACCAAAAGTGGATCGCTGAACATGCAATGCATTGTGAATTTGATTTATGTTGAAATCAAAATGTGCTTAATACATATTTATTTTTGGACACCCTGACTTAGATTATTTATTTTGCAAACTGCTAAGAGCTAGATATCATTCTTTGTAGTCTTTGTGCCTCTCTTATTGATGGGATTCCACCTGCCCTGATTAATATTTCATAGCTGAGCTCCAACAGGGTGAGTCCCATCCTTCCTTTTGTATAGGTAACAATAGTCTGTCAAAATCACTGGAGTTCTTTTTCTGTCGCTCAGGTGGTTTCTGTAAAAACAATTATCTTGAAAAAAAATTAACCTTCTTTTTTCTTTCAAAGAGAAAAGGAAGAAAAATGTGTATAGCTGTTTGCTGTTAGTAGTTTCTAATTAGCATTCTTCTTTTCCTCTTCCTGCATTCCAATTGCCCTGAGGCCTGTGATTCATTTCACAAACCAACATGCTATATTTTTGTCTTGTTTCAGCAAAGGCAACTTTGTTGATTCCTGCATGCATTGTCATAACTCTTAAGTCAGAAATCAGCAATTCTCACATACATATCTTCCTTTGAGTACAATTTTTGAAAGCAACCAGGCTAGAATTTACTCTTCCTCCTACTAGTGTTTTGTGCAGTCCAGTACCAGCAGACCAGTGGTGGGTTGCTATCGGTTCGCCCTGGGGTGAACTGGTAGCAGTGAGAGGCTCCACCCACCCGCCTGGATGGTGCTGCGCATACGCAGAAGTGGTGAGTACCCACGAGTGAACCAGTAGCGACGGGATTTGAAATCCACTACTGCAGCAGACTCTTATCAGAGTGCCATGCTGGTGGCCTAGAATTATAAAATATTTATAAAAATAATGTGAATTCCCACATGCGCCATTTTTCTCTGGTCTGTGAGTCAGTACTAGAAGTACCTACAAATTTCTGGTAAATCTTCTACAGACTAATTGGCAATCCTTCTGCCAACTTCAGTTCATAAGAAGCCAAGTTCTAAATAACTTGAAGCAATCTATTAAGTACATGATCCCATCCCAAAATTTTCTTTAGACCCTGAGAACCATACTTCTTACAGATTCATCTACATTATCTCTTTTTTCATTATGTTTCATTCTTTATTGAACTCAGTCATTGGTGGTCATCCTTTTCTTTCTCCATCAGAAAATGTTTAGCTAAATGAGAGCAGCTATGTTCGATAAATAAGATACAGTATCTTTAAAATCCATAGACTATGATCCATAATGGCTCTTATCAACCAAAAAAAGTTGCTGGTTACATTTATTGATAGACCTTTATATCTTTATTAGAATTCTGAGTATTTTTTTTAAATTTGAATTATCAGATTAAAGTAAAAATAGCTCAAATTAAACAAAACTCCTGAAAATTTTATGTTAATGTCTTGGTATGTTAATATTAGTATTGTTGTTGCTCTTGGTCACCTTGTCAGTTGGTATTGGATTTGGCAGTCTTATCTATCAAGTACTTCCCAGGAATTTAGGATAAGAAACCATGGTTGTTTGGTGGTGTTAAATATATTGCTGCAGGATGTAAGCTGTTCCAACTAAAACTGCCTTTTGCAATTGACTGATGTGCTTTTGTCAATGCTGATGGGGTTCAAGTAGTGCTCTAGTTGTTTGGGGATTATTGTTGGTACTACCTTTGCTTTCTTTTGCCACAGTTCTACTTCTACTTGCAGGTCTTTTTCTTCAATTCTTTCAGTTCTATTCTACTGTCTTTGGGTTTTGCAGTATTCACATCCAATACTTTTCTCTTTTTTTAAAATCAACAATTGTTAAACTTGGGGTGTTGTGTGGCAGATGTTTTATATTTGAATTCTAAAGTTCCATAGCACTTTGGTCTTTTTCATTTTCTAACATAACTATTTTGTAGTCCCACCAGTTCTTGCTTGCTTTGTCATTCTGTTGCAGAGGGAACATTTGCTGTCTGTTGCTGTCTTCTCAGATCTGCCTTCGTATGTATTTGCTCTTAAGGCAGCCAGAATTAGCCTCTGTCATTTTCTTCATTTTCCTGCTCTTAGTCTTTCCTTGATGCTCTTGTTATCTGCTTTGCCTGCTTGTTTTTTTATAATGTACTAGCCATGTGATAATTTGTTTTGCCATGTCTCTTTTCTATTCTACATTTGATCTTTCTTATAGGCCAATTTAGTCCATTTGATATTCAGTCCGCATTTGTGGTATATTAGATTCAGTGATTCTTAGTCTCTGTCCTTCAGATATTCTTCTGGTGCTCTTTTTTCTTCTTCAATTGCTGGGTGTACTTGCAACATTCCACTCCTAGACTCCTTGGTAACTGGTCTGTCAAGATTGCTCTGTGAATAAAGGGCATTATCATTATATTTCTGGTCTTCTTATCCAGGGCTTCTTGTTCCGTTTGAGTCCAGTTCACTATTCCAGTTGTATATCAACTAGACTTTCCCAGGGATTAATCAACTTGATCGTATTTTGTTCACTGAGTTTGGATTTTAAAATCTTCTTCCATAGGGTATCTTGATTCCTTCAGTTTCATTACTTCCCCTGTTGACGGTCAGGGTAGCACATTTGTCCTGTCCAAACTCCATTGCAATATTTGGCTGCATATTTTATTTCAGATTGTCCATCTAAAGGAGGTAGAATATCCTGACATATGTTTTTGTTGTTAGCCATGGCCTGACTTCCAGTTGTTTAGTATTAGTATTAGTATTATTTAGTATTATTGACAGCGGAATTAATGACTAACAGTGCTAAGCATGAGTCTCCTTGAAAGTTTCCTTTCTTGATATTAACCTCTCCCAGTCTATCACAATGACCAGCAACTATGTCTTCCATTGTGCCATTGATCTTTGCACAAAGTTTCTAATGTTTCAAGTGACTCCTGTTATTTCTAGGCACTTGGTTGTCCAATCATGTGGCAGGGAGTTAAACACCTTCTTGTAATCAATCCAAACTATATTAAAGTTGGGCTTCCTTCTCTTGCAGTTTGCTAAAATTATCTCATCAATTAAGAGCTAATCATTTGTTCCTTTGTTGCTTTGGCAGTTTCCTTTCTGCATAGGTGGAAAGAGCTTGTTTTCAGTTAAATGCTGTTGGGCTGCATCAGCTACCACACCAGTTAGCAATCTCATCTTCTGGGATATTGTCATGTTTTTCTCAGTCATGTTTGTAATTCTGTATTGATATATTTTGAAATAATTCTGTAATTATGTTTAAACAGTACATTTTAGGCAAAGGAAAAAATCCTTTTACAGAAAAAAAAATCCAATACAAACAAAAACATAGTGTGCCTATTTAATCCCTCATGGGTGCCTGAATATGGTGGCAACCACCATGACTAAAGCCTAGAATGAAGTGGATCCAAATTCTGATTCACTAGAAATATTCCCAGTAGTAGAACTAACAGAAGTTGCACCTGTTGCCTTTCCCTTGTTTAGTAAATGAAAGTAGTGCTGTGTTTGTTTTAGGCACCCCATCCCATCCCATCCCATCCTATCCAATCCTATCCTATCCTAAATGAAAGGCAAAGGCAAAAAAAATTCTACATTGGATAGTAACAATGGAATAACAAAAAAAGAAACAACTAAAATGGAGTAAAACATAAAAAAAAACATTGTGGGAAAACTTTCCCGTATGAGAGTCTCTGCTTCCTTTCTGTTTATTTCTACAGCAAATGACCACAATAAAAATACATATGTGTGTTTGTTTGTGTGTGTGTATGTGTGTATATTACCTTAAACATTATGAGGTAGTAACTATCTAAATCCTTTCATCTATTATTGTTATTAGTCTTATAATATTTTTCCTAAAAATGGTATTTCAAATGTGTAAATTCACCCTGTTGCATAATTCAGAGTAAATATGGGAGCCATTCTTGTTCATGTTCTCCAATTTTAGTCTCCTAGTCTGATAGTGGTGTTCCAAATTTGTTCTTACAGCTGTCAGTATATAATGTATATCTTAGTAAATTGTGACTTTTTTATATCAATATTATGGCTTTCTCACCTATGTATACGTTTTCATGAGGACAATATTATGTTCTGGGTTTCTTATTTTTATAGCACATTTTGCAGCTTGACTTAAATGCCACAATTGAAGGCTTTTCTCTAATGAGTGAAGTACATATTGATTTATTTTTACGCCAGCAATAATGAATTGTGTTCCATCCAATGCAGTTTCTAATCTGTGTTGGATGATCCTAAACATTTTACTAGTTGTGAAATTACAGGTATGGTTTGCATAATCTATTAATCCTCCTTTTTTTGGTATTGGAACGAAGATAGACATCTTCTAATCTGGTGGCCACTGTGCTGTTAAAGATAAAGGTTACCCTCGCACATATGTGCTAGTCATTCCGGACTCTAGGAGCAGTGCTCAGCTCCATTTCAAAGCCGAAGAGCCAGCACTGTCCGAAGACATCTCTGTGGTCATGTGGCCGGCATGACTAAACTGCAAAAGTGCACGGAACGCTGTTACCTTCCCACCAAAGGTGGTCCCTATTTTTCTACTTGCATTTTTTACGTGCTTTCGAACTGCTAGGTTGGCAGAAGCTGGGACAAGTAATGGGAGCTCACCCCGTTACACGGCACTAGGGATTCGAACAACTGAACTGCCAACCTTTCAATCAGCGTCTTAGCCACTGAGCCATCCCACCTGTTCTACTGTGCTGTTAGCATAGCTTAATTATAACCTTTACTGATTTCTCTTCCGTCACCTGCCAAATTTCAGGGGATATTTCATCAATTCCTATTGCCTTCCGATTTAAAGATTGATCTAAGTGCTGATCTAAGTTCATCTTCTATCCGCATGATTTAGCTTTTTTTAAAAAAAGAAAAAAACCTGTTCTAAAGTGGAGCCTAAATCCAGATAATTAATTGCTCTTTTCATTTTGATAAATATTTATGAAACTAATTTGGATGGCTGTTTTTGCTTGCTTCCTAAATCTGAAGCAAAATTGTCATGGATGAATTGATGGATGGATGGGTAGGCAGACAGAACGATAGATTGGTATCAGAATCAGAGCTTTTACACGTAATTGGATTTTCCATTGCACTAAAAAAAATGTATTATTTCATAAAAACTTACAATTAAAATTAAATGATTTTATGGGCAGTCATGCTAATCTCAAAAGTTTTTTTTTAAATAAATAAATCACCCTGCGTTATACTATTCAGATCAACGCTCTTGAGCAATTGATATGGTACATCTGAGAACTGTTTGTTTTGACTCATAAAGCTGCTGGCATTCAGAACAGAAAATCTTTTAAAGAAAATCCCCTGTTCATGCTGTATTAGCATTTAAAGGGCTTTCCAGGATTTGCAAACACATTTTAGAGAAGAGAAACAAAAACAACAATCTCTAAACAATAACCAAGGGAAATCCAGATAATCTGGTGCAATTTGGTTTTTCTTTTTCTTTCATTTAAAAATAGATCTATACAGGAAGATTTATTAAATGAATTGCATGGTTTCATACCCAGTGAATTTTATATTCTAACTCTATTCGATAAAATTATGAAGTGTTATCTCTGAATTTGGAGATAGTTTTTTGTTTATAAAAGAATCTGCCATGTGCAGTATCTTTGGTTTCCAAATAGTGCAGCTGCATAAAATATATGTTTATGTTATTCCATTATATTCCAGAACTGAGAAGTAACACAGTGTCAGCCTGCTCCAGAGACCAACAGTGATAGAATGAGAGACAGAGTTAGCTCCTTTCCTAGCCCATAAAAAGTAATGGTAAAGTGTTCAGGTACCATAATCTGAGACAAGTGATCAGATCAAAGTAGGGAAGGATAGGAATGGTAAATCCAAGAAAGTCCAAGAAGTTCACTATATTTAAGTCCAAGAATTTCATTATGCTTGTTTTAAACATTGCATTTAAACAGCAATTATGGTATATAAGATAATGTTTGATTCATTTCCAAGCATCCTGGATTTAATTCCTTTTGCTGACTTGGCACCTAGACAAGTCAATATGCCTTCAACTAACCTCAAGGTTGAATAGAATCCAGATAGGCATTGGTAGGCAGAAGATCTTTATTTGGGGATTCAAATTAATCCCATCATTAGCAGGGACAACTGTTCAATCTTTGTGACCTCTTCAAGAATTGGATCACTTATCTAGGAAGGCTGTATATGTAGAAAGGGCTAGACAGAGCAGAGATTTATTTCCAGCTTGTGGAGAGTATTAAGGACAGCAAAGGAAGGGGCTGTCTGTATATAGAACAACTATATTGTTCTTGATTTCTTTTTCCTTTTCCTGAACCCACTTAATAAACTACATGGGAATACTGAGGAAAATAAGAATGACCCAGTGATGGTGACAGCATAGCAGGGTCATTATTCACACTGCCTAGTATTCAGCTGCCTAGTAAAAGTTCTTTAGGGTAGTAATTGCTTTTGTCAAGAACCATCATAGACCACCTGCATGAGGAGCACATAGTTGAAGCCAATTGTAGATACAGCTTTTCTTTTTTTTAAATTTCCTTTCCACTCCTTCTCTTCATTATTTCCTTCTTCTGCATCATTGTGGTCCACTGGATAGAACACTCTACCAGTCCTCTGAATATAAGCAAACATCTTTGAAAAGGTTCTTGGTTGCCTAATCCTAATGTAGATACATTGCAATTACTTACAATTTATGATTATGCTTGGAATTCTTTTAAGTTTGGAATAAGGAAAACCAGTTTTTTTCCCTGAATTATAGCGTTCAGCTCCCTCATTATTCACCATCCTAGCTGTGGAGGATACCCCAAGCTACTCTTCTCCAGCATAGGAATTTACCATGATTATTGCAAATTTGGGGAATATTTATTCCAAGTATCCTGTGGATATCAGTTTGAAAAATGCTAGTCTAATTAATTCCATTTTCATCTCAATCATCAGTTAATTAATTTGAACTTTGGCATCTCCCTTCCTCAATATTGTAAACGAAGCGTTCCTGCTGTTAAAATGTTACCTAAAAAACCCAAAAGTATCAAGGGAATTTCATACATGTGTTTTACTAACTAGTTTTGCTCTGTCAAGAATATTCAGGATTTATCTTCTGTCTACATTGAAATATATTGATAATATATAAGTTTAGTTCAAAGATCTTGACATAATCTTTTACTTTGCTTCTGAGCTTAGAACAAGCTCAGAATTTTGGTATAAACAGTTGATAAGAAAAATAGGAAACTTCAAGAGGGAATTTTGCTAATCTCAATATTTTTGTTTTTCTTACTTTCCTAGAACCTGCTTTATGAGTTTTAAGTAAAAAAATCAGTGCACACACTTTAGCTATAACAAATGTGTTGCTTGTTAACTACTTTGAGGGTTTTTCAGGGCAATTTATATTTTCCAGGGGAGTATCAGATCCCTACTGGTGTCATAACCACATTAGGTGAAATTTCTAGTCCCGTAAATTTGAAATGTAGGCAGAGTTGTGTACTTCTATTGCCAAAGTAAATACATAAGCTCTGTTCATACAAACTGTTGTACACTGAGGATCAGGAATTTTCTGCCATTCGCCAGCCATCATTGCTGATACAAACTGTGCAATCATACAAACTTAATATTTTCATCTGAAAGTTGAGTCACGGCAACTGGAGTTCTTCCCTTTTTTCATTTGAAACATCTTGCTTTTTATCCAAGTAGCTTCTTCAGTCTGATATAATACTTCATCAACATAATACTTTTATCTATTCACTGTTTTCCTTTGCGAACTAGAGTGTATAAGTCACAGAAATTTTTTTGTTCAGAAAGTTCAAAGATAAAATGGGAAAGGAATTGTTTTTCTGTGTGGCAGTAACTATTGGTTACTATTCAATACCTGTCCATAACATCAATGTCTAATCTTTGCTGATTACCTGAGGAAGAATAAAGGTAAAGGTAAAGGTTCCCCTTGCACATCTGTGCTAGTCGTGCCCAACTCTAGGGGGTGGTGCTCATCTCCATTTCAAAGCCGAAGAGCCAGTGCTGTCCAAAGACATCTCCATGGTCATGTGGCAGGCATGACCAAATGCGAAAGGCGCACAGAACGCTGTTGCCTTCCCACCAAAGCGGGTCCCTATTTTTCTACTTGCATTTTTTATGTGCTTTCAAACTGCTAGGTTGGCAGAAGCTGAGACAGGTAACGGGAGCTCACCCCATTACGCGGCACTAGGGATTCGAACTGCTGAACTGCCAACCTTTCGATTGACAGTGTCTTAGCTACTGAGCCACTGCGTCCCTTCTAGGAAGAATAACTCAGTAACTATAGTAATCAAACTAAATTTTGGGAAACACGACGGCATTAACTAGGCCAGACAGATGTATGATACCTGCACAGTCCTTCTGAGAGCAAGCAAATATCTACAAATTGTTTATTGTGTTCACAATAAAATAAAAAGTTGTAATTAATCTAATTACTAATAAACTTTTATGATTTTAGCAGACATTACTTTATCTTTGATTTAGATGTTAGTTTGTTTTGCAGGTAAGAGCACAGTGGTGGCTGCTAAAATGGAAGTTTGTATCAAGCATTTGTATGAATATTTATTTTTTTTAAAAAAAATGATTTATATGCCGCCCTTCTCCGGAGACTCAGGGCGGCTTACAATGTGTTAAGCAATAGCCTTCATACTTTTGTTTATTTATACAAAGTCATCTTATTGGCCCCACAATCTGGGTCCTCATTTTACCTACCTTAGAAAGGATGGAAGGCTGAGTCAACCTTGAGCCTGGTGAGATATGAACAGTAATTGCAGACAGATTGATGTTAATAACAGTGCTTTAGTCTGCTGCACCACCAGGCTCAGTATTAGTATTAGTATTTGTTCAGCAACACTATGCAGCACAAATAGCCAATAAGAAAATTTGGTTGATCAATCCTTATTTTCTGCCTATCAGCTGGAAAAAGAAGCAGATGTAGCTCTTTTGATAAGAGGACTGTGATTCAGGTCTCTGCGGCAATCTTTAAATGGAAGATTTTAGGCTATTTACAATTGAACAAAAACTACTGTATTGCATTCTGAGATATTATATTGTAAAACGTATCATGGCAATTGCTTTAATATGTGAACTCACTAAGTACAACAATAAACCTACTTTCATATTATAAAACTGTTATTAAAACAGAATACCCAAAACTTTGATAATTCTAAAGAAAGTATCACATCCTAAACAGTTCCCAACTTTAATATGCGGTCAGCAAAAACAAAAACAAATAGGCACTCAAATAACATTTACTTATAATATGTTGTCACCACTCCTCACTGAGCAGCACAATCAGGTCAGGGATTTGGCATGCAATGGGAGAAATATGCAACTGACATTGCAAATAGGAAGGAAAGGCCCACGCAGGAATAGGAGATAAGGGTTGAAAATAGTCATGCGCACACATTGGACTGAAAGCAGGATATGCAGAGAGACACAATATATGACAGATCCAATAGAGCCCCATCCTGGAGTATATATATAGTCACAGTGACAGCTGCCAGAGTATCAACATAATCTGGTTTTTCTTTCAATCATTAGCACTACCTATTATTAAATACCACCTAAACTTTAGGGTGCAATAAATCCATAATATAAGCTGTGTAAAACAATATGCTGGGTATTTCACAAACAGGAAATTCATAATTGTCTGAAGAATATTTGGACATCATAATTCTCTCTCTTTACAGCCCCCCTTAATGTGTTTCAGCCAAATCAGCATAGAATCCTAGCCAGTATATTTGCAATAATAAAAATGTCAAGTAATAAACTTTGTGCTTGTCCACATTTTATGCCTAACAAAATGGCACCATTATAGTAGTATGAAGCTTGCTATATTCTCTGCAATGCAGAGGTATGGTAATATACATTCTTGCAGATGAAAGCTTAGTTTCCATAGATGACTACTAAACTTGATCTTCCACATACGACAGAGTTTCCTTCCTTCTTTCTAAAATGTTTCATATTCACACATATGCTTAGTATATTTTTCATGTCCGCAAAGTAATAGTTCTTGAGAGTTACATACAGTCCATTGAGACTTAGCATTATTAGAGAAAAATAGGTCACTTTCATAAGAGAGCTCGTTATCATCTATTAAATAATTCTGGTTAGTGATGTGAATCCTATGGTGACCTCTGAACTTTGCACTTGCTAAAAAACTGGCTTTTCCAATTCTGGAGATAGGTCTGCTCAGCATGGCTGCCTGCCTTTGGAATATACTGCTTATTTTTCAGAAAGCTGTAAAACTGTGGATATTTTGGGAGAAATTTCTGTACATAAGAACTAATGAACCCAATAATGGTTTTGACCCCACTTTATCTTTAATTTTTTATGTTAGCTTAATTTTGTTATAATTTATAATATTTTCTAACTTATATGTAATGCACTTTTAAGCTATTATTATTTATTCTGTTAACTGTTATCCACCAACATACTCAAATAAGCAGGATACAAATCCCATAACTAAATCAAGATTCAGAGCACTACAAGTTCCCTTCTCTCCCATAGGCATGCCCAGCCATAATATATAACTCACTGCAAGATAGCTCAGACCCTTCTATGCAATAGGTGGGTATACCAAAGTGGATGATTTGTACATTTAATTAGTACAATAATTTGTTTGCATCTGCTTTTTCTCATATTCTTACATTCTAAAAATAGAAACGCGGCTGGAAAGGGCGCCGCCGAAGCCGCGGCTCAGCTGAGCTTCGTTTGAGTCTGTATGGCTTGCTGGCTGTCGTTGACAAGCAATCCACAATTTTAAAATGCAGGAAGAAAAGAAATTTCTCCAATGTGGTGGTTAGGGAATCCAATGAAGGAACTAATTATGTCTCTAAAGGCCGGACTGAGTAAAGAACTGGGGCTAGACAGGAAGAGGAGATGTGTTTAAACAAATTCTTACTCAGTCTCTGGTCAATCACATGAGGATTAACCCCATTCAATGGACTCTCTAAGCAGCACAAGGGAGAACAGTTGTGCCGCATGATTTAGATTCACTAGAAAGCAGGATTTCCTGCTTTCTAGTGAATATGAATTGCGCGGCACAGCTGATCGTCGGAAATACCGGTTCAGACGAACCAGTAGCTTTCTTTTACTACTGGTTCACCTGAACCAGTAGCTTTTATTACTACCGGTTCACCCGAACTGTGTGAACCGGTAACATTGCACCCCTGGTTGTAAGTCAAGCTTTTACTGATCAGTATTGCTCATAATTAGTCAGAATTGACCAATGGGGAGATATTCCTGAACATTTTGTGGAGATTCAACATTTTTATTATCTAATGAATGTACAAAAGGGAAACAGTGGGGATGCTAGAACATTCCAATTGCTTATTTTTCTTTCTGATTTGAAAAAATTGAATGTGAATCAATGGGCTATTGAAGTTGGTAAGGAGTCAGAGGTTTATAGAAGTTTAAAAGAACTGCTGTGCCTCAATACCTAATTCAGTCCAAAAGTTCTTTAAATACAATTAAGTTTTGTGAATCAAATAATGTTACTATTGGCATTCTATATTTTAAACTACGTAAATAAAACTTAACAGTATTCCGATAAAGTAATCAAACAGTACATTTTTCTAGAAGATAAAAGAAGATATTCCTGGACTATGTCAATTCTCATTTCTTTTTATTTTTTATTTTTTTTATTTTATTTTTTTTCAAAAATTTTATTGCTTACAAGTGGATTTGCACAGTGTTCTTACATTTAACCGAACAGCTTGTTACAGAGTGTGCAGAAATCTACTGATCTACTGAAGCTTCGGTGAAATAGACAATTCAGTTGTTAACGACAGTCCTCTGCAGTAGAGCAATTTTCATTTTTTGCGTTAAAACACCAATTCTCATTTATTTACATCCAAAGAACCCACCATAATTGGGTTTACAGGAGGCAAGTATTAATGGTTTTTGAATGGGTGAGATCTAGCCCTATTCACTTCTCCAACTGAAAAAGGAAAACTAGAGGGAGGAGTTATTACAAAAGGCAATCCACAGTTGTTTTATCTAAAAGGAACCTTTCATTATATGCCAATCATTTTTGGTTTAATATATACTTTTAAAGAAATTTTAAAGAATGTGTTAACCAATGATAAATTTACAAAAATGCATATTTTTTTTTAAATAGTGCTACTAAGTTTGACATTAGATAAATGTATATATAGGAGGGTTTTTTGAGTGAGTAACTTTTTTCTGTTTGGGAAAAGTGCATTTATAAAAACTTTTATCATACTCTAAAAAAACTTAATCCCATTTTGACAGTCACTGTCTCTTATAAATTCAAGATATATGAGATAATTAAATGCCATTTGAATTTCCTTTTTACTCTCGAAAATCATATGGTTAAACAACGTGTGTGGGTGACTTCCACATTCCAGTCAAAGTTCCATAATATTTGATAATGACTCTGTTTTCTTTTTCCCTTTCAGGTGCTTCATTCCAAATATTTATGCAGCTCTTTTTACTGCTGCCCTGGTACCACTAGTATGCCTGGTGGTAGTGTTTGTGGTGTTCATCCATGTTTATCAAGTGACACCCCAGTGGAAAGCTTATGATGATGTATTTAGAGGAAGAACCAATGCAGCAGGTATGAAATATGAACTATATTGAATTAAGCCAACAACTTAGATTTCTCTAAGTTTTAGGCTCTCTAAATATATTGCCTTTTTATACTTTCAATAATGCTATGTTGAGTACGGTAAAAATGTAATTGATGAGATATTTTGGCCTGAATGTGTAGCAATACACAATGCTTTATCAGTTGAATTTCCACCCACCCTCCTATGGAAAAAGTTTCTGCTTATTTCTATTGTGAAAAATAGAACTAAATTAAGACCCATCAATAGATATATTTTGACCTAGACCAATGAAAGTTAACAAGACCTAAGATTGTCAAAACTAATTTCTAAATTGATTGACTTTAAGGAATGTACTGTTAAAGGAGAACTAAGAACACATTAAGGAGATTTCTGTCTGCTTATTTATGCTGCATAAGTTATAATGAACTGTTTAACCTTACTACACAGAAGAAGACCTTTAAGCCTGAATTGAAGGTTCGAGGTAGCTTGCACATTTGTGTTGGAAAACATTTGCAGAGAGCAAATATCTTCCAAAGGGAGAGATCGAAACCTCCTTGAAGCATATAAAATTGAATTTGTGTGTTTTACACTAGCACAAATTGAAAAATAAAGGTTCCAAATGAGGACTCAATTTTTAACAGAATCTATCTAATCTGGCATAAAAGTACCTTAAAACAGTGTTTCTCAATCTTGACCCCTTTAAGGTGTGTAGACTTCAGAATTCCCAAGCCAGCATGGCTAAAACTCTCAGGATTCCCCAGCCACTCCATGTGTTTAACGTTGACAGGATTGAGAAACACTACCTCAAACTTTCTTGCAAGTATATCATATCTGTCTACTCTGCCTGGCAGCCCTTCTCCAGATGTTCAGCAGAGCATTTGTCCTGCTGGGCTACCTGAAAAGCCTTTTCCTTATAAAGCATGATGCCCTGCTGGTGGAAATTACTATACAAATAATTTTTCCCAATTACTTGTATAGGGATTATTCTCTATACTATTTATGTTGTTTTGTATTTTCTGTTATGGATTGCACCAGAGAGGCTAAACCAATTTTGTTGTATATATGATGTACAATAACAATAAAAGCTATACTTTACTATACTACTATAGCATGGCTAAAACAGTCTTCTACAAAACCTCCCAACCATCACAAAGCATGTTTTGACTAGCACTTAGCCCCCCCCCCCCAAAATATGTAAAGAAATAAAACCAAAACTGCTCCTAGACAAGATACATTTTCAATCTAAATCCATGCAGAATCTTTCTCTAGATGCCCATGCTAGACCAATATAAAAGCATGTGATGATTCCCAGCTGTCAGAACTTTTCTGGAGATGGATTGAAAATAGCCCTTTGGGTTGCATTTAGAAAACAATAGGAAGTCAGTGTAGATGCTGAAGTGATATGAGTGACTGTTCTCACATGGAGAACAGGTGGAAGGAAGGGGAGGATGGCTGCAGTGTTTGATAGAGGACACCTGTTGGTTTTGAATGTCACTAGGATGTTTTCAGATATAATGCTCATATCTCCTTGTAAAGGTCAAATCTTTGTGTTAAGGTTCTCCTTTTTTATTATACGGCCCTTTGGTTTTAATGGTAGCCTTATAATTTTTAGTCTCTTTCATGCTTTGCTGATGATATATTCCTTGCTACATGCAGTCATCCTTTTGCTGGCTTGGCAGCATAAAAAGGTCAAAGGATGCCATTTTTTTAATATGCATTTAGGCACTTCAGGATGAGGAGAATTCAATGTGTCTTCTCATTTTTGATAAATGATATAATTGAGATAATTAGGTTAGACTTGAGGTAGCTACATAGAGAAAATATGTGTGGGGAAGGGTTGTTAATGAAGCAGATATTTCACTCTGGTTCTTGCATATTTGAACTATGCAAATCCAAAACTATTAAGTGCACATTTAGAAGTATGGATTTAAAAATCAGTGTCCTTTATTTTTTGTCTGTCTAATGGTATGTGGGGAATGGGAAACAAGAGGAAGAGCCACATATGAAAGATATCTCGGTCCTTGCAAAACTCTGTTAATATAGCCTTGCAATAAAGATACAGCTAATGTTCATTGTTATGCTTCTTGTCTGGACTTCCTCAAAAAGCTAACACTGGTTGATGGTGGAATCAACACTCTATCCCAAGCTCCTCAGTAGTAATAAATCAGCAGATAGCAATGATTTGCCAGGAGTTGATAGTCAGATATAGTCACTGATGGTTTTGAAGGGATATTGTTAAATTTTTTCTTTCTTCTTCTAGATATCAATCATACACAGATGTAAATAGAAACTGGTAAGAGGCTGTGTTTGCACAGTATACAGACTAAAAACATACCAGCCATCCTGGCATGTTGTTCAGAACCAGCCCTTGTGGTTAACTCATTCTTCTGTACATTATGTAAATCCAGAAAAAATGGATTTAGTAAACTGTGGTTGAGCAATCATGCATACAAATATGTGAACACAGAATGGAGGTTTCCCCTAGTAAGGATACTGCCTGGTGACTTGACCACTGATGTACTTCTTATAGGAATTTAGCTGTTTAATCACTCCAGTCATCTCTTTCTAACAGTGAATGCATTTTGCAACCTGCTACAAACTAAATTATACAGGGTCAGTGGGCTTCCCCATCTTTTAGAAGAAAATACACTTAACTAGAGGAAGTAACACATAGGGATTTTAAACAACAAAAAATTCAGTTCACTATGAAGCAGTATGGACATATGTTTCTGGGAAAAGTTTAATAACTCAAATAATTTCTAAATCTCCATGTATTTTAAACATTTTAGTCATATTTTAAGGGTGGCATTTGCTCCACTTATACTCCTCTAAATAACAAAGTAATTTTGTTTATGTGATATTGTATACATTTAAAATATTAGGGATCCTATTATTATTTGCATTTGTTTTACTTTAATCCCGTGTGAGCCTATTTCTACACATGGGAGGAGCTTGCTAGTGAATTTACTGTTGGCATAAACCATGGACCCTGAAATGCTTTGTTTATTCAGAAAAAAAGCTAGCATGACGTAATCCTAAATCTACTCTCACACACATTCACATATTCCTGTAGTGCAATTAAAATGGAAATTCCAGTTCTGCTGAAATTAAGTTGGCTAAGAATAGCAGTGTACACTATGATATAAAGGACACTTCCAAATCAGCAGCTCTTCATAGTGTGACTAATTTTTAATACTATTAGCTGCCCCTGGTCATGTATTGATATGGGCAGCCATATAAATCAAATAAATCTCAGGGCATTCAGATAGGGCTTTACATATGAATAAAGAGGATTATGCAGAGATCTGAGGGGCAAACTTTGATTCATAGTGTGTATAGATGCACATATAGCACTTTACAACAGTACATTTTTTTTCTGTGGTTAAATGGTAGCAGTGGCATGATTATAGGAAAATATGTCATACTTCCAATAGATGCTATGAGCAAGTTTGTGTATGCTCTGAATCAGCTTTAGCTCTTGATCTCTCACAGCTCTACCTAGGTATATCAATGTTTTTATTCATTTTGTAAGATATACTTGAATAATAATTCTCATGACTTTTGTTGTCACAATAAATATCATGAGGCAAAATGAATTATGACCAATTAGCCATCAGTGGCAAGTAAATAAGATGAAGGAGAGAGTTGCTAAGTGAATCACATCTGACCCATTTTAAAATCAACATGTAGCACGGTGTATTAATATGAAACAATGTTGATTAGATATGTGGTGTCTACTGGCTATTTTTTAACAGAAAAAGAATATTGCTTGGCAATTAAAGCCATGATGTAACGCACATCTGCACTCTAACCATTGTGCCACCATTCCTCACGTGATTATGAGACTGACATTAATTGATCTGTATATATGTTTGCGGGTTTATTGTGGGTGACATGCAACTTGTTTCAACCAGATGTGGTATTCAGCAGGTTCTGACCAGTTCTGGAGAACCGGTAGCAGAAATTTTGAGTAGTTCGGCGCACTGGTAAATACCACCTCTGACTGGCCCCGCCCCCATCTATTATCTGCCTCCCGAGTCGCAGCTGATCAGGAGGAAATGGGGATTTTGCAATAACCTTCCCCTGGAGTGGGGAGGGAATGGAGATTTTATAGTATCCTTCCCCTGCCATGCCCACCAAGCCACGCTTACCAAGCCACACCATGCCCACCAAGCCACGCCCACAGAACCGGTAGTAAAACATTTTGAATCCCACCACTGGTTTCAACCATCTGGAACTATTTTTTGTTCAGCCATTTTCTGTAGCACACATATTTCTAGACTTTTTTTTTTTTTTTTTTTTTTGCACGCTATGACAAATTTCTGGTCAAGTAATCATCTAGTGGATCATACTACTTTTCAGCAAGGAACTAGATATTTTCCCTCACTTAAAAATTATATTGACCAACTATTAACTTTGCAACAGTTATAAAGAATTTCATGGAAGGAATTCAGTGCCTCTAAGCAAAGAAAGGGTAAACTTTTGGCAGTAATAAATATTTTCAGAGAATGGCATCTTCCACAAGGAAGATGTAATTTATTGGGAATGATAAACTCTGGCAACAATCCAACTCATACATACATATTTTTGAATACATTGGATGATTTTAAATCTCAGTTTCCATTTAGATGTTGCATGTTCATCAAGTGAGTGCTTGTTTGAGTAGCTTCTTAAGAGTGCTAGAATTTCATGTGTGGAAGATGAATGTTTAGGATATTTATATATGTATATAATTAGGTCTCAACTTACAAGATAATCATTCTTAAGTGGCTTTCAAGCAGTATAAACAATAATAAAAGCAAATTGTTAAAATAAAAAAAGAAATCTCTATGATCCTTTCCACAGGTTAGAAAGAATAGTAATCCAATTTATAGGCTTCTTTTAGTTTTGCCTGCCTATTAGCTTCTGTCTTCAGGGTGTACTTCTCACAGTATCATAATCAACAATTGTCTGTGCTTTATGAATCTGGGGAATATTTCAGAACTGGCCAAGTCTCATGTTCTATAGAAGTTGTGAAAGAGACTGAAAGTTCACAACTCTAGTTGCTGTCATTCTATTGATTTGGAAACTTTTTTCTATTATATGCAAATTAAGTTAAATAATTATATCATGTTCCTACCTCTGAATCTCATTAATTCAGTATACTAGAAAGTGGAAGAAGAAAGTGACAACTGTCTGCAAAAGAAATTTGGACCAATTTATTTTGCTACACTATTTTTAAAGAAATAGGGCACTTCCACTAAGACAACTACAGTCCTTTTAAATTGATTTTCAGCTATTTATTCTCCTATGTTCTATTGCTTCATGATTAATGTATGTACATTACATTCACATGATTAATGCATGTATGTAAAATATCTGCTTTAGAAATTCTTAAAAATAAAAATGTAATAGGTTTAGTTTGCAGAGTTCCTAGAAGGAAATCATAGACCAGTAGCATAAATATTCCCCACATGTAATTTCATTGCTTCCTTCTGGCTTGGGCAAGTAGGGCCTTAAAGAGAATAAAAGCAATTAGATTTGGCCTTTATCACCATCTTTGGTCTGGTTTCTCTATTTTATAGCTAGTTGATGTTGAATAGTTGATTTAATAAGTCCCCAAATTAATATCTTCCTGTGCAATGCTTATTTTGCTCCTTGGTTATTGGATAGGTAAGAGCACTAAAATAATTAGGGAGCCAGTTGAAATGTATGTGATGTAAAAATAAAGTCAGTAAAAGCTCATTTATAATATTGAAATTGGTTCCGCTGATTTACCCATCATGGTTGACTTTACTGTTACCCACTTCAAAATGAAGTCACGACATAAGGCAATCACTTCACTCCCAGTCAGGCAAACTTCACTTGCCTCCATACATGGATTGTTTTATTTCGGGCTTCGTAACATATGTGTAACATATGTGAGCATATGCAATTCAGTGGGGTGACTCTGCTAAGGTATCTTTTTTTCCTAACCGCTTTGAAACTGCAGTTGAATTCTAGCATGAAACACTTCCTACAGAAAAAGGGGCAGATACCAGGAGTTGGAAGACGAAGAGCCAGTGGCGGGTTCCAACCGGTGTTACCACAGTTCTCTTCACGCACGCGCTTTGCACAAGCACATTAGGTTTCTGCTCAGCTGAGGTGCGGCAATCCACTCTGCCGCACCTATCAGCTGGGCTAAAAAACAAGAAATAAAGGTAAGTTTAACATGGGGGCGGGCGGGAGGGCCGAGTTCCCAGTCAAACAGAATCGGTTCAGTGACGTCACATCATCACCACTACCGGTTTGCCTGAACCGGGAGCAACCCACCACTGCAAAGAGCCATATAGGGCTGATCAGGAAAACAGCTTTTTGGATTGTATCTAGTATAAGAATTCTGGTTTGAAATATGTTAGCCAGCCATTGTCTCCTTTGGGACATATGTGTAGTAAAGTGTTCATAGGAATGCATTCTGTATCTGTATTTTTGAAGCTTTCTCGAGGTATATGAATAAATTGTCTTTGCAAATTAAAGCCAATCTCCCAGAATACTACAAAGTGGAGTTGAAGGCTGGAATATAAGCCCTAAATTTTGCAGTGTTATCACACTAAATTTCATTATCAAACATTTGCATTGTTAAAACCAAACTTCAATACAGAATGTTTTCTGATTCCTGGAATAATAATATTAAAGTTACAAAAGCATATTCTTTAATTATCTGGAAGGTTTGAGTTGGTTCAGGTTGTTTTCTAAATTAGTTGGATGTGTTTTCTGCAAAGCATTTTGTTGTTTGCCAAGAGTTTTAAAAATATTTTTATAGGAGCCAAAATAGTAGCTAAAAGAAAACTCAAGCAGCTAACAGCTTGAGCTATAATCAGTTGTAAAAATGTAAATTATGATATCTCTCAATATGCATTTCTCTTGTCATCACTTATTCTCTCAATTTACACTATTTGTAGTAGATCCAAAAGGGAAGCACAATTATTTACTTCGCTTACTCCAAATTGCTGTCCTCCATTCTGTTTTTGTCATTTTAAAAAACTTCTAAAGTTTGGTTAAGGCTAGTCACTTGTAATATAGGATATATATTAAAAAACTCATGCAGACAGCTTATGTATTAATTGTACAGTTGAGTTTTCTAAGTCTCGTGTTCATAAGGATTTATTTCAGCTGCACAAATATTTTTGAAAAAAAGAGTTTTATTTTCCATACCTCTGTTCTAAAGAGTCTCTGACTTTCAGTAACAGAAGTAACACACTCCCATAGATTACATAATGTTTATAGATGGGAATGATTTATGTACATATTTCAAGATTATAAATGTGTATGCTGAATCATAAACAGAATTCAAGTTGGGTAGTGTTGGTAGCATAAAATTATTCATTAACTATTCATTAATCCTTTTACAAATATTCACATTCTGATACATTCAAACTAATTTTTTATCTATAAAATAAAACAAGATGTTCTTGCTTCTTGAGCTAAGTAACTTTTGGAAGCCAAAGCATTTGTTCTGAATATTATTGCAACTGAGACAACAGATTGCTAATAAAACAAAGAATTATAGCAGTATCTAAATATAATTGTCAAAAATATTACACCTTTTTATTACAGTTTTAGACCACATTAATTTATTCTTACAGTTTCTTAAAATAGATGTGAAATTGTAGATCACTTTGAGTTTAAATGAGATGCTAAATGAACACAAAATTGCATTAGCTAGGATATTCTAACACTTTCTACTAATAAATGTGGTTTCAGGTTGCTAGCATTTCACAATATTTTTTTTTTGCTTGATATTAAACCATAGTATCAAGATTTTGGCAAGAGTGAATGTAGGGACCTGGTGTTGCAATTACTTGCACACGATACTATTTGTTTTTCCACCTGGGCTAATTTTTGAAGAGTAGATTTTAGAAAAGTTGTAGTATTAGCTAACAACCGGAATGCCTTTAGTTATTCTTTCTTACTATTTCTGATTTCTTTTTCCACATTGCATAACATTGCCTACTCAAAAAGTAATAGCATAATGGGTGTAGGTGAGTGTGTGTATTGACTCTTTGGTTGAAAAGCATTTATTGGCTTAAAAATGCTAATAGATAACATATAGAATATCACCTATAGTTACTAACAAATAGTATACTGAATTTATTGTTGCATTGGTTTCATTGTTCCAAAAACACTAAGCCAACTTAAATAAACCATATTCTGATTTAGGAATATATATGAATCTATCCAGCATTGCATGAAATCATACCTTGAATATCTGTTGTTATAAGCAATTCAACAGGATGGGTTTATTTAGATATACATGTCTGCTGCATTCAATTAGTTTTGTTGGCATGCCAAATAGCCCTGTACACAGACAATAAGAAACGTATCTCATTATTTTGTTAATGTCTCATTGTTAAATTCAACTAGGCTTTGGAATTCCTATCTGCATCACTTCTCTACTTCCAAAATAGCTTCCCTGCTTCTCATTTGTTTTCCATTTCTCTTTCCTATCATACTCTATTATGCCTAAACTCCACTACTGCCCTCAAATTTTCTCTTTCCTTCATCTGCTTTCATTTGTTGTATGTTAAAACTTTACTATAACTTGAATGTCAGGCAATTGCAGCTTCTGCCCATAGTTGTCACTCCATCTACTATCTGTTGCCATCTTGTTCTAGTTTTCACATTGAAATTTTAAGTTTATGCTAACTGGTAAGTCATATCAGTACTTGCTTTTCTTCTATCCATCAGTCAGTTCATTTCCAAAAACATGTCAATTCTGACAGACCATGAAATGTTATACTGTTCACAAAAATCTCTATTTTGTGTGCTGGATTACTGTAGAACATTCCCTTTCAAAGCTCTGTAATAGTTGGAGTTAAGTTAGTGGTGTTCCACTACTTGCAGCTTCATTGATTCTAATTTTCAGAGGCCTTTGTGCTGGTGTCCATTTAATCTGAATACTGCTGCTTGCCCATACAATGATAAAAATCTGCTTATACACTCCAGTTTCTGCCTGGCTCATGAAGAAATATTAAAGGATATCCCCACATGCTAATACTATCTGCTTCAATGAAAAAAGACCTTATGTTTACTCTGCTTGTTTCTGCAGGGAGAACAGTCATTGTAAGCGGATTACTGTCATATGTCACAAATTGACTGATTCATCTATATCATAGTAATTCTGGCCATCTTAAGGAAGAGCACTACCGATAGAAGAGAATATTTGTAGTTCAAAGTTGAACTGTGGAGTCCTTGGTGCTCTCTGAGTTTGGTGGTTTTCTTGCAGATATTTCATTACAAAACTAGGTAACATCAGAGACCACTAAGAACTCCACAGAAAAGCTCTAGTTTGCAAATCTATTCATTGCTAACCATGTATTGAGGGGGGAAACGTATCTTTCTTTGTTAGACTAGACAACAGAGCAGGTTCTCTAAGATACTAAATTTCAATTTCAATTTTTCAATTTAATTCAATTTATATGCCGCCCCTCTCCAAAGACTCAGGGCGGCTCACAATACATTTAAAATCCTAATAAAAAACATTTAAAAATTTAAAACATTAAAACTCATTCATACCATTCATGGCCGGATCTCGCCAGATCGCAAGAGCGAGATCAACGACCCCAGGCCTGCCGGAAAAGCCAGGTCTTCACCGCTTTTCAGAAGGCCAATAGGGTGGGGATGGTCTGGACCTCAGGAGGTAACTGATTCCAGAAAGCTGGGGCAGCCACAGAGAAGGCCCTCCCCTGCAGGCCTGCCAGCCGGCATTGTTTAGTTGACGGGACCCGGAGGAGACCAACTCTTTGGGATCTTACCGGTCGCTGGGAGCTATGCGGTAGAAGGCGGTCTCAAAGAGACCACCTTGTATTTGTCATTTGCTCTATTATTGGCACATTTATACTTCAATAAACATCAAAAGGTGACGCAGTATTTTTCTCCCTTTGATTCTCAATATTGTAGTTTTCATTCCATGTTTGCTTGTTTAGTTGTTATTTACTTCTCTGATTTCTTTGTTTCTCAGTTCCTGAAAGCTCCCCATTACTATAATCAAAGTAACATAATGCCAGCCTGATTTACCCCCCTCAAGGGCAGGCTTATCGTTCCTTCATTCCCAAAAGCTTTACTGAGAACTACTGCTTTTCAGAAACCCAGTAAAGAGGGATAGTCTAGGTTGCTGACGGAAAGCTGTTATATACTACATTGTAAAAATCTTGTAATATCATTGTTACATTAACTATGGCCCACTATACTCCGCAAGGCATGGCCACATATTTTCAATTTTTCAATACCATTTTGTTCTTAGATTCCACCATTACACAGGAATACAGCCCAACTCTCATACATATATGAATGCTTTATGCATTGTCTTCTAACTTATTTCAGGATATTGATTAGTTTATTATTACATAGCACCAATGGCCTTAATTCCTTCATGATACAGAGGCTATACAAGATTCACACTTAAAAAGAGAAATTGAAACAGAATACATATGTATAAACGTTCGCATCTTTAGGTTCCATCATTTACCAAGATGATGAAAGTAGTATTATGCTGTTGTGCGGCAATATTCATTACAATGCACATTGAAAAGGAGCAGGCTTCATCACAAACAGCATAATGCTGCTTTCATCAATCTGTCCCATTAGACAGACTCTACCCTCACTCACCACCCTTCTCCCAGGATTTTGCTGCATGTACATTTATAGTGAAAATAGTTGAAAACTGCTGTAATTGATTATTGCCATAATTCTACAAGACAAAATTTGCTGGGAACATTTCAACTTGGTTCATTGGCATAAATTTGATTTGTATAAAAGTATATGCTCGAATTCATTTCAGTGTATATGTATAGCTTCATGTATATATAGTCTTATTTATCTGAACTCTAATTGAAGATATGTACAATCATCCATGCAATCAAAATCCGTCATATTTTTTTTCCAATGAGACATAGGAAGGCTGCCTAATAAGGAATTAGACCACTGATCTCTTTTCTATGCTGACCAACAGACAATCTCTAGGGCTTCAGATGTTCTTTCTCAGGTTGATCTGCAGATATCAGAATATTTTTTTATTTTCCTTTTCTTGTATTGCACCAGATAGATGGATAATCTCAGTATACACTGAAAATTAAATGCAGAAAGTTAAAAATAGGAATTCCTATTCCCCATAGATTTCTTCAGGAAATAATTTACAATGTCATATGGCTGCAGTACAGTGCAGAAGAAGAAATACCTATCCTAGACAAAGAATCAAAGATGTTAAAGTTTAAAACATCCTAAAGAAAACATTATTTTCATATAGTCTCTGATTCCTTAGACTCAATGCTTGTTTTGATAATGCCTTTGTGTCACAGAAAGAGATGCCAAACCTTCCAAAAAGTGTTAAAATTAAGGGCATGCAAACAGCTGCTGAGAATAGGATTAAGTATATGCATTGACTCATCTCTAGAAGGGGATTAACATTTCAAATGGTGTAAGAAGTGTATGAAATACCGGATTCAAAGAGTTCCAGTCAAATGATCTGGATGGCAGCACCTTGAAAAACATCTATGTGAAACCTGAAGAGATGCTAATTCAGAATTGACATTATGAGGCTAGACAGATAAAAGGTTTAACTAGGTAACTGTTCACATTTTATGCTGCAAACATTGGAAGCAAGAACCAGTACAAGAAGATTTAGCAATGTTTCACTTCAACCTACCCTTGGTTTGTGAAAAAGATAAGCATTGATTTGCAAAGTTTCATTCTTATGATGGCAGTTGTACTGATAATCTTGAAGCAATATTTTGTTATCTTGTTGAAAGACACCTATGCTGTTTGTTACTAAGTTCCATATATAATTTATTATGAGTAAATATGTAAGTTTGAAAACTGATTAAGTTATGAACTTCCTATATTTAATTATCCTTTCAGGGTTTTTTTAAAAATAGTGTTAGTCACTGTAGAGAAAGAGTGACATTTTGCAGAATACCTGTACAAATTTAAACGTACATAGCTGAATAAATAAGAACTTTGGATCTGCTCTGAGTGCAATGTCAACTCCAAAGCTCAATCGTGTCATTTAACTTTGCATTTTTCATGGAATAAAGGAATCTAGTTTGTTCACCTAAAAACCCTTCCTTCCTTTTCTCCCTTCCTCCCTCCAAGGCATAGAAACCTAATATCATCTCATCAGCTCTTTGATTATTGATTATTTATTACACATCTACTCATTCAACAAGTTTTAATGCTTAAATTCCAGTACTGTTGTACAAAGCCAAACTATGCTTTATCCAATTAATAAATGTGGTGTCTTGCCTGGACTTTTTTTAAGAGAATAGTAATATAATAGTAATATAACCTCATCATCTGCTACCAGAACTGACTGATTGATTGATCTTGCCTTCAGTTTTTTGGATGAGCTTATCTACTGAATAATCCATCCAAATAGCTTTAGGGTTTCTTCTCCAACTCCCAGTCAGCTACCTTCAGCTCTAACAGCGTACTGGAAGGGAAAGACTGTGCCTAGCCATCCCAGATAGGATTGATGGTCACAGAAGTATTGATAAGTTAAAATATCTTCATAAACTGTTGATATCCAAGCTATTTTTGCAGAGCATGTCAATGTGATAAATTCATGTTTTTATGATTTCTAGAGATTCCATTGGTTTTGTACTTATTTGCCCTCATTTCCATGACATGGCTATGGGGAGGACTGCACATGGCTTACAGGCATCTATGGATGCTGATCTTCTTTGTCATTTTCAACAGTCTACAAGTAAGTATTTAATATATTTATCATTTAGTTTTTTAACAAAATCAAAGCACTGTATGTTTAATTATGTGAACCCTGGAAAAAGGGCAACTGTGTAAGAAGGAAAAGTTGTACATCTATAAATAAAAAAATAATATGGCTGGTATATATTGTCACACAACTTGAAACACATGCCTGTACATATTCCTTAATATAATATATGGTTCTGATGAAATGACTAAACACTTCAACAGTATAGGAATAAAAAACATAAATGTTTGTATACCTATATTCATTCTTGGAAATAGGGTTCAGCTAAACTTAAATTTCAACTGGGAAGTATTTTTCTACAAAGTAATTGAAAATAAAGTCTACAGTATGAAACAGGGTAAAATAAACTTCATGTGAAATATAATTTTAAAAAATTTATTGAAATATTAAACATTTAGGTAGAACTTGCATGTTAAAAATTTAACTTGCAAAAAATTATGGGTTTGTGCATGCAGAACATTTTTCCAAATACTTGTTATAATGTTTGGATCTCTGTCTTGTACTCAACTGAAGAACAAAGAAAAAGGAATAGTACGGAAGTAGCTTCTTTTTTAGCAAGTGTGAGTGGGGAAATGTTAGAACTGTAATCATATTTAACCAACTAATTGGATAGATTATAGATTGGAGACATTTTAATTAAACAAAAAAACTTTTCTAATTAAACACCAACTCATTTTTAAGTCTTAATTATTTTGAATATAAGTACTTATAAAATTGACACATGGCAAATATGATATGAATTTCCCCCTTGCTGTCATTTTAGAAAATGTTTCCTAAGAAACTACTTGGTGCTATATTTAAAGACATCATTAAATAACAACAAATTATGTAGATTTTTCCCCATCACCAAATTTATATAAAATGAAAAGAAAGTTATAATTGGATTGAGTAATTGAAACAGTCACATCAAATGCACTACATTTCAATCTTAAATTGGTGCCTTCTAGCTGTGGACTTTAACTACTATTACACAACTCACCTGAATGAGATATGTTACCCAACATAACTTGAGGCCACCAAAATTAGGAAGGCTGAACAAATTAGCAAAAATCAGCATTGGTGCTCTCCTCTGTGCATTTGCTCAAAATTGTGCCAATGATTTTGATGGTGCTTTTAAAAAGTAAAATGGAATCATACGTTTTTAGGGGAAACAAATCCTGCCAAAGTGAATTATTTTTTTTTTAAATAGAGATATATAAAATTAGACTTTAGATCTAAAGATTGCAGTCTAAAATCTCTATGTTACCACTGAATTGGCATGGCTGGAAGTGATGTATTAACAAGACTCTTGACTTGTTCACTTCCATTAACATTGGCTCTTGGCTCTAGTGATATAGCCTATAGCAATTTGTGGAATTATATTATGGAACAATAAGTTTATTTCTTAATATAGGCATCAGTAAGCATTATTTATTTTAAATTGCATTTGTTCCACACAAGTATGTTGAGACTATACTTTGCTATCATTCAGTTCCTTGTGTTCTTGGTTGGATTTTCTCACTCCCAATTTATTTTATTTGTTTGTTAAATTTATCTGCCACCTATTTTGCCATGGGGCTACTGTAAGTGGTTTACAACAATAAAAACAAAGAAATAAAAAGAAGTGTAAACATAACAATAGTAAAGTAATGGAACAATAGAATAAACAATGAAAAAAATACAATGATATAGTGGGCATCCCATATGCACAGCCTTTTTTTTTTTTTGCCTCTGCTGTAATGGCCAAACTACAACTATTTAGCAAATTATATTTAAAGGGACTTCAAATGACTTGCAGGAACAGTTCCCAAAATCTTGGAATATAATGGAAGCTTTTGAAATGTATACTTTTAATGCAATTTCAAATATAAATACACCAAATAATTAGTTTATTTAATTATACAGATTAAATGAAAAACTAAACCTAGACAAAACAAAAAGATTTGACTGGTAACCCTTCCCCCCTAATCTTTTAGATAAAATTATGATGAACAATATTATATATGTTGGTAGTCTGTTGCTGCAAATCAGATGTAGATTTATCTTTGTATTCACTTCTAATTAGAAGAATGGGAAGTTAAATGACAAATGTAAGAACAGCAAGAGGGGAAAATACTAAATTCATATATAAATCAATTGGATTTGAAATGCTGCAATAAATCAGCACAGATTTTGATTGACTGTGAAGAACTTAATGAGATAATCAACACAGTATGCAACTGTAGTGAAAAACAAATGTACAGTATCTAGAAGAGAATCAACAAACTACTGAGCTCACAAATATCCTTTGTATTTTTTCTTTACCTCTTCTGAGTTGATCAAAGAGCCTTTCCTTTAGAATATTTTTCCAAAGGAAGAAAACTTTTGGAGAAATATTTATTTATTTACAATCATATCTTGTCTTTCATTCAGGAGCTCAAAGCTGTATACAATGCATAGGCCTCTGTTCTACTGTATTTTTCTCATAACAATAGCCCTGCAAGAGGAGTTAAGCTGAGAGAGAATGACTGATCTGAAATCATTAGTGAGTTTCTAGAATCTGGTTTTCTTTATATATTTATTTGTTTCTTAGTTTTTTTGCTGCCCATCTCATTTTGAAGTAACTCTGGGTGGCTTATAGCATAAAACATTAAAATCATCAAAGATAAATATTCCTAACACAATGAAATGAAAGTACAATGAAAGTAAAATCATAGTTACAAGATGGGGAAGGAGGGAGCTAGATGGCAGGGAGATGGGATTGGCTCTTAATTAATCTACCACCTCTAGTGTGATGTTCCCCAATTGGACCCACAAGCCATCTGGCAGAGCCAGGTTTTAAGGCTCTTGTGGGAGGTCAGAAGGGTGGGAGCTGATTTTACCTCAGGGAATAAGATATTCCAAAAGACAAGAGACACATTCTTAGTTCAATGCTTTAATGAGTCAGTAATTAGAATGGAATGGAATGGAATTGCACTTAATCTTCAGGTGCCCAAGATTTATGTTTGAATGTCCTGGGTTTTTTTACTGTACAGTCATGCATAGTGGTGTCCAGCTTCTCTAGCATCTCATGCTTCAAACTGCAATATCAAGGAAAAACAACAGGAGAAAATTCTTTCCTGGCTTTTTTGCAATTATTACTTAAGGAGACATTTTTCCTTTGAGAAATTTTTGGAGAACTTTTCCCTTTTCTTGAAAATATTTGGCAATGCAATCTGCTCAATTTCTCTGCTGACAAATTTGCTGGCAAAATTTGAAAGAGCAATTATATCCAGCTATCGTTATATGCCATTATATAAATATATGGTTGAACCGTGCTAAAATAATTTCCATAGCATCACTGCCTTTACTCTCCAGCGTCTTAATTTGTAGATGATTTTTCATATCTGCTGACCTGAAAATGTTAAGAACAAAGAGCAAAAATCACAATCCACCTATTGCCTGTCATGCAATAGAAAAATTTCACTTTTTTCTTCTTCCTACAAATGGCGGATAAAATTGTGTGTTCCACTCCTACCCAGCCACATTCTACTTTCTCTTCATTTTGTGGTCATGTGCCTAAGTAAATAAAGTCCTAATAATTTCTGTGAGGAAGAGCTAAAAAGGCACCCTTCAAAAACCTGAAGCACAACAGCATGATGAGCCAAAATATTCTGCATATGATTTGGCATGGTTTCAAACATACCATAGCAGAACGAGAAGTAAATTACACTAGGTCTCAAACACAATTAATTCATTGAAATATAGAGTTGTTTTCAAACTGATGCAGAATTCTTGCGCTGGTATTCTTGTGCAATATTACAAATAATTCTTTGTGCTGCATCTCACAAAGAATCCTGCAAAACTGAAAAAGGCCAACCAAAATCACAGAAGGTCAGAGTAATTCTCCTACAAAGAAAGGTTTTGACAACTGGGAGGTGGGGGGGGTAGTAAAAAAAAAGGGTAGTACAGTGATTAAAAATATTAGATACTAAATTCAATAAAGCTAAATGATGGAAAATTTGGAAGAGATGAAAAAAGATATAGCAAGGATGCCCACCATGGACAGGGTTGTAAAAGACGATCCAACAAATTCTTGGAAATGAACTCCTAATCATGATGAATGTACTGTATATGAATTCCAGTTTAGGAAAAAGTGAACAATCTAGGTAAATAACCATAAATAACCTACCGGTAAATTTAATGAACAGCCTTTTTGTGTTTGAACACTGATGTATTTTTCATCTCACTAATTAGCAGCAAGTAGAGTGAACTTCAGGGATATGATCAGCATAGGAAAATGTCTACTATACTGTAAATCATACTTTGCAAAATAAACATGACACTAATATCCAGCCTCTAGGGCATTTTTCACAGATTTAATTTCAGTTTTTACTCTTTTTGTTACAAAGGGCCAAAGAAATAAATTTACAGGATGCAATAGAAACAAATTATTATATTGTTTAAAAGTTTTGTAGGGAAGCATGTAACCTTCCACAGTCTATATAATGTCTTTAATCTGTCCTGGTAATTTTTATTTCTTCAATATTTGATTTTTTTTTAAAAAAATAGATTTTTCAAAATTATTGTTTATTCTGCATTTTTGCATTCTTTCCTTTTCTCTTCTGCTTCAATCTGGCTAATATAAGAAGCTAAACAGTAACTTTCTTAACTCTTAATGCTGCTAAGAACTATCTGTTTTTAGATTCATAACACAGTCTGATATTGTCAGCCTTTCCGGGTAAATCATACATGAAACACAACTAGATAACCTAATTCTACTTTATTCTAAGGCTTCATTAATAGAATATTGCAAGACTGAAGATACAAATCACTTGTAGCCATCTGAATGATGGGGAGAGAGGTCCTTCCTAAATTTCTTCCTTTGACTGTTAATCAACTGGGGACTCCCCTCCCCACTCTGATGGTTTCCTAGGCTCTCAAGTAGACTCTTACATACCATTACAGATAGATAGTGAACAAGCAAAAAAGCTAATTATTAAAAATAATTAAGAAAAAAGATTAAAAATAAAAGAAACTGATGCTCATTATTACATTTAAATACACTGATCTAATCCCAGTTGGAATATTTTGTCATAAAAAAATAATTCTGTTGGAAGAAACAATTAAAGCCCCTTCTGCAGGTCACTGGCTTAACTCTCCTTATGAGTATTTTTTCCATTTCTGTACAGTGCCCAGTTATAAGAGGAAGTCTGTAGTGACCGGACAAATATGTGCTTAGTGTAGACAGTGTTTTCCAGCCATGGGAATTTGTATAAATATCCATTTCTACTTCTAGAATTTCCCAGTCTGCATGGCTATTATCAGCAATAGGTTGTTGGTCCCCACACCTGGAAGTGGCTAAGATCGGAGAGCCCAATTATAAAAAAGAAAGCTATATGGGCAATCCTGTGTGCACTAAAGCAACTTTTTGCCTTGGATTCCAAAACAGTGCGCAGATTTAAAGTTTCTTCATTTGCATTTAATGAGATTTAACAAATATGAGTTTCATTTTATTTGAGTCACAGTGTCATACATACTGCTAAATAAACTACAGAGGGACTCTACATGCTACAGTAAAGTTATTTAGTGATGAGTGTGATGTTATCTCAGGGTTATAAAACAGGAATGTATTACCTTATTATTATTAGTTTGACAGTTCTTCAAAATCATCCTAATTAAAAGATGAATGTTAGTGTTATTTCTAAATTTAGCATTGACCAACTCTCAACTAATCACATCATTACTCCCTCCATCTCTCATTTTTCACCATTTTCACCAATTTAAACCACTTTATCGGTTGGAAATTTTCATCAATGTCTATAATGTCTTCATCGGGGTGAAATCCAAATTTTTTCCCTACCGGTTCTATGGGCGTGGCTTGGTGGGCGTGACAGGGGAAGGATATTGCAAAATCTCCGTTCCCACCCCACTCTGGGGCCAGCCAGAGGTGGTATTTGCCGGTTCTCTGAACTACTCAAAATTTCCGCTACCAGTTCTCCAGAACCTGTTAGAACCTGCTGGATTATACCCCTGGTCTTCATTGACCATAAAAGAACCCAGGAGAGACAAAATATTCATTCACAAAATTAATTCTCCTGAAAGAAGTGAATATTCCTATTCTGCAGTTTTTGTTCTTGTTTTAAATTGCAATTTTTTTCTGGAAGGAAGTTGAAAAGATATTCACTTTTGTCTAAATGTATACAAAAAATATAAGGATTGTCTAGCTAGATCAAATCAAGACTTTTTAATCCTGTTTATAACTATAATGATTGGGAGATGCCTCTTGGATTACCCAATCAAATCATGAAGTTGGTAACAATTTAAGAATATGTTGTGTATAGAGTTTGATGTTGGAGAAGCAAAGTTTCAGTGGTCTACTTAACCACAAAACCCATTGGGTAACCTATGCACATTATTTTTCAACCCAACCAATCTAATAGGGTAAATATAAAATTGGGATGGACTGGACATCTTGTGCTTACAGTAAAATACATCTAGTGTGGATGCACTTCCTTTTCATCAGAGCACATGAGTGCTATGAAGGTATGAAATATGTCTTTGCATTTGCCTACATCACTGAAGTCTATTGTTACTGAGCCTTTTTAAAAATAGGTTTCCCACCGCTATCTAGATATTATCCTTAATAAGTATAAGTCCCAAAGGGACCTACTTATAATAACATTGTCAGGAAACTATTTCCTTTATACATCATCTGAGGTTGAAAATAATCTAATTTTTCTTTGGAAAGTGTTGTGCAACCAAAGAGGTCAGAGCAGAGGAAAAGAGCATTATGTTTTCATTATTTTGAATAAAATGTCAAGTGTTGCTTGTTTGCTTTGACAAAGGTCAACTGGATTAAATTTTTAGAAAGCTCTAAACTAAATTGTGCCATAAGTTCATCAGCAATATAAATCTCAGAAACGTTGTTTTCTGGTTGTCACGGTGACATGGGAAGTTTTAGTTAGTGATAGTCCAAGTGATAAGCTTAAAAAGAACTCCCCCCCCTTTATCCTTGTGATGCCTTTTTTAAGGAAATAACAGTTAGCTATTATTGTATCATGTCGGATCTTTCAATATTTTTTACATATCTGTGGGATGTGTCTATATTCTTAAAGCATTTCTAGAAAAAAGAGAGGGATATAATACGGTACATATATTGTTCAACAGATCCTTATCATTAAAAAGGATTTTTTCAAACTCTAGACTGGAAACAGGCATTAAAGGTTACAAGAGTTTCTGATAAATAGATTTATCAGAGAAAAGTTAATGAAGCAATTATGAAAGTATTTCAGCAGTTGCTATATCTCAAATAGAAGTCCTACATACTATGAAATAAATATGTATACCTTTTTCATTCATTCTTGAATGAAAAGGAAGTGGCTTGAAACCACTTTCTTTTGAGTGGCAGGGCAATTTCAACCTAATTTTTATTTGGGTAAGGCATTAGCGTGGTTTCAGGCTATTTTCTTCTGACTTCGTAAGAACTTACGAATATGCATGGATGTTGTTTCTAAGGCATTAGGGCCCAAAATACATATAAAAATCAAATTAAAATTAAACATTTTTTAGATTTATATTCCACATTATATTCTCCCTTCATTCTCTGTACAACAACTATATGAGGTAGGTTGAGTACAGAAAAATGCTTATTCATTTCATGCAATGAAGTGCATGAAGCAGCAGGCAAGTGAACTTGTGTTAGTCCAGACTTTGTAATGATTGCTACATAATTAGATAGTTGTTTTGCCATTCTTAAATTTTCCAAGGACTTATTTCACATTTTCTGAATCATTGAGGAATAGATAGTGTTTGGATAATATCAGAAAAGTTAGTTCCTGCTTTTTATGAATGTCCGTGTCAACACAGAGATACGTCAAGAAGTGAGGAAAACAAGCTTATACTCTTTCATTATTGAAGCTGTGGAATTTTTTTTGTAGATCAATCTGCAAAATAGAAAGAACATTTTTGGATAACTTTTGTTAAGAGACAGAAGAAAACTGCAGTTTAGAGTTGGAGAGGGTCAGAAATTTACCAGTACATGGAACAACCTCAGGGCCGAAATCCAGACAGGTTCTGGAGAACCGGTTGCTGAAATTTTGAGCAGTTCGGAGAATCGGTAGCAGAAATTTTGAGTAGTTCAGAAACCAGCAAATACCACCTCTGGCTGGCCCCAGAGTGGGGTGGGAATGGAGATTTTGCAATATCTTTCCCCTGGAGTGGGGTGGGAATGGAGATTTTGCAGTATCCTTCCCCTGCCATCCCTACCAAATCAGGCTCACCAAGCCAGGCCACAGAACCGGTAGTAAAAAAAATTGGATTTCACCACTGAACAATCTCATTTCTTTTTGTTCTGTTCAAATATTTTTTTCTCATGTCTTCAGTTCTTTACTCACTTTTGATTTTTCATGATCTGAAAATCCATTATCATTTTTCCAGGATGGTTAGCACCTGATTCTTTGAGCTCTTGTAAAATTGTATTTGTGTCATTGATGGTGGTATCTATCCATCTTGTCATCTATTGGCCCTTTTTAATAGTCCTCAGTTTTTCCAATCATCAGGGTTTTCTTCAATTTACTATTGCCTTTGCATCATGTCCCAATAAGCTTTGGCTTTCTTTATTTGTGCTTCCACTGAGTAGCATAGTTTATTCATTTTATTCAATTTATATAAATGCCCATCTCATATCTGCTTCATTTTGCACTACCTGAAGCTTCCAAAACTCTCAAGGAAGCACCATGTAGAGCATATTACAATAATGCATACAGGAGGTGACCAGGACATGAGTGACTGAGTGGAGAATGTCCTGGTTCAGGAATGAGTGCAACTGGTGCACAATTCAAAATTGTGCAAAGACCTCCTAGCCACAACTGCCATTTGGTCTATGAGCAGGATCCTGAGTCCAGAAGAACCCCCATATTTTATACTAGGTCTTCTGGGGAAATGCAACCCCATCAGATTCAGTTACCTTATTGCAGGCCAACCTGGCATTCAGCAGCAACACCCAAAACCCTGGGCCTCCAAGGGTCCATTGACCAGGTATTGGAATAGAATTCAGGAGGCTAGAGCACAAAATTAGAACAAAGCATTGAGAACACATTCCTCATGAGTGACCTGTATCCTATCTCCAATCATATTTCCCCATACACATCAACACTGGAATATTTTGACCCACCCCAAGATCTCTTCCCTCCCCCCTTCATAACCTCCAGGACTCAAAACAGGGGATCCACATATCATCATACTCTAACCAACATACCAAGGGAGGGATGAGTAAAGCCTTGGGCTTTTCAGCCTTTGCTCTCAGCACCTCAAGGTATACAACAAACTAACTTCCACTCCCTGCAGTAGCCAACAATCCACACAACCTACCCCACCCAGTCTCTTACTTCATCTAGTACTGACTGATATGTTCTTGTTCTATATGGCCCAAAGTATTCTGAACAATTTTTTCTGCCATCACTTTTCAAAGCACCTTAGCTAGAAATGGTCAGTGCCATTATGCAATTTAAATAGCAGCAATTACTACATTAATCTAGTTGGGTAGCTAAATATAGGCTTATTCTCTTTTCCCAGGAAAGGTCTAAATATAGATCTTTCCTGTTATCCCAGGAAAACAGGTTCTTGCTTTGATTCTTGAATACCTTAATAAACAATATGAATACTCTTATTGTTCTAATGCACTCCACTACATATAGAATTACTTTTTATGTATTTGCTTTATGTTGAAGGAAATGCACAATAAAAATAAAACAAATATGTAATTAAAGATAGGACATGATATAGACCAAATGATAAAGAGAGATAGGTAGGCAGACAGACAGACAGCAGTGTTGTGCATGGCTTTTCAGAATTAGGTTCTAATGAGTTCATCGGGCTTAATTCCCATCTGAATTACCACTGAATATATTGATATCTTAGATATTACTGAATGTAATACATTTCAAAAGAAAAGAAAAAACAATTAGGAGGAAAATCAGTAGAGTTTATTGGTTATATACTGTTGAGTGATAAAATATTGATATCCTTATGCCATCCAGAGAACTTTATCAGCTTGGTGAGAAATTCAGAATTCGATTTTTAAAGATTACAATACCCTCAGACGCTTGTTTAGAAAAATATTTTCTCTAATTAACTTTCAAAGGTTGAAATGTGAGATAGTGTTAGATTTATGACTCTAAACCTGACATGATATTTAGTTATTTTGCTTCTTCTCTCTTTAGCTTTGCTTTCATAAATATTACTACCAACTAAGAATGAATTGACTATAAATAAATCTTACAAATCCATTTCATTCTATTCCTAGAAGGTTTTTTTAATATGGATCTAAACGTTTAAGTAACATTGAAATGCATTTTGAATCTACTTTTCACATAAAACATGTCTTTTAAATCTTAATTTTTAAATGTTTCTAAATATATTTTATTCCAAAATATTTGTTTACACATAATTATTTAGAGCCATTTCATCAGGCTAGAGTTCAGCATGGAGACAGAATTGGACACAGTTTCTGAAGAGCTGCTTGATCTAACAGCAGTTTGTATATGATTGACCGTAGTATCCTCTTATGCTAACTTTGGGTTTGGGAGTGGGAGTCACTGTTTTGCAGTGGTTCTTTCTCTGTATCCAGTTCCAGTTGGTGTTGACAAGGGTGAAAAGTGGCAGCTGCAACCCCTCATTTGTGGGGTGCTTTTGTCTAACTGCTATATGAAATTACTGGGTGAAGTCTTCTGTTAGTTTGTGGTCAGATATCATCAATATGCTGATGATACCCAAATTATATGCTATATCTCAAGGCTGATCTAGTGATAGTATCAAAGTCCTGACTCAATCCCTGGAAGCTATGCATGCCTGGATAGGGAGGAACAGACTCAGGCATAACCTTGACAAAACTGAATGGTTTTGTTTGACCCCTCTGTTTCAAGGGACTCTTTTTCTTTCGTATTTGATTGGAATGCACTTCCTCATGCAAACCTACGGTGCAGTCTGGGTGTCCTCTTCAACTCACAGCTCCTGCTCAAATGTAGTTTGTGGTCAGGAGTCTTTGTTCAGATTCATCTTGTCTATCACATGCACCTGTTTCTGGCCCAGGAGAATCTTTAGGCAGTCACTCATGCTATAGTCATCTCATGATTGGATTATTATAATGTAGTCTACATGGAGCTATCCTTGAAGACAACTCAGAAGCTAAAGACGATCGAGAATGCAGCATTGCAAGCAATGATGAATGTGTTATGATATGTGCAACTGTCTCCATTATTTCACGAGCTGCACTGGTTGCCAGTTGGCTTTCGGGTGCAATTCACGGTGCTTGCAATCACCTATAAAGTTGTGCATGGCATACAGCCTGTTCTCCTTATGTTTTTACCTGCCCGATGAATCAGCTAGAGTGAAAACACTTCAGGTCCCATTAAGTAAACAGTGTCATGTTGCGGGATCTAGGAAGTGTGCCTTCTTGGTGATGGCTGCAAAGATAGTCACAAAGAGAAAATAACAAATATTTTTTTGAGATGCAAGCTGCATCACAAAATTAGGAGTATAAATATAAAATGGAAAGTTTAAGTACACTATTATTGACATCTATGCATTAACCAGTTCCAGATTTAGTATTAAAACTATGAAGAATGTATTCCTTAAATATTTCACTGTCACTTAAGGCTAAAGATATATGAAGCAGTCTTAAATTAAATGAGGCCACCAATCCACCTACTCTAGCATTATGTTCCAAATAACAGCTTCTTCCCAAAGTCCCCTTTATAGGACTTTTTGCATTATCTTCAACCATTTAACTGGAGATATTTCAGAGAACCATCTACATGAAGAGCACTGTATGATGGAAATATATAGCTAACACAGAAACAAGTAGTAGGATGCTCCTTCACATGCTTGTAGAGGGATGCCTTCATCGTTACCTTGCATATCTATGGTCTCAATCTCTCTTCCCATCTCTAGGGATATTTTAGTGTAGTTGTTTATGACAGCAAATCATTACTGAGAGTAAGAGTTGCAAAGAAGGATCATATGCAAATGGTTTGTTTATTATTAAGTCCATGAGTCAGATACTTTAATCTGTGTAAAAAGCCCCCAAACCATTCACCTTCAGTATGGTAGAAAAGAGAATATTTTTATTAAAGAAAAAAGGGGGAAATAATTGCTTTAGGAAATTCTCATGAGTGAAAAGCCGAATTCTTATATTTACTATAGTAGCCAGGGAATATATGCTAGTCTAAAGAAAAACATTAGAAAGGGGATTCGTTCTATTGGCTGCATCCAACCTTGAAAGATAAGCAGCCAAAGAAAATTTAAAGCTTTGTAGGAAAACCACTGCAGTCCCTTTCACCTTCCATAAGACAGTAAAGTTACCAAAAGAAATTTCAAAGCACCTTGAGAATGAAACAGGAAAAGAGAACTTGTCTCTCAGTGAAAGAGAACTTTCAGAAAATTGGACAAATTTTGCCAGTTTGGTAAGTACTCTGAACCTCCTTTTAAGGCTTTCATTAAAGCTAAAGGTTGATTTGAGTTTAGAAGGGCTGGTAAATGAGATTTCTGAAGTGAATAAACTTTTTCTTAAGTATTTCAGAATACATTTTGAAGATTCTATATAACTTATTTCTTTGAAAATTTCATATAACATTAGCTATAGTATATTCACATGGATTGTGAAAAGGACAAAAAGCCTCCTGGACTTGTCCCAGTGTTGTGCATTGCAGGACCCATGTCATGTCATTTATACATTATGCAGATCCCTGTAAAGTAGCACTTAGGTAGAGCAATGCCCATGTATTTTTAGAATGACAAAACCAGAGTTGTGAGAGTTGTGGTACAATCCCTATTCTTTTGTCATGATGAATCATACAAGGTCATACTGACTGTAAAAACAGGGAATTGGGCTTAGACCACAATAATGCTCTACATTATTACCGTATTTTTCAGAGTATAAGACGCACCTACCTTTTTTGGGTTTTTTTTAAAATTTTTTTTTTTTAGACAAACACACATACAAACATACAATGTATTTTCTTTGAACAGACTATTTTGGCTGGTTCACAAATTTAAACAGTGTTTAGTCATTTCAATTAAATTTACAATTTCTATATTTCCTTTTTGCCATATTTATTCCTCATCTATTTTTTTTAAAAAAACCAATATTACCCTTCATCCTCATTTCTAATCTTAATCAAATTCAATTTTTCCCTTCTATTCTATATTATACCCCTTCCCATTGTCATCTATTTTTATATCCATCTTTACATTGGTTAATTATGTAATATTACAATTGTTTAATACAAATTCAACATTTTAATATAAATCAATTAATTATATAACTATCTTTTTTGTATATTAATCAATATGAACATGAATATTCCAATTATTTCCATGCAATCCAATTTCTTACAAATCAATTAATATTTACCAATAATAATAAACTAAATAATTTTCCCCTCTTATGTTACTCATTTTCACATCTTACTCTCCCAATAGCCCACATAGTTTTGCCCATATAATTCTCCAAATCACAACTTAATCATTTCTACTTTCATCACAATATATAATTAAAAATATTTCAATCATTAAAATTTCCCTAATTAAATTTTAAAATGTTCTAGCTGTTATCCAAGCTATAATTTAATCCTTTTTACTTTCACCACCATATACCATTAAAGGTATTTCAATTGTTACAGTTTATACTTATTCATATTTCTAAAAAAAATTTAAAAAATAAAAACTTATCATTGTCTAGATTTCAAAAATACAAAGACAAATATTCCAATTATTATTCATTTCATTTTTACAGCCATAATTTCCCATTTATTTCTTACTACTATTCATATTTCAATTCTAAATATGTATAACATTTTTCTCTTTCATTTCTTTTTCTTTTTCTCTCTTCCCATTTTTATTTTTGCCTTTTTCTTTCTCCTTTTTTTCTTTTGTGTTTAAAATCTTGAAGTCTCCTCTTTTGCCCTAAATTTCCCATTGTTTGCACCTACCTTTTTTGGTGAGGAAAAAGAAGAAAAAATAATCTCCCTCTGCCTAATTTTGCCTCGTTGCAGCAAACAGCGAACAGCCTGCTTTACTTTCCTTTTCGTTTTCAGCATAGCTTGATTAGCACAAGGGGAAAAAAATCTGCTCCAGCAATTTACCTCTTTGCAACAAGCAGCAGAGCCCTGTGCAAAACAGCTGGAAGCAAATCAGCTGAGAGTCAGGAGGCTGATCCAATCAACTTGTGCTAATTAGGCTGTGCTGAAGCTGAAAGGAGCTGTTTTTTCTTGCTGTTTGCTTGCAAGGAGGTAACTGCTGCGAGGCACAAGCCAAAGGGTGGGGGCCAGTGAGTGGGCAGGGCTACATTTGGTATATAAGACACACCTACATTTTCACCCCCTTTTAGGGGGGAAAAAGGTGCATCTTATACTCCGAAAAATACGGTACATAGATTCACCAAACACACAAAGGATCTCTAGGAGTTGGGTTAGGATCCTGGACAAAAGAACAGAGATCATGAGTTCTAGTTCTGCCATAGTCATAAAACCCAGCTGGCTGATTTTGAATCAGTCACTCTCAACCCAACAATGTTGTTGTGGGAAAAATAAGAAACGAAGTACGTCTGCCACCTTGAGTTATTTGTAAAAACAATAAAGGCAGAATACAAATAAATAAATGAGTAGATTTCTTTGTTAGTCTGAGAAGTTTCATGATGAAGGGTTGAAAATTTGAGACACTTTTAGCTTTGTGAAAACTGAAGGATGTGATTGCACTCTGGAAACACGTGAGGGGATATTGGCTAAAAGATGATCAAGATTTGTGAGAAGTGATAGGTTACCTTTAATAAAACTGAGGGTTCAGTGTCATATTCTGCAGGTATCACATGGAAGCATCATGGATGTTCTCCATGTGATGACTCATCTGGCAAGCTTTATCTTATGGCCACTATGTGGAGCAGTTATTATGTGTAATCAGTTTCAAACGATTTTAACAGTGCTAGTGGAGTGCCTTTCAGGATGAAAAGTTCCTCCATTCTTATAATTTTTGTCCATACTTTCTAGTTTTTTCTTTTTGTTTACATAGAAAATTTGCTTGTCTGTTGCTGATCATAAAATTTATACTCACTGCTTTGCAATACATACAAAAGCACGTAGCAAACAAAACAGAACAACCAAATAAATTAAAATAGGTAGAAAAGCAGATAAATAAAGCAACAGAACAATGAAAGCTATACATTTAAAACCTTTAATCTTAAAAATGTGTACTAAAACTAAAACAAAGTGGCTAATTGAACTTTTCTGAGGAGTGTCTTCTACAATCTACATTAATCTTTTTTTCAGAAATTGTGCTTGTTTTCTGAGGTTTTCCTTGCAATCCTCTCACATATGAAAGTGTTTAGAAGAAATCAGAAAGGCTTCTGAAATCTGAACAGATTGTAGAAGGCCCTTCTGATTTCCTCTAACCATTTTCATGTTAGAGCCTCAGAAAATAAGCACAATTTCTGAAAAAAAAATAATGTAGGAAAATGGTATATCTCTTAACTGGAGTGTAATCATTAGGAAGGTCTTGTGATAACTCTCAATGCCAGTGATCTTTAATTATGTGTAGGACCGGGATTTTGTAAACGTCTTAAAAAGAATTATATAGCATGCCACTTTACTGGGTTTCAGCATCATTCTATTCTGATGTTCTTGGAAAGAGGCTTCTGGAGAGGGGAGATAGGAACCTGCCAAATCTTTGGAGCAAGGCAGCTATGGGCAGTTGTGCTTTCTTTGTCCCAGTAGCATTAAAATTTAAGGGAAGGTACCTGGAACACGCCCAACCTATCTCACTGGCAGAATGGGACAGAAACCCTCAGGGAGAGGAAATCCCACAAATAACCTGGTCCCATGACATTTGAAGGTGATTAGCAAAATCTTCAATTTCACACACACACCAAAAAATCATGTAAGCCACTACAGCTATTATAGCAACAGTGTTAATACAAGTAACCTGTATAGCTCCCAGAACTGTGCACGCCCTGCATTCAGGACCAGTTCTGTTTTTCACATGATTTTCAAGAACAGCCCCATTGAAAAGTGAGTTGCAAGATCCAACTGGAAAGTGACTAGAAAATGAGTAACCATATACAAGGCTTCCTGTCCAGAAATGGGTACATGATAGAATGGTCTAGTCCATTCTCAGCCATGGAAACTCATTAAAAAGTATGCTAAAACTCCTGCAACAATAAATAAGCTATTGTGGACTAATAATGAAACCAGAATGACTTCTACTGGGTTTTATGGACAAGGAATAAGAAAAGAAATATGGGGATGAATATTGTGTATGGTAACTATGGCAAAATTATTGTATAAAAATAATTGGAAAAGTAAAGAAATGCCTAAACGAAAGATTGAATTATAAAATTAATTGAATTTTCAGAAATAGTAAAGTTAATCAGTTTGGTCAGAGAAAAGAAAAAAAAATATTTTTCTGAAAGATTGGAAACCTTATATGGAATTTTTGATGAAAGAAGAAGAAATGAATTGATAGTTTGGGGATTAAAAAAAACAGGTTGGAGAAACATTTAAGACGATAATCAATAAAAGGGCAAAAGACATAATTCTTCTATTTCTTGTTTCTTTCTTTTTTTGTTTTTCATATTTTATCTTTGTTTTGTATATTTTTATTAAATTGAAAAAGTTATAAATGAATGAATAAATAAAACTCACTATATGTCCTTGGACCAGTTTCTCTATCTCAGCCCAACCTATCTCAGAGACTTTTCATTATAAAAGAATGGAAGGGAACACAATATAGGTTGACTTGAGTTCATGTATAAAAGGTGGTATATAAATCCATCAATCTCTCTGTCTCTGTCTGTCTCTGTCTCTGTCTCTCTCTCTTCAACTTTCTTCCATGTGTTTTCGCTGTTCCCCAAAATATACTTTACAACATGGCTCTTTTCCAAGAATATCTATCTATGTTTCAGTGAAGCATTGGTTTCCTTTACATCTTCACTTGGAACTATGGACTGGTAATTTTTTATTAGGAAATTAATAGGAAAAATCAAAAATGTAGAGAAACCTTTATTGCATCTCTCTCCTTATTCAATCAGTATTATTTGTCAAGATTTTAAGGAACTCCAGAATTTTCTTTAATTCTGTATAATTTTTGACCCACTTTTGAAACACTGGCATGATAAAAATTAACAACCCATTATTGCTTATGGCTATTCTGAATGTATCCTCAGATCCTCTAAATTCACTCATTATTTTTCATTAACATCCAGTGCATTCTTTTGATTCATGCTTATGTAAGTAGCTTGGCAAACCACATCATCATCCATCCTTGTACATCTTACCCTGATCAAAACATGCATGCAATTATTTTTATTCATTTGCTTGGAAATTTTTTTCTTTCTCTTGCCTCTGTGCTTTTAAGTCCTTTAATGAAAAGCCTCCTTTGGGCTTTTCCAGTCGAGAAATCTGTATAAAGTGCTGCAATTACTATTTATTTAAAGTATCTGTCATGTTATGAAAATACCTTTCATTCAGTGTAAAATATAATAACACATAAATTATAAACATATTGAATAAATACTAATATTTAAATAAATAATAAATACTGAAATATATGAACCAGTGGACATGCATAGAATATTACTAACATGATATAGCAAAAAATATCCTGAAAACTAAACAAAGTGATTTATGCGAAGAATCGTCACTCCATTCTTCTCTCATTCTGTATTTATTAAGGCTTTTAAGTATATATATATATATTAATATATATATGTGTGTGTGTACTGTATGTGTGTGTGTGTGCTTTTTTAATTGAACATTTATTAACTCAGTTCTTCATATGAAGGCAAGTGAAATTTTCTTATTTTAGGTCAAGCACTGCGGTAAATAGTTGCTTCAAGCATATCAGAGGTGCAACATATAAGGGATTGGATTGAAAAATCTAATTGGAAAGATTTAGTATGGCTTTTTATATGTATGCATATATGTTTGTATGTTCTGGGACTTAAATGTTATTTTTTTTAAAAAATAAAAGCAACTTTTTAAAAACCCTACCTTACATTTTTTAGAAGACAAATTACTGTACTCCAACAGGGATCAGTCTTCACATTAATGTTAGCTAAAAATGGCAAAGGAAAACTGCAAGTTACTACATACTATTTAGGAATAATGAAATGTAAGCTAAAATGCACATAATGAATATATAAATAAAAGTAATATTAACCTGACATAATCAAGGACAAATGCATGCATTATTTCCTTCATTCTCAATCCATCTAGGGATGGAACTGCTAATATCTAATCTGCTTCCCTCCTGCCTCTCATTTGTTTTTTCTTAGTATGCCCCCTTTCTTAGTATAATTTTGTTCTTTTGAATATCACCTTGACTCACACATCCATGGAGTTGTTTGCTAGCAGTGTGAGTAAAATGTAAGCCAGGGAGGAAATGTGCAAGTGCACACAAGTCCTACCCTGTTTTATCAGGATTCATGATTATGGGAATTTGTTCAATCAAACCCTCTTACAATTCCATGCAAAGAGTCACTGGGGGCAGATTTTGCACGCAGGCCCAGAAGGGGATGACTAAATATTAGGTGAGAACTTCCCTTACAAGTGGATCCCGGTATGGCATATATATACACACTCATGTGCATGCAAACTAATAACATGTTTAACCTGCCCTGTGTATTCCATAAAGCTTTCAATGATTTCCCAATCCATCTCTTTATTTCAAGTACTTTGGCATGAGTTGTTCCTACATCAAGAATAGGAACCTAAAACCTATGACCTAATTTGCCCACAAAAGCAAACTATTTCAGGTTTGGAGCAGGAGTGGGTTCTAATTTTTTTTTTACTACCGGTTCTGTGGGCATGGCTTATTGTGTGGGCGTGGCTTGATGGTCATGTGACAATTATTTAGGATTTAGCAGAGGTACTGGTCTACCTGGCTGTACCGATCTACCCATTTATTTTTGCAGGCACTGATCTACCCATTTATTTTTGCAGGCACTGATCTACTCATGTATTTTTGCAGGCACTGATCTACCCATTTATTTTTGCAGGCACTGATCTACTCATGTATTTTTGCAGGCACTGATCTACTCATGCATTTTTGCAGGCACTGGTCTACTCATTTGGTTTTTTTTAACACTGATCAGCTGTAAGGCGGCCCTTTGAAGCCCCGCGGCAAGAATTTAAACAGTTTTTTTCCCTCTAGCCATCAGCTGGGACTCAGGAGGCAGCAATAGATTGGGGGTAGGGACAGGGGGGGCAAAACCGGTTTGGTGACGTCTTATCGTCACTGCTACCGGCTTGGCGGAACCAGGAGGAACCCACCACTGGTTTGGAGCCACAGACATGGTCACTGAAAGCCTGTACCACCCCCAAAGTATCAGCCATGTGAAACATTTGCAAGTACTCCTTGGGTTGGGCCCTTTCTTCTAAAGAAGAAGTATTTCTCCTTTAGGAAAAACAAAGATGAATCTATGTATTATTTTGTGCATGCCAACCAAACATAGGCATCTAGCAGAGCATTTATTTGTTTGTTTGTGTATTTATTTATTTATTTAAATTTGTATGGCACCCATCTTTCTAGAAGCAGGTTACAGACATTCAATTAAAATTCACCATAAAGCATTAAAATAATAAGGAACATAAATTTAAAATTCAATTAAAATGATTGGTAGATTTTGGTAGATTTTTCTCCATGTTTATCTGCTATCTGGAGAAAAGTGGGGTGGGTGAGTGGGTATTTCTTTGCATTAAGTAAGAATGAAGAAGAATTCCAATTTAACATGTGGGAAATAGTTGCATGGGGCAGGTATTAGTGTTTCTGGTCCATTGAGTGGCTGTCACAAACATCATCCAGTCCATGAATCCAGAAAGGAACTATATGCAAATCTCAGACATGCTTCAGATCCTACCTGTGTCCTTGATCATCCTCTGGAGGATTATTTCCCAGTACTGGATGAAAATATATTAGCAAATACTATTAGTTATATAAATTAAAGAGATTATATAATGCTTTTGAAAAGAAGTTACATTTCGGAACACTTAATCAGTAATAAAACCAATAGACTGTCATTATTTTTGGCCTTTTGCAATGTTTCTAATTGGGAGTAGAAACCAATCTTTGGGTGGTTCTAGAATTAGCCACAAAAGTACTGTATAATAAAATATTTTATTTAGAAGTATTAAGGATAGATCATAAATTAGATATACTGTATCTTCTCTGTACTGTAAGTACTAGTATTTCATAGATTTTGAAGATGTCATTCTGCAGTAGATAGCCCATAGCGATGGAATTTTTTAGAACAGTTTCAACAACAAAATGGCTGGAAAAACTGCACAGATCTAGTTGTGGTCTGGTTTATTATATCAGAAGTAACTGTGATTTACAAGTTTGGACTCAATTCTGGCAGTTTCTATGCAGATTGTTAAGGTTACTCTTTTTTCCTATCTCCCCTGCTTTTAATCCACCTTTGCAGTTCGAAGCATAATATACATAGTGTTTTTCATACATAATGCTACTACTGGTAATTACAAGAATAACAGCATGGTATCCTAACTGTAGCATTTAAACCACAAAATATATCTAATACATTTAAAAAATAAATCCAAAGTACTGCCAAAATATTCAAGAAGGCAAAATCATTACTAATTGATTTTTAACTTTTTTCCTGCTTTTTGTAAAAAGAATAAATGATAATGTTAACTTTCTGTCTCCTCTATGGGAACAGTTCATGTAGTATTTTACAATTTGGGACTGCAAGGGATTATATTTAAGGAAATAAACAGTGTGAGTATGAATTAAAGACCTATATGTGTTTTTTTTTTATGTTCAAAGAATTGAACTTGGTAAAGTTCTTGGTAAAGGCATATTGCCTATGTGAAAGAGTCATGCAAAGAAGTTGCTGCTGCTGGGAAGGGACCACTCTAGTTTAATTAAAAGAAGGACTAGGGGTGATATGATAGCAGTGTTCCAATATCTAAGGGGCTGCCACAAAGAAGAGGGGTCAACCTATTTTCCAAAGCACCTGAAGGCAGGACAAAAAGCAATGGATAGAAACTAATCAAGGAGAAAAGCAACCTAGAACTAAGCAGAAATTTCTTGACAGTTAGAACAATTAACCAGTAGAACAACTTGTCTCCAAAGTTGTGAGTGCTCAACACTGGAGGTTCTTAAAGAAGGGATTGGACAACCATTTGTCTGAAGTGGCATAGGGTTTCCTGATTGAGCAAGAAGTTGGACTAGAAGACCTCCAAGGTCTGTTATTCCTTAACAGCTTTCTCCCTCAAAAAGACAATCAGGAAGAAGCTGAACGAAAGGATCTAGAATCCAGAGCCTCAGTGTTATGTTAAAAGTGACTTTATGACAGTTGCTGAATGTTAACAAGGTTGCAGAGTACAAACTGCACAAGCAAAATTTTAAATGCATGCATTTTATTTTCTTGTATGTTTTGGTTATATTATGAACCTATAAATGGGAACAGTTTGCTGTTAAGATGGTGCAGAAATATTTTAAAATATTTTAAAATAGGCAATAAATGTAAAGGCAAAACAGTTTTTAAGATAGAGCTTATTTGAAGCTGAAACATGCTCTTTAAACCCTAACCAGTGTTTTTATGATGTTGAAATTACGGTTTGAAACTAACAGGTCAGTAAAAATACTTGAGATATTATCTGACAATAAATCATTGCAAGCTTGGCTCTCTATCAGCTGCGTCTGATTTCCTTGCTGTTAGGTTGGAGCTGAACCATTGTTCTACTTTTGCTTTGCTTCAACAATAAGTGATTTTAAAAAGAAACACATCATCTTAAACTAAACTACCCCATTATGTTCATGGAGGTTATTTTCCAGGGCAATAATTTATTCTGACAGCTTCTCTTGTGTTTTAATTTACATTATAATTATATGGACAGTCATTGGTCGGGATTCTGGGGAAAAAAATCTTGTTCTAAATCTTGATATCCTGAATATATATATTTCTTAAATGTGTTTTGCATTAAACATATGTGCATTTCATACATAGATGCCTGAATTTTCCTGACTCCCTCTTCTGTCTTTTAGGGTCTTTATGTCTTTGTGGTATATTTCATTTTACACAACCAACTCTGCTGCCCTGTGAAAGCCAGCTATACAGTTGAAATGAATGGAAATACTAGCTCGGGTTCTACATTTTTCACTCATGGAAGTGGCATGCCCTTGGCAGGGGAAGAGATCAGCAAATCTACTCAAAATCTTATTGCTGCTATGGAAGAGGTACCTTCATTATTTTACCTTTACAAACAAATATACTAACACCTCATATATAGGTATGTTTCCACAGTGATTTTATTAATTGGTAAGTTTTACAACTTACATCTCAGTCAGGAGCTCAAGAGTGGCATCCAGCAAGCATTCTCACATATTTTTCTCACAACCAGAACCCTGTGAGATAAATTAGACAGGGAGAGTAGCCAACCCAAAGTCACCCAGTGAGCTTCTGTGGATGAGGGTAGACTAGGGTCTTTTTACATACAAGGTCAATTTCTGATCAAAAAGGACATTCAAAACATAAAATGTTTAGTAAAGCACAACTGTAAATAATAAAAGATTTACAGTGCAATGCTGTAGATATCTCCTTTTTAAATAGTTCATAGTTGAATATTTGTATTTCTAAGACATCTCACTGGATCCAGTGAATCTTATCCCAAAGTTTTTGATTTAGATTGCAGTTATGTCCTCAATTGCTTGGTAGAGTGGCCCCCCTTGTAGTCAGTGGGGTTTGTATCCCAGCATATAATATCAATATTAACAGCTGCACAAGAAAGAAGTTTAAATAACAATGCAAGGAACAACAGCAGCTTTTCCTTTCTCCTTTATAAGCCAACCAAATATCTCATTGGAAGAATGTATTGGGCTCTTGTGGGATTTCTTTTGTAATGATGCCTTTACTCTGGCCAAACTTCATGCTTACTGTCATATGAATCTGAGCAATTAGTTTCTGTTTGACCTTAATTCACAGGTCAGGAGAATGAACAAAACAAAGAAGGTGCCACCTTCTGTCAACAGGTCATTTCAGGCTTCATATAAACAGGTCATTGGATTTATCTAGAAAATAGAGCTGTAAAGTATACATGTCAGAAGCATCAGATGTGTATTATTTTCAGCAATTCTGCTCTGTTTCAAAGTGCTACCTCCATTCCATTTCAAAATGCAACCCATTCACACCCTATTACAATTGCCAGATTAAGAAATTTTAAAAGTACAGAAAGGAACTGTGAGTCAGCCAAAAGGGAGAGAATATGCTCTTGATGGTGGAAAGTTGGTTCTTAGAGAACATCCTAATGGCAAGTGGTCTATAAAATAATATGCATACAGCATTTGCACATTGCCATGTTGCCATAGCTCATTATGCTTATTGTCTTAACTAACATTTAAGTTGCTGGAGCTAATTAATCCAGACTCCAAGATGCCAGTAACTGGAATCTTTTTCTTGCAGCTGGGCACAAATAGACTTTCAAAAATTATCCACTAAATTTGTTGGCAAAGTAGCTTGGAATAGGAAATTCCTTTAACCAACTTCAGGAAAAGAAAAACTCTTCAACATTTTTTTAATGGACTGGCTGTTCCTTCTTGATGACAGTTTTTCACTATTAAAAAAAAAAAAGGAATTCCTTAATGACAACCTTCCTTGAATTTAATTGAAGTCCTAGAAGCCAGAAAAATGATTACACCATGAGAGGCAGCACATTCTCTCCGGCATCTTGGCCACCTCATAATAAAAGAAGTGCAAGTATATGACCTTCCACCCAAAAAAACTTCTTTTTGAAACAGAATTTGCTTTTAGAAGTTCTTTCATCACATTGAATGAAAGATTGTTTCTGCCCAGCTAGAGATTGGGGGTTGAATTAGGATTGCTGATTGATTGATTTGATTTGATTTTAATAATAACTTTATTGTCATTGTATATGTATACACAGTATAGCCATACAACGAAATTCATTTAACACCCAAAGACCAGGTCCAACACACACAACAATCCCCAAACACATTCCCACCCACCACAATTCCCCACCCCTAACCACCCAAACATCCACACAACAGACCAAGTAATGCTGTCCAACAGCTCACTGATGGTGGCCCTTTAGTTCATTGTTGAGTGCAATTATAGCTCTGGGATAAAAACTATTCAGAAAACGTGTGGTCCGAGTTTTAATTGCTCTGTATCTTCTGCCAGAAGGCAACAGTCCAAAAAGATTGTAAGCAGGATAGGAAGAGTCTCTGAAAATGTTATGCAACTTCCTCAAACAGCGAGATTCGAAGATGTCATCCAGGGCTGGTAGCTGGAGCCCAATGATATTCTGGGCGGTTTTAATGATTCTCTGTAGAGCTTTTTTGTCCGCTACAGAGCTGCTCCCATACCATGCAAGAATGCCGTATGTCAGGACACACTCAATGGTGCTGCGATAGTAGGACAGAAGTAGATGCTGAGATAGATTTATCTAGATAGATAGATAGATGATAGATAGATAGATAGATAGATAGATAGATAGATAGATAGATAGATAGATAGACTTTTATCCTACCTTTATTATTATTATTAAGAGTATGTATGTGTATGTGGCAAGGGCTGAGTACCATTTCTTTATGGATTTTGTTTACAACTTTCAGCAAGAATTTCAATCAAGTACATTGCTTACCTTCCTTCTGTATGGCCTTTATAGTTCAGTAGAGATTTGAATTTGGGATGACCATGTGCCATGCCAAATCGTTGTACATTTATTCTATACTTGTAGTAGCAGGATCTGTCACAATAGCAGTAAATCAGTGTACAATACGTGGATGTTAATTATAAGCCATGCTTGGCAAAAATTGTGTTTATTGACTATTTTAACATTTCTGCCAGTTTTGCCTAGCTAAACATGTGTTCTTTGTTTTTCCTCAAACAAGCTCCTTTTTCCTTAAATATCATTAACAGAACTTATTTAATTTTTATTTTAAATAACAAATCCACCAAATGCTCCACTGAAGTAATACAGCAGCAGAGAATAATAAAGCTACTCAAAATTATTTAAAAATAATTTTAGCAATTTTTATTTTATTCAAAAGAAAGTTAAAATACAAAATTCCAAGAAATTTAAAACAACGAAAACAAGATACACAAAACATACAAGATATTTAAAAAGTGTATTTAAAAAAGAAAAAAAGAACATCTACACGTATTACCTCTCTCCTGGTTGAATACTGATTTAATACATTGTTACAATATTAGTTTCCACCCCTTGCAACCCCTCCCCATTTTTAAAAAACTAGCAAATCTATTTGCAAACTATTGGTCTGTCTTTCTATATGCTACCGTGTTTCCCCGAAAATAAGACCCTTTCTTATATTTTTTTTGAAACCTGAAATAAGTGCTTGGCCTTATTGCCATGTGCTCAAAAGCTCAATTGGGCTTATTATCAGGGGATCTCTTATTTTGGGGAAAACAGGGTATATTAATGACAAAATATTTAACCGAAAGAACAATAATAATGAAAAGGACAAGATTAGAGTTTCAAAACCTTCTGTTAGCAAACTGTTATTGTAATCAATTCATAGAAAGTTTACCGTGGCCTCTTACCTATCCCAAATCACCCCAAGAGTAAGAGTAATTCATCCTAGATCATATATCCACTTTCATTTTTTGATATAATTTCTTATCAGTTTTTGTCTAGTTAAATATACTACATTCAATTTCTACAATCAGTCTGTCTTCCCAACAAAGTCCAGTTAAAAGTGGTTTGCAATTAAGAGTAATAAATCCATTCCTCAATCTTTCCAAGTCCTCCTAAGAAAAATCAGTTTGTCACTTCTCCATGTCAGGCTTCTGCTATTGCAAACAAATGCAGACTTGAAGTTCAGAGAGTTGTATGGAATCAACTCAGTTCTACCTCTGTATAGTACATTTGATATCTCTTTTATCTTTGAATCTTTAAGATCCCCTTTTCAAATGGGTCCATGTCCATCCAAAAGTCATTTTTGGGTCATTCCCAAGTGTTCCCGTTCAAATCCAGGGAGCAACATTACCAGAAAGCCATCCTAGGCAGCAAAATCAGCAGATTACCAGTAAAAGAGAAAAATCTCCTTACCATTCAGCAGCCATGTTGGGGAGCAGCTCCTCTTGGGGAGGATCCAATTATGTAAAAATAATTCTATTACTAACCACGCCTTCTGAAATAGTCATTATAGCAGAAAGCAAGATTTAACCATCCTCTGAAAAGCCATTAAAAAGGAGATGACACTAGGCTTCCTTAGGCAATAACCAGCACAAGGTTATTGTCACAGAAAATACCTCTTCTTGCTCCACACTAATTACCATTCCTGAGGTATTCAGAGATGCAGGAGGGTCTTTGACTTTCACCTCAGCAGGCAATCAGTGTTGGCTGAAATAGAACCAGAGGGTCTCAGAGGATAAGGCAGCCTTGTAGTTGCTGCTACTGTCATGCTGACAGCTCTGACTCTTTTTCTTTGAACATCTGTTGTGGAGTTACAGAATCCTCAGTAAGATACACATAAATCCAAGGCCAGTTTGATATCAGTTATGTATTCCATATTTTATGTATTTGTAGATCTACCAATTATTATTTCACAAAGAAAGTAACTTTCATCTTGTATACTACATTATTATTTTATCAAGAACAGTCTGTGTATCCCTAAAGGAATTGGTGGCTAGACTTAGAGAAACGGCCTTCCTTTGATAGTGGTATTTTTGGCAATATCAAACCTTAGTCCCACTTAATTTGTGGGCCTAACATAGCCATTAGGTAAAGTATCATTAAAAGTCCAGAATTCTTATTTCTCAATACTGAACTGATTTTTACTGGGAAAGGAGAGAGTTTTGTGGAATTGTGTAACTTAGGATCCAGCATAATTTAACCAATTGGGATACAAAATGCACTTAGACAAGGAGATGGACATTTGCTATTTTGGCATTGGGAAATGCCATAATCCATAAGGAAAAATCTGTTGCTCTAATTCTTTTGACTGCATGCATTGCTAGGGCCAGGATATTTGGGGTCAGCCTATTGCATCTAAATCAACATAATATTTTCCTCAGTTGCCAAAATAAGTAAATAATGATGATGGCATCATTTGCTATTTGAGGGATCCTCTAGACTAGCGAACCAATAACACCATTAGGAAGATAACACAGAGTGCTTTTTTTGTGGTATAAAAAAACTGTATACTTAATGCTTTTTCTAAAGATGCCAGCAGACTGGGAGAGGACATCCCCAAGAACAGGAACAGAGGCCAGGACTGTCTTTAAGCAAAGCCCACAGAATGGCAATGCTTATATAGCTGCTGGAGGATTTAGGAACAGTTCTTTGATGGCAGATGAAGAATCACAAGAGTTTGATGATTTAATATTTGCTTTAAAAACTGGTAAGTATAATATATCCTCCTTTCTAAATAATCAGATGTGATTTTTTTGCAATTGTATTCTGACTAACTATTTACATCAAAGTAAAAAGTCTGTCTTGTGCTAAACTTAATATGCATTTTATTTAAAGAACAAAAAAGCAAATTGAATGAAAACACATTTAGCCTAAATCAGGAACTAGAACATATTTTCTTATTGTAGTTTTGAAATTTAGGGTGAAGAAGTAAATATTATTCTTATATGAACCACAAGCTACTATTTCAGATATAGAAATGCTACCATATATCGAATTTATATGGCTCTAATTTCACATTTACAGTACATGGAAGCAATTGCAGATGAATCAGAAATACGGTAATGGCCTGTGCAATTATGCCATCTTGCTGAGTTAGGCTCCCCATAGCTATTTAAAGAAGAAGATTAACTATCGTCCAAGAACCAGATTAAAATTAATTCTAAGTAAAAGATGGAAAAAATCCAGTCGCAGAATGTGAAACTATGCCAGAGAAGACACTGTTGGGATTTCTTGGACATGCAGAAAATGAAATGTATGGATTTCTACAGATCTCCTAGAAGAGTGGCAAGTCAGCATTCCACTCATCAGATGTCTTGCACTTCATAGTCAAACATATGACCACTAATACTTTTGGAGGCTACATCATTTGCCAACCTCACAGCTATCTTAATTTGAAGGGATAGGTTTTCAAGCTTACAGATATCAATATGACTACTGACTTCAAAAGAGCACTTGTATTTCTAGTTTGTATACATCTTGGTTACACACAGCAGAATACAAGCCAAGCCTGATTATGTTTTGCATGGATCACTCAGTAGCATAACATTTTCTCAGACTTACTTGTTTGGAACATTGATAGTTGCACAGTGAGACATGGCAGCAAATAATATGACTGTAATACCGCTTAGAAAGGCATAAACTGACACAAATATATGTATGTGTGTTTACTGTGTGAAAAGGATAAGTGCCAAGTTATGTAACTTTTTAAAAAGTGCTAATTAAACTAGGGTCAAACAATGAGTGCCCTGAAGAAATATTTCTAAGTGCTTTGTGTCACATAGGCAGAAAGACTAGATTGGCTACCTAAATTCATCTTAAACTTGCTTTACAGGTACTGTGAGTTTCTTAGGCAAACAGGCACCTGGGAGACCTTTGAGCCATAATCTGCATTTGGTTTCATTGGTGTTCTTAGAGTAAATTCAGATAGGCCCTTGTTTATTCATGAAACTTTCACAGCTGAACTATAGTGTTTCATTCCCTTGTTAAACAAAAATGAATAAATAAATAATTAAAATTAGTTACTGTTTAAAAGAAATACTAAATGAAAGGAGAAACTCTCAGTTCTACTAAAGTTACCAAAATGAAAATAACAGTTAATTGTTTGTGCTTCCCATAAAAAAATCTTGTTGGATGTGTATAAACATGAAACAGGTGAGAAACTACCAATAATATAATACAGGTTTTAAACATATAAAAAAAGGCAAGATGAGATTTAATATTCATTTACCCTCTGGAGTAGTAGATACCACCACACTGATTTTGCAAGCCCAGAAGATTGTAAACATACTTCAGATTTATAATTCCTCATTTTTTAACATTGGAAAGCAATGTTAAACATATATCTCAGAGTTTTCTTTTTTGACTGCAAGTTGGGCTCAATTGACAGAGTAGCTGTTCTTAACAAGACAGCATGAGAGTCCAACTTTAGTATTAGTGCTGAAAATGTTTTCTCAAAAATCATAGTCCCAGTGTGAAGTTATTATACCATCTTACAGGGCCCCATTGCTTTAATTTGAGACCACGCTGCCCCTAAGAACTCTTAACTATCTTGTGGTAAACACTTCTAGAAAAAAACTTAACTCGTCTGTGCAGTATTAAGTTGTTCTTCCATAGAGCACTTTAGTTTTATTTTTTTTAAAAAAGATTATCAAATCCTTAGGAATTCATTCATGGCATGAAAAAGTATAGTCATGTTATAATTTGGATTTTAACAAAGCAATAAACTTAAATAGGTTATTTGTTTAAGCAATCAGCAACACAACAAAACCGGACATGTATAAAATGGGAAACAGCAGGTCAATCCATTTGGCTTTGTCTGTTGTTTCTTTAATGGTAAAAATGAGTCAAGGAACAGAAGGGACCTATGCTCTAGGAAAGATTTGTGTACAGTGATACTTGGTTTTATAAATTAGAAGTTAATTCACTGCTTCAGGGTTTCTATTCTCTACCCTCATACTGTTTGGAATCTATCCTGATCAACTCCCCTCACTGACAGATCTTTAGAAGGATTTCATCATCATCTTCCATTTTAATCTTCCCAGGCCTTCAATCACAATTCTTTTTTTCCTTCTCACTAAACAACTGTGAAGAAGGAAAGGATTGAAAAAAGGAACACTGCTTGCCTAATGATAGCTGTAGGAACCTATCTTGTAAAGCATATTTAAGTCATTTGATGGGATGAAGAATATTGTAATTTGGTCATGTCATCAGCTGTGTCATAGAATTAAAAACAGACAAATAATCCCTGTTCATGTATAACAAAGCAACTTAATATGCCACATTTTCTGTCTTATATATTTTATTAATTGCTAGTTTTAAAAAGTGGTAACATTTGGTTTCCTGCAAATATAACATATTCCAAATGCAGTGAGCCAGGTTTATTGCTGGTACAGCTCCTTTGAAACCTATGCATTTGCAGCAGAAATAAATTTGCCCAGTCCATTGAATCTTTGCAGCCCTTGCTCATTTGTAGCTGGTTTTACTGGCAAGTAATGTCTGGAATTAATCTCTTTTGACATTACCATGTTTAATTATGCTTGCATGCACTTCTGCACTTCTGCCTAAATAGGATTTGCAAGTCTTGAAATGTCTAAGTAGGGGTTGGGCAGTTTTTAAATGTTTTATTTACTTGTCCTAAGACCAAAAGCACAGTATGTTCACGCAGGCAAAGCAATCAGTTGGTGCCACTAGAAGAAGAGATAATGTGGGGGGTGGGGAGGAGAAATGTTTCCACCTTTGTTTGTTCATGAAGAATTCAGACTATGCTAAAAATGCTTATTCCATCGTCCTAAATAGCTATGCCAGAAGAACTGTACATCTATGGAGAAAATATGGAAGCATTACACTGATAACCCTACCCATCTTGATGTAATGTTGGTTCAGGAAATCTGCCCACCTACAGTAGTACAGGGTTAGGTCAAGCTTTCTAAAGTAGCATAATTGTAAACTGTGATTGTCATTGATGCATGGAGGTCCTATCCCTCATCATGTAGATGTTACCTTTGTGAGGAACTCCATTAGCAATTGGTGATGTACACAGAAAGAACCCAAAGAAGCAACCATCATCCTTAGTTTCTTTCCACACCTTGGAGTTTTACGTGTATGTTTAGTAATGTGTATTCTTTTAAAGACATATAGTTTCATGAAACTATACAAAAATGACTCTTAAGGGACATGAAGCATAGAGGTTACATGAAGAATGTGTGTCCAAATGTGTGTGTGTGAGAGAGAGGGGGGGAGAACATTAATATAAATTAAGACTGGAGTTAGGCTATAAAATCTGAATGATGAATAAAAAAATATAAAAATATCTAACAGAGTTCCAGAGATTTGCAAACCTTAACCCTAATATAGTCAGCTTAAGTCTTTAAATATAATGAAGGCAATATTGCAGTAGTAGAATTAAATATGTAAAATCACAGCACTTAATGTGATATTTGTAACTGTGGTTTATGGATCAAAAATTCAGTAAGGTAAATGATAGTTTAAAAAAAGATGATTCAGATGTGAACTAGAAACTAGAAACAATTTATGATGTTTTATGTTTAATGCCTAAGATATTTTAAATTGGAGGAATCTTATATATTAATTTTAACAAGAGTTTAGCTTTTATAAGTCAGCCACATAATTTTGATACAACTTTTGAATAATATGTCACTAAATCATGCCAGAATGGTTAAACCACTAAGAATAGGAAAGCTGATCTCCTCCTCCTCCTCCTCCTCCTCCTCCTCCTCCTCCTCCTCCTCCTCCTCCTCCTCATCATCATCATCATCATCATCATCATCATCATCATCAGATAAGTGTATTCTATGGAAGATATGGTCTCGTTTTCAAATCTCCCAAATATTCTGCTTTTCTTTTTGTGTTTCAGGTGCTGGCCTCAACATCAGTGACACTGAATCATGTCATGGCAGCCTGGATGGAAGTACAATAGCTAATTCCCAAATTGTTGAACTTAGAAGAATACCTATAGCAGACACTCATCTGTAATCCTTTCATCTTTTTAACATGCTGTACTGCATTCTACTTTTTATACATGTGTTTTCTTTGAACAACGACAAAAGAATCTCACTACATATAGCTCTGTAACAGAATGCTATGAATTATATGATTAAGGAATTAACAAGTTTTGTTTTTTAAATGAAATAACCTATTTTTTTTACAGTAAGCTATAAACAACTCACGTTTTAAACCATTAATTTAGATGAATCTATTCTATCAAGTCAACTAATTTTTAAAATTAACTCCTATGTGTATTTCTGTTTTAATAAAAATTGATATAATCAATTTGATGGAGATTGTGTGTTTATCTATGTGTGCTTGACCAGGAAAGATTTGATTGTTATTAAGCTTTAATCTATTTTATTCCTACAGATATTTGCTTTGTTTTCCTTTTTTCCCCCTTTGCCCACAACAGAGTGTTATTTTTCATTCTAAACAAGAGAGAACATATAATCAGAAATTCACATGCAGAGATGCTAACCCCACAGACAATTTGAAAACACATCTCCCAGTATGAACTAAGACTAGAGTAAAAAAAGAAAGGCCTACAGTATCCTATCCATGATCCTTCCTGAGTATAGGATCTAAAAAAACCCTCTTTAAGGGAGATGGGTGGTTAAGAAATAGGAGAATAAATAGATAGATCAGATAGAAGAGGGGGAGGGAGGGAGAGATAGTTTTTCGCATTTTCAAAAATTTTGTTGCATTTAAAAGAAAAAACTTCATATATAACTCAGTGTAGCTTAGAGCTCCAGGTGAGTACAGAGTTATTCTCAAACTCCTTCATGGATCATAAATTGTGAGAAGCAAGGATCTAAATGCATTTCTGTATTGGTTAGAAATGGTTTTATATAAGAAAGTGTTTCTGCCCACTAGAGTTCAGAAATGCAATTGAACTGGCATACTTAAAGTATGTTTATGTAGTAAATGATGACCTAGAGTCAAGAATGAATGGTAATGATGAATTTGTAACAAATACTAAAGTGAGTTACTATTACAAAAAAAGTGTTTTCAGGTACTTTGGTTACATAGAAAAAGATAATTAATTATTAGTTAAATTGCAAAACAATTGTATGAAAAAAGAGTGGGAAAGATTCAGGGAAAAACCAAGAAAATCATGGTTGGATTGAGTTGATGAGATTATCAAACAACACAAGGTCATATGTTTAAAGAGAAAAGGCAATATATGAATCAGTGTGCAGGGTGGAAGCAAGGAGATTTTTATAAGACTAGATAGAAGTTAGGGAGAAGTACAGTGAATGGTATTGATTTAAATGAGATTGAGTTAGTTTCCCTTTGCTTTTTTATTATATATGGCCTTTATTTTCTTTTGTTCACTGTTTTTCACACTGGGCACTTCCCCACAGACAGTTAACGTGTATTCCTCCCATCCTTGAGGCAGCAGAAAACTAGGTCAACCTAATTTGCCCTGCTCCCATGGCTGATCTTTAGATACACAATAAGGAGGCCAGGGAGTGGCATTGTCCTTACACATATAATAAGTGGAGATTCACGACAACAATTGGTGAATGTCCTAATTTTCTTTCCTCTCCTACTCAGTCCCTAGCATGCAAGAAAAATAACCACCAATTGCTCCTTGAATGGTGTGATGGTGCATAGTTGGGAAGTGGGCAAAATTCCTCACATCATACCATTATGTTCTTATGCCGTACTGAACATTCATCTGGATTTGGTGAAGGACGGGGGAACAGGTCTGTTGATCTAGGAGACTGATAATCCCATCTCTCTCTCTCTCTCTCTCTCTCTCTCTCTCTCTCTCTCTCTCTCTCTCTCTCTCTCTCTCTCTCTCTCTCTCTCTCTCTCACACACACACACACACACACACACACACACACCTGAAACAAACAAACAAACCTTGGGTATATCCATCAATCTCTTTCCAAATTCCAGTAATCACATATAGAGTCCTCAAGAATAATGTTTTTTTAAAGAAGTTCAAGCCTTAACTTCCAGGGGCTAGAGAGATCAATATTCCCATGTCAAGGAGGAGCAAGCAAGCAGCTGCCAGCCTGTCAGTGGTGTTGGTAGTACTTTCCTCAAAAGTCCTGCTTTAAAACTGTTGCCTACTGGACCAGGAAAAGTTGCCCTCTTAATACAGGGGTGTCAAACTCAAGGCCCAGGGGCTGGATCTGGGTGCTTAGATCTGGCCTGCAGGGAAAGGAAATAGTGAAGGGCCAGCCCATGGTGCTTCTGCCAATGAAAACTGAGCTTGGGAGGGCCATGCACAGCCCTCCTGAGCTCCATTTTCACTGGCAGAGGGTTGCAGAAGGCCGTCCCAGCCAAAAATTGAGCTCAGGAGCCTGTTTTCGCCGGCAGAGCACTTGGGCCTCCAAAGGCGCCCCACGATGAGTGACATGCTGACCACACCCACCCTGGCCCCCCCAAGGTCGGACACAACCCTGATGTGGCCCTCCATGAAATCGAGTTTGACACCTCTGCTCTAATATGTTCTCCCACAGACCCATAGCCAAAGCAGTGAGGGCACATTTTAGAAACATTCTTAAAGATCCATCTCTTTTTTTGAACTATTACTATCTGGCAGACGGTACAGGATAATAAAAACAAGGACAAACAGGCTGAAAAACAGCTTCTATTCCAGGGCAGTAACCATATTGAATTCTACTATATAGTGCAATATTAATGCAATATTAGGGGTTTTCAATTCAGTATAAAATGTGAAGGATGTGTGTTTGTGTTTTATTTTTATAGTTATAATGTACACTGAAGATGGCATTTAATTTCATTGTATGAGATGCAATGACAATAAAGTAAACTAAACTAATCTAAAATCTAAAGCTGAACTATTCTCACCTCTTTCCTTGCAGTGCCCCCATTCCAGCTATTGTCGCTGGTCGGCTTCTATTTAGAGTGTAGCTGTTACAACTACATGCAGATCCCTCTATTCCTTTCCATTTTTGCTTCTTCTCTACTGCTACCCTGATACACATCCTGAGACATTGGTATAATACAGGTAGTCCTCAACGTAGAAGCACAATTGAGCCTCAAATTTCTGTTGTTAAGTGAGACATTCGTTAAATGACTTTTGCCCCATGTTACGACCTTCCTTGCCACAGTTGTTAAGTGAATCATTGCAGTTGTTAAGTTAGTCACATGTTGACTTTGCTTGTCAGAAGGTCACAGAAAGGGTTCGCATGCCCTTGGAACACAGCAGTGGTCATAAGTATGAACCAGTTGCTAAGCATCTGAATTTTGATCAGATGATCATGGGGATGCTTCAAACTGGAGAACGGTCATAAGTCACTGTTGTACTGCTGTTGTAACTTTGAATGGTCACTAAATAAACTGTTGTAAGTCAAGGACGACCTGTAATATTTTTCTGATTGCCCCATGCAAGAGAGAGGAGGGAGGGAGGGAGGGAGAGAGAGAGAGAGAGAGAGAGAGAGAGGCAGTATGTACTATCCCCAATTGTTCTTTGGCATTGGCTGGCAAAGCTTTATCCAGATGTCAGGCTCTTCTAAAGCTGTTTTAGCACTGTCATAGTGAGCCATGAATGAAGTGAAAGTATTGCCTGTACATCAGACTAGTAGGGCAGGAACTTTGTGCCATAGTCAATGTAATACTGCTGAAGTTCCTTGCCCTATCATGTGTACTAGCAATGATCAGCCCTTATGGGGGCAGAGGAGATAATGAAATCCACTTGTGATTTGCATGTACTTGAAAATCCCTCTTCTGTATGAAATAGCTTCAATGACCTAGACCTAAAGGTACTTCTATGAAATCAGATTGAATTATTTGGCATTTGTCAATGTGTCTAGGGCTCATCTGTCCCTTAAAAGACCTTTTGTTCTGGTGGAAAATTTTGACACAATCCAGTTCTCTTACTCAATAGCTATGGAAGGAACATTGGCCCAGATAGTTGAGTGGCCTGAAATTCATGCTACAACATGAACTGACCATTATTATTAACCAAAAAACAAAAAACAAACCAAAAACAAAAAAAAACCGATATCATTTTCAGTCAAAACACAGAGTACAAACTGCTTTGATATTTTGTCATGGTGCACAACTGAATTGTTTAAAAGATCACGAAGGCTTTGCCCCTGGTATGAGTGTGTTACTGCATGTAGTATACACTGGTAATTTTGCCCAAGATTAGCTGAATAGCTGGCAGTCAGCTTTTAAGTTCTCTCACCTCCTTAAATGAGTCAATCCATCAAGTAAAAATTGATTTCCTGCTATACTAAATGCTATGAGCTGCTTAAAGACAGAACTATATAACAAAGAAAGAATTATATAACAACACTACAAATGTTGGGTCACAAACCTAATAGGGAAAAAATCCACAATAAAACATAGTCATAAGAGTAGGTTTAGTGGTGCCTCTGCTGCTGGCTTTCTCAAAAACTAATACTTCTCCAAAGAATCCTCAGGGGATATTTTTAAATATATTTTATTAACATTTAATAATAAGTTTATGTAATCATATTTCAGGCATGCATAACAAATAATCCAGAGAGTTATATGCAGATCAAAGTCAACCAAATCACTGGAAATCTTCTCTGTTTACAACACAATAGCTCAACACTGCTGTTCGTATAATTGTTACACACAGCTTTCTGTGACATTTTCCAAGTAAACAGGAAGCATTTGCGATACTTCTAAATTTCTAATCAAACACACATCTGAGGTAAAATTCAAAGGGGCAAGTCATAAAACAGTGGCAACAAGGAGAAGCAGCTACAAGACCAGGAAGGACAAAAATGTTGAGTCCAATTATTCATACATCTGCTTAGATCAGGGGTGGGCAACTGTGGCCCTTTTACAACCTGTGGACTTCAACTCCCAGAATTCCTGAGACAGCCAAGTTGGCTCAGGAATTCTGGGAGTTGAAGTCCACAGGTTGTAAAAGGGCCACAGTTGCCCATCCATGGCTTAGATCAAGGCTGTCAAACTTTTGGCCCACGGGCCGGATGCGTCACACGCTGGCCATGCCCACGCTCAGTTTAGCGAAGGGAAAAAAAGTCCCGATACGTCACATGACACCACCATGATGACACAAGTTTGACACTCCTGGCTTAGATCAAACTGACAACCTAAAACCCAAAGTCTTCCAGATGTGTTACATTCAAGCTCTTATTATCCCTTGACAATGGCCATTCTGGCTGGGGATGATTAGAGTTGATGATCAAAACATCTGTAAGGCATGCCATTATATACCACTACTTTAGCCATATATCCTTCATCATTTGAGACAGTCCAGAAGTCTCTGAGTTCTTTTGCACACTTTCCCAGCCACATCAACAATTGGGATCCCCTGCCTCCTATTGTAACTGTGGTCTCTATAATAGCATGTCAAACAATGACATTTTCAATGACATTTTCAGGTCCTTTTAAAGCTTGTATGTTAGTCCTAGGACACAATTTCCCTTTGTCAAGGTGGCACTAGTGTGGAGTTGAATATAACTCACCCAGTGGTGAAATCTAAAATTTGTTACTACCGGTTCTGTGAGCCTGGCTTGGTGGTGGGGGAGTAATGTGACTGGGTGGGCGTGGCCATTTTTTTTTTAACTTTTAAAGCCATTTTTTCTACAACCTCTTTGGCGAAGAGGTTGTTAAAAAATGCTTTCAAAAGGCTCTGACGATCCCAGCTGAGTTGCCTGATCGGCAGAGGCTTTTTTAAAAACCCTCTGCCAATCAGGCAACTCAGCTTGGATCGTCAGAGGCATTTAAAAGAAAAAAAGGGTTTTTTTTTTCTTTTAAAAGCCTTTGAGGATCCCAGCTGAGCCGCACGATCATCAAAGGTTTTTTTTTTTTTTTTACTTCTAAAAGCATTTTTTTGGCCAAAGAGGTTGTAGAAAAAATGTTTTTAAAAGTAAAAAAAAAGCCTCTGATGATTGTGCGGCTCAGCTGGGCATGGGGGGGGCAGGGATTTTTGCTACCAGTTCTCCGAACCACCCTCCTCCATCGCTACCGGATCAGGCAATCCGGTCCAAACCGGGAGCATTTCACCCCTGAACTCACCCTAAGCACTTTTATGCAACTTGGGTGGACCTGAAGGATCACCACATCTTTAAGCCTTCCACTTGAGAACCACAGCAAGAGACCTTCATTTGTATCTGTTTGATGAAAAAAAAATATCTGCCCTTATCTGTTGGAACCAACTTCTGCAGTTATTGCTATTACTGTTCATTTTATTTTCAGGTGCAGATGGCAGATGGATATGCGTATCTCATGTTACTTCTGTGACATTCATTTACATAAGATTATTTTTATACTACTTTTCAATTAAAAAAAACACAAAATGGTTTGAGAGATATTTGTTTTGCATTTGAGTACATATCTCTAGCTGGCAGCCCTCAGAAGCAAATCTTCAGGAAATATTACCATATGCTTTTTCATAACCCTAAACTGGAGATGTAAATTGGACTGGGGCCACACGACCCTCTGAAAAGTTTGGTTTTCTGCTATTATAATGCAGGAAACCTCAAACAACAGTAGTTTAAGTGCTGAATAAGTTTGACATGATATAAAAAAAAAAGCAGAAAACTCCTCCCACAACCAAAAGTGGGGGGGAGGAGAGGAATGAAAATCAGTGTCTCTTCAGCTTTGCATTATCACTTCCCTACTTGCAAACTCTTTGCCTGAAATACATGTCAAGCAATGTTTCTAATCACCAAAAGATTATCTATCCCTTACATAAGTGAATGGGTGAACCATGTCCTTTGCATACTCCAAAGGAAATTCTTCTTCATATAACACATTTGCATTTTAGCACCAATAGTGATCACAGCTAAAGATCATGGGGTTTTTAATAGAATAGATAAAAGGTAAAGGTAAAGGTTCCCCTAACACATATGTGCTAGTCGTTCCGGACTGTAGGGGACAGTGCTCATCTCCGTTTCAAAGCCGAAGAGCCAGAGCTGTCCGAAGATGTCTCCGTGGTCATGTGGCATGATTAAATGCCAAAGGCGCACGGAACGCTGTTACCTTCCCACAAAGGTGGTCCCTATTTTTCTACTTGCATTTTTTATGTGCTTTCAAACTGCTAGGTTGGCAGAAGCTGGGACAAGTAACGGGAGCTCACCCCGTTACGCGGCACTAGGGATTCGAACTGCTGAACTGCCGACCTTTCAATTGACAAGCTCAGACAAGCTTAGCCACTGAGCCACCATGTCCCTAATAGAATAGATAGAATTAGATAAAATTGCCCATGGGATCTTCATGGTCATAGACAATTTGCCTGTGCCCACCCCACACCAGGGAAAAGGAACATTATGGGGGCTGCTATCTGAGGCACCCAGATGGCTGTTCTTGGAAACTGGTTGGAGACTTTTTCTGTAGGTGAACAGAATTGGGGTTCCTGGGAACTCAGCAAACATCAATCTCTTCACTGGCAATGGATGTTAATGTCCCTGGCATTAGGAAGGCTGAGTGTTACTTCTTTTGATGGATCTGGGCTATTATTTTCCAGAGAATCTGCTTCATCTACCAAGAAAGATGCCTGCAGCGGATTCATGGAAGAAAGGAAATCAGATTAACCCTGTCACCGGTGCTTTAAGATTTAACCTCCCACTGTTCTGAAGAATTGCACCATATGCCTCTGCACTGCTTATAGGTGACGTTCCTGTAACAGCAACCAGATGTTTGCACACTTCCTCATTTATGTGCTTTTCACAGTGCAGAATCTAGAGGTTTGTACATCACTGCTGTGTGCTTCATTTATCAAGCATGTAAAAGAAAAAGTCAGGTAAGGAATTGACAGCACCTGGCTATAATCAGTCATCACTTCAAGCATTAGGGGACTACACAAAGTTAATTATTGCCTCTCCATGAAAAAACAACCCATGTAATTTAGTTTAAGATTACTTAACATGAACGTTCCTCATTGGAGGACTTCTCATGTATATGCCAAGTACTATTCTCTATAAACAAACATCAAAAAACATGGTTTTGCATGGGGCTGGCAGAGGGGAATAACAGTTATTTATCCTACTTGTTCTTAGGAGCTCTAGCTCAACTTGTTCCCGAAAAAAATGGAACAAACTTAGAGCTAGGGCCAGGTTTGGTCTGAATTTCTATAATTATTAACTTTAGTCTGGCTGTTAGGATTACTCAGCAGTTCCAGAGGAGGAAAGACAGGCACTATTTATATGTTGCTCTTTAAGAAAAAGTCTCCATGTTGCATGGTTGCCTCAACAAACTGTTGGTTGAAGAAAAACATCTGCTTTGGAAACTGACTGAGAATTTTCCCCAACATCCACCCACTGAGGCTTGAGACAAAAATTACCAAAAAAAAGGAGGAGGAGGAGGAGGAGGAGGAGGAAGAGGAGGAGAATTCAAAGGAATCAGGACACAGGAAAAACAAATATCTAATTAAATTTCAAAATGAAACTAGCAAATACAAAGTGGAGTTCTCTGGATTTATTGTTAATCTTCAAAAAAGGGACTATTCTCAGAATGTTTTGCTTTTTAACAATACATTCTACTGAAGAGATTCTGCATTTTTAAGATACCACATCTTTTTCCTTTGATAAAGGCTCACTTCCCGTATACTATTGATGCTGCCATAGTATTACTCAAAAGCGAACAAACAATATGTGACAGCTGTCAGACTTAACTCTTAAAGAATGATTGATCAATGTTTTGTAGCATTGGACTACAAAAAATACAAATAAAAAGTTACAGAAAGCAGGAACAAGGCAGACAAATTTAGAGATGAGCAACATGTTCAAAAATATCAAACAGAACAGCTGTTTCCGAGTTATACATCTGAGGCAGTAAAGCTGGCATGTTTGAAGGTTTGTTCATGTTTTTTAAAACACATTGCTAATAGAAGATTTGCAGGTTCCTGACTAATCCTGTTTATTGGATTAGGACTAGCTAAAATGTACAGTTCTAACCTCTCCTTTCTTTCTCTTGCCAAATGTATTATCAATTAAACTTTTGCAAAGAAACAGTCCACCCTATACCTCAGGAAATAATATTTTCTATTCTATTCTATTCTATTCTATTCTATTCTATTCTATTCTATTCCATTCCATTCCATTCCATTCCATTCCTATATTCTAGTTAATTATATTCTAGTTAATTATAATCTATAATTATTAGATATATTAGAGAGTCAGTTTGGTCTAGTGATTATGTCACCAGGCCAGAAAGTGGGAGAGCATGAGTTCCAGTCCTATCTCAGCCATGAAAGCCAGCTGAGTAACCTTGGGCTAGTCACTCTCTCTCAGCCCAACTCCCTTTACAGAGTTGCTGTCATGGGGAAAATAAGAGCAGGAAGGTGTGTTGGAAATGCTTGCTGCCTTGACTTATTTGGAAAAAATAAAAGTGGGATATAAACAAACAAACAAACAAACAGTAACCTATTATGGGGAAAAAGTACATAGACTTGGAAAAGTATGTGGTGGTTTCTCAGCTGCTAAGCAGATATTCACTATCAGCCAGTCCAAGCTTCTTGGATGGTAGGTCTGTGCATATGGTATTATGCCCTGGCCAGAACCTAAGAGTCTGATTATCTCTGACAGACAAATAGGTGCTGCTGTTCTTCTTTTGCCTGGCCTATGTACAAGGTTTCCTACAGCATCTCATTCAGCAGTACTTTGCTTTAAGGTCGGCCCTGAAACACGGTGTTCTTCTGAGCAAGGTCCTGTGACACCAGAGGGATATGACACCAACAGCAGGATCAACAGCCACATCACTATAGTTGCAAAAATGCTGTCTCAAATTTAACAACAGATGATAATTTTGTTATTTCAATAAAATACCAGTTGGACTGCTTACAACTTCAGTCTATATAGGGTCTACCTCAACTATTTCTTTGCTTCTTTATAATGGGCTTGGATCAAAGCATAGAACAGGATAGTCAGTTGTACATGACAGCTATCATCACTAATTCACTATCTGAAACTTTGCTTTATAGAAGAAACCATGTTACCTATTCTTCCAACAGTGGGATTATCTCTCTAGCCTCAGTTCCATGGCAAATAGAGAAAACCTTTAATTTTTTCCATGATAAAATGCTTGTGAGATGAGTTATTTCCTAGGTTAGGCTGAGGGATAATTGATGGGTTCAGATTTACACAAGGGGTATCCCAATTGAAGATGAACTTGAACATGGATCGTCCATTCCTGAGAACAGATTAGAATCAGTGTCTTCTGAATCCAATTCCCTAACCACTACCTATTATACTAGCTTTTAAAGTATTTTTGGATTATTGGATTCAAAAAAATTATTGGATAGTTGACTTGTGCTCAGACTTCTAGAATGTGGGAGGATTGGTCATGCTCTCCATCCTTCAAAGAAAAATGTATAGTTAACATCATTGCCATACATCATTAAACACTTCAGAAAGAATTATAGGACTATTGCTTATATAAAGGCTTCAGGGATGCCAAACTCCTAAAAAAAACAGAGATTTTTTTAAACATAGTTTTCTACAGGTATGCAAATTAGAATTCAGATCTGGAACTATAAAAAACAAAGCCGAAATTCCTCCCTGCCTAGCTATCCTCATAGATATTCGCCATTAATCTGAATCCAGAATTTTAGGATCTCCTGCACTCACTATCTGTGTTGGATTCTGTTAATGCTGCATTTGTTAAAGAATGCACACATGCTTTTTAGTAGAAATATGGACCAAAAGTATTGCATGCATGCTATATAACATTGCAAACCTATTAAAATATCTAGTGGTTTCTTTTTGCTTCTGCTCTCATTTGCCCTGGCACTTACGGTATTTAATAGATGCTTTTCCCAGCAATATCATGGGACACACCAATTTTCTAGGGATTACAATATCTTGCTGTTATTTAGGATCAAAAAGGGGGGGGGGAAAGTGGTTTCTTGCCAGTATCTATTCCGAACCAGTATGAAGTGCTTACTATAACAAACAACAAAAGTATGCAATGCTGTAGATTGTGTTAGAAATAGGTAAAAAACAGAAGCTAACATTAGTGATAGTATATTGTGCAAGACCGGGAGACTGAGTATAAACGATGCAACATTCAGAGCCTCCATGTAATCTTTGACTTTGTCATTTATTGCTGTAGGAAGTTTCTTGTTATGTATAATAAAAAATGAGAAAGTATATCACCCCCATGTTGGTGTTTAACTTTAACATGTTACTACACACACACACACCACCTCAATTTACTAAGTAAACTTTTGGTTTAAAGCTTTAGCAAAAATAACTCTAGCCTGAAAAAGTATGCAATAAAAGAATTAAAATGGTGCATATGAGTCATATGCAGGACTGGAAGACTTTGGAGGTTATTTAATCTTCTGCCCTGATCCAGGATCCGCTGACTACAGCATTCCAAAAGATGGCGATCCAACCTTCAGTTTTCCATCTGAACAGTTTTTATTTTTTTATTTTTCTTGATTTCCAACCAGTCTTTTTCCAGAGGTCCATCTAATGGTAGCATAATCCAGCTCACATTTTGGTGTCTTGTCAGCTAGGATCGGGATTAAAATAATTTAACAACCAGTTCTCTGTCCTAATGACCGGCTGGGTGGGCATGGCCATAGTGGGCATGGCAGGGTGTGTGATAGGCAGCACTCAGCCTCCTGCACCCCCCTGAGAGCAAAAACAGGCTGCGGGGGCGGGGGCATACTGCATCCCCCACACACCCCGTTTTGGGCCTAGGAGGTCTCCCTGAAGCCTTTTGGAGTGAAAACAGGGCAGCTTCCTCCTGCACCCCACTTTGGGCCTAGGAAGCCTCCCTGAAGGCACCCGGGAAGCAAAAACGGGATATGGGGGGTGCACCTCCTGCACCCTGTTTTGGGCCGAGGAGGCCTGCCTGCATTTACCTGGGAACCAAAATGGGGCGCGTGGGGATTCCTGGAAGGGGCGGGGTGGGAAGGGGCGGGACCAGCCAGCAATTTAACTACCGGTTCACCTGAGCCAGCGTGAACTGGCTGAATACCACCACTGATCACACAAGAGTTTTTATTTAATGTTTTTACAAAATCAAGATACACTATGTAAGCTACATTATTACAGTCAACTGAAATGGTCACTCTATCAAAAAAGGAGTTCAGAGTAGTTTGGCATGATCTATTTGTGACAAATCCATTGCCAAGTAATGCTTACGAGCCAAGTGTAAAATCATCTATTTCAAATAATAGTGGTGTTATCCAGATCTTTTCTTCTACCCTTCGTTTTGAAGACAGGAAGAACATTTGTGTTTTCCCATTCCTCCTTCCATCTTCAATGACTTCTGAATGATTTTGGTTACCACCTTTAGAGCACTCCATGACTTAGGGCCTGGTTATTTATGGGACCGCCTGCTGCCACAAACGGCCTCCCACCAGCCGGTAAGCTCTCACAGTGGGACTCCTCCGGGTGCCGTCGGCCAAACAATGTTGGCTGGCAGCCCCCAGGGGGAGAGCCTTCTCTGTGGGGGCACCTACTATCTGGAATGAGCTCCCCCCAGAGATACGGAGGATCCTGGATCTATGCACCTTCCACCGCGCTCTCAAGACCTTTTTATTTCACCAGGCTGGTCTGGCCTAACCTCTCCCATTCTCTTTTTAATGTAAATTTTAATGTAAATTTAAATTTGTTCTTAACCTGGGGTTTTAAATTTGTCTTGGGCTAAATTGATTTAATTCGATTTTACTTCTGCTCTTAAATTTTTGTATTCTATGTGTTTTATCTTGTGCCTGTTCACCGCCCTGAGTCCTTCGGGAGTAGGGCGGTATATAAATCAAATAAAATGAAAATGAAATTTTTCAAAAGGGAATGTTCTCAAAGATAACATGTGGGGGTCTTTCAAGATTCTTGGACAGAGGTGGGCAACTACCACAACTTTATGACCTGTGGACTTTAATTCCCAGAATTTGGCTCAGGAATTCTGGAAATTGAAGTCCACAGGTTATAAAGTTGTCATACTTGCCCACCCATGTTCTTGAAAGTAATTAGTCTAGTACTGGAGACTAATTAATTTTATTCGTAGTAGCAGCTCACCCTAATCATCTCTTTACATACTTTAGACCAGGGGTCTCCAAACTTGGCAACTTTAAGACTTGTGGACATCAACTCCCAGAATTCCTGAGCCAAATTCTGGGAATTAAAGTCCACAGATCATAAAGTTGTGGTAGTTGCCCACCTCTGTCCAAGAATCTTGAAAGACCCCCACATGTTATCTTTGAGAACATTCCCTTTTGAAAAACCATTCAGAAGTCATTGAAGATGGAAGGAGGAATGGACTGCTTTAGACTGTCAGTCCCTCCTTTTGTCAATTGTTCTGCTTTGGGGAGAAGGCTGAAAATAAGTAGGAGTGGTCTGCCTTCCCTCCATCACCTATTATGATATCTTCTCTAAGTAGCAGATTCACCACTTCCCTTTTCTTCATTGCATAATTGACATAGCTAACACGTTTTGTTGCTTTGACTTGCACTCGCAAGCCAAATATGTTTTCCTGTTTTACCCTTTTGATTTTTTTTTGTGTGTGTGCAAAAATCGACCAAAGATATTTGCTGATATAATTTAACTTATTTAACTCTTTCCTCAGTTAAAAGTCATCTATGCATCCATTACTATATCCTAAGCTGACCTCATTAGAACAGGTTCAATTGTATTTCTGATATCTTATTTTTGAGAACTTCCCTGTGCTCCTTTTCATTTTAGGATTTACACCTAGTACTTCTCTAAACCTGTTGAAGTTGAACCTGCTTAAATCTAACATGCATATATGGCTGTGCACCAATTTTGTTTTCTGCAGTTATCTTGAATCCTTAAATATGTAGCTTTTGATCATTTCCCTCAATAAATAGAAAGAATCTTTTTGACTCATTTGTTTAACTGGGTTCTCTTTATCTAGTTTTAGGTCTTGTGCAGAGAATCGATCATGTTTACGATCATCAGATCACTGTAAGACAGTGTTTCTCAACCTTGGCCATTTTAAAATGTACGGACTTCAACTCCCAAAATTCCCCAGCAAACTTGACTGGATAGGGAATTCTGGGAGTTGAAGTCCATATATCTTAAAATGGCCAAAGTTAAGAAACACTGCTGTAAGAGATCCCCAGTATGAGTACTTCAAGTCTCTCCATAGTGAAACAGTATTCATGTATGTGGGTTTGCTGTCAGGGGTGGGTTTCACTTACCTTTACTACTGGTTCGCAACAGGAGTGCACACACTTCTGCGCATGCACAAATCGTCAGTGATGACATTGGGGTGGGTGGGTGGAGCCTCCCACCGCCATTACTACCGGTTCTCAAGAACCGGACCGAACCGAGAGCAACCCACCACTGGTTTGCTATCCTTTGATGGTTTACAAAAAGGGGTAACTGTACTGTCAATGATCGAAAGAAACTCAACGACATAGAGTTCTTTTGAGTTATGTAGTCTTGGTAATAAGATTTTCCTTTTTGTGATTTAGAAAGAGTCTCCCTTACTGCATACTTTTATTTGCATGCAGACATAAAGAGGAAATGCTGATACTGAAATAAAGGTGTTTACATCGAGTGAGAAGCAAGCAGGACTGGGAAGGTTATAGCTAAGATTCTTTCACTTTCTAACTAACACCCTAAGTTAGTTGTAGCTGCCAATTGCAGAAAGAAATGCAGCACTCTTATCTTCAAAGTATTAGCCAACAGCCATAGCTTTAATCTAGTATATGATACATAGCTAATTGGCTGCAAGGGTTCCTGATAAGGTTATCTGGAAAGGTCAAATTCTCTTGGATTAATTCTTACAAATGGGCAATGGAAATAGATCATCATTTTTATATCTTTCATTTTATATCATAGATCAGGCGAATAGGAAAAATTATTCACATAGCTTACATAGGCAACAACAGTATTAAATCATTAAAGTTCACTGTCAAGGTTTAAAAGTGCATAGATACAGAGTGGGTTTCAGCAGGTTCTGACCAGTTCTGGAGAACTGGCAGCGGAAAGTTTGAGTAGTTCGGAGAACCGGTAAATACCACCTCTGGCCCGGCCCCCATCTATTCTCTGCCTCCCAAGTCCCAGCTGATCGGGAGGAAATGGGTATTTTGCAGTATCCTTCCCCTGGAGTGGGGTGGGAATGGAGATTTTACAGTATCCTTCCCCTGCCACGCCCACCAAGCCACGCCCACCAAGCCACACCCACAGAACCAGTAGTAAAAATTTTTGAATCCCACCACTGCATAGATACCACAGTATATTTAATTAACCTTACCACAATCCTTATGTAGAAATTACTTACACCTTATTTTTCTTCCATCACTGGACTAGGGAGCTGTATGTATGTAGAGTGCCCAGACTGTCCCATTAGTGTCCCAATCTGACCTTCTTAGCTTTAATAAGGTGACCATTATATGGCCCCATACTGATTCCTAAGGCAGACAACTGCAAAGAGCTTCTTCATAGCTGTGAGATCAGGGCATATGATTGGACTGTCACAACCAAATATTAGCCTTGTATGACAATTTGCTGCACCCAAGTGATATGCTTATCATTGCCCTTGGTAAGTAAGTTAACCGTGTCTCTTTAAAGACACACTTTTGCAAGGCACAGGTTAGCCTTGTATTCCTTTTTAATTGGGGTAATAAAATAGTATTTATTGCATCGGAGGAGTTTCATTTTGGTTTCGAACTCTAATCATTTAAGTAGAGTCCTATCCAGATAGCTGATTGTAGAAAGCTGAGAAAAGCATAATTTTATAAAACTTTCAGCCTGGATTTGGAAACAGAGCACTCCAAAAATGAACACAATAAATGGAATTATTTAGAACAAGAAACTCATATTCTGAAGAATTTGAAAATCCAGCAAATGGTTTTTGATCAGTCAACTGAACAATTAGGAACTTTTATACAGAATTTTAATAAGTGGTAACCCCGAATTTAATAATACCAAAATTCTATCCACATTTATTAAAAACTAAACAATACTAAATTTACAAATAGATGTAGTTAGAATCAAACCTGTTAGAGGAATCCATTCAGATCTACAGGAAGTGCCACCTAGATCAACAGGAGAATCTCTATAGGGTGCAGAGGCGGGGGGTTGAAAAAAGTAAAAATGGTAGCCATGATCATAAGATTGAAGCCCCACCCACCTTTTGTATGTGCACCGCAGGTACAACACATGTAAAAGAGAGAATTTTGATCATGTGGCCATTATTATGATTTATTTGACACATAGATAGCCGCCCCATGGATGCTCTTGAATAGAAACTTTGGAAAGGTTATGTAATAATGTGGTTTAATAATAATGATATAGTTAAGCAATTTTTCTATGTGTGTCACACATAGACAGAGAGACACATATTCACTCCAGAAGATCACAGGTTTATTGTAACTAGATTCTATGGATTTTTATGCTAACTCATGAATGGTCTAAGCTCTGTTTTTAGCATCTTTTATTACTATGAGGAAGAAGGTACATTTTTTGTTTATTCTAGAGTATATAGTTACTTTGTAGGGAAGCTATAAGGGGTGAAATTCAGCAGGTTCTGGAGAACCAGTAGTGGAAATTTTGAGTAGTTCAGAGAACCAGCAAATACCACCTCTGGCTGGCCCCAGAGTGGGGTGGGAATGGACATTTTGCAATATCCTTCCCCTAGGAGTGGGGAGGCAATGGGGATTTTGCAGTATCCTTCCCCTGGAGTGGAGTGGGAATGGAGATTTTGCAGTATCCTTCCCTTGCCATGCCCACCAAGCCATGCCCACCGTACTGGTAGTAAAAAATGTTGAATTCCACCACTGGAAGCTATGTATTATAGATAACTTGAAATACAAAAGTCATCTTTAAAATAATTTGTATTAAAGACTTTGATTACAATAATAAAAGGAAATGCAAACTAAATTTAGAAAAAGAAAGGTAGAAAGTAAGAACAAAATGTTCAAGAAAAAGATAAAGAAATAAAGAAATAAAGAAGTGACTTCAAATCTTCATCACAAGTGTAAACAAACGTAATAACTCTTCATCCCTAGGGTCAGTTTGGCCAAGTGGTTATGGCACCAGGCTAGGAAGCTGGAGACTGTGATTTCTAGTCCTGCCTTAGCCAACTGGGCGACCTTGGACCTGTCACTTTCAACCTTGAAATAAATAATAAAATAAAATAAAAATGTTACAAACAAATAACTCTTCTTTCAATAATCCATCCCTTATCTATATCCAAATACATACATACTATTTCAGCATCAGCAAAAAGGCTGTAAGGGTTACCAGAGCTTTATACAATAGAAACATATCTTATTTTAACCTTGGTCAAACACACCAACATTATATACCTTCCTTTTACTTCTAACACTCTTGATTTTTAATTCATTCATATGTTGCCATGGTATCCTATTACAACAAAATCCTGCAAAATGTGAAAGTTATTTTGAAGCTCTTTCATTTATTTCAAAGTGGATGGATTGCAGATGAAATGTGAAAAGAATGGTGGGGGGGCAACAAAACAAGAACATTAGAATAAATTCTAATGGGTGAAAAATGATGAAAAACAACAGTTAGGGAAGAATGAAACAGTTTAGGAGTAAATATAAATAACTATTCATAAATATGAATAACAATAACTATGACTTAGCAAACTGAACCCATGAAACACAAGGAGTTGGGTGTTTTATGAAAGCTTTTATCCTTAAAGTATGGGGTAAAGTTGCATAATATTTTTAAAAGTTGGGAGATTAAAGGTATTACCTTATCTCAGTGTCAAACCCCATTTTACAAACCCCAGTTGGGCTAGTTTAGGGAAGCAATAATTACATGGAATTTAGTAAGGCATCTTTAATGCCAGTTGGGGTACAGTCTTGGAAACCGCAAAAGGAATTTGCCATTCTCATTTATAATGAGCTAATTAAAGTAGAAGAGCCAGTTTAGTGTAGTGGTTAAAAGTTCTGGGCTAGAAATTGGGTGACTCTGAGCTCTCCACAAAAGCTAGCTGGTCAGTTTGGAACCAGTTCTTCCCTCTCAGCCCTAGGAAGAAGATAATGGCAAACCACTTCCCAAAAGGTTGCCAAGAAAATGTGGGATTTGCCATATATTTATTTATTTTATTAGATTTATATACTGCCCTACTCCCGAAGGACTCAGGGCGGTGAACAGCCAAGAGATAAAACACACAGATTACAAAATTTAAAAACAGTATAAAAACCTAATTAAATAAATTTGGCCCGGAACAGATTAAAACACCCCTAAAGTTTTAGACAAATTTAAAATTTACAATTAAAAAGGGAGGTTAGGCCAGGCCAGCCTGTTGGAATAAAAAGGTCTTGAGGGCACGGCGGAAGGTGCGTAAATCTGGGATCCTCCATATCTCCGGGGGGAGCTCATTCCAGATAGTAGGTGCCCCCACAGAGAAGGCTCTTCCCCTGGGAGCCGCCAGTCGATACTGTTTGGCCGACGGCACCCTGAGGAGCCCCTCTCTATGAGAGCGTACTGGCCGGTGAGAGGCTACTGGTGGCAGCAGGTGGTCCTGTAAGTACTCGGGTCCTAAGCCATGGAGCGCTCTAAAGGTGGTAACCAAAACTTTGAAGCGCACCTGGAAGACCACCGGGAGCCAGTGCAGCTCACGCAGGAGAGGTGTTACATGGGAATGCCATGTTGCTCCCATAACCACCCGCACGGCCGCACTCTGCACCAGTTGGAGTCTCCAGGTGCTCCTCAAGGGGAGCCCCATGTAGAGAGCATTACAGTAGTCCAAGTGGGAAGTGACGAGGGCATGAGTGACCGTGCGTAAGGAATCCCGATCCAGAAAGGGATGCAACTGGTGGATCAGGCGAACCTGATAAAAAGTCCTCCCGGTCACAGCCATCAAATGCTCTTCTAAAGACAGCCGTGAGTCCAGGAAGACACCCAAGTTGCGAGCCCTCTCCATGGGGCCAACGACTCACCAATAGTCAGTGATGGCACCAGCTGACTATATCAGGACGCCAGAAACCACAGCCACTTGGTCTTGGATGGGTTGAGCCTGAGTCTGTTTCTTATATAGTTGACAGAATAGGGCTACCAGAGATCCAGCAAAGGAGGACATGTTCTCCTTTTTGTCTTTGTGCCCTTCATCTGGCAGGCACAATCTTAAAATCAAATATTGTCTGGCTTTTTGAATGTCCTTTTTTTTTTTTTTTGGACCATTTTCAGAACAGTAGTCAATTCAAACTTTCATGTATTGTGACCTTGTAGATAGTCTGCTTCTTTCTTTCCGTCACCTGTTGACAGATTCAATAGGTTAGATTTATGTCATGTCATTTATTTCTTGATCCCAACAATCCGCTTCAGCCAGACCTTTCAAATGTATAATCAGTGTATTCTGCAGATCACATGATCGATCCTTATGTTTCTATGGTGAGTTTTGAAAAGTCACCATCGCTTCTACATTATTGCTAGCATACGTTCTTAAAGATTTGCTGGAAAAATATTGCAGTTCAAAAAGCAGACTTTCTGATGATAGAAACAATAATTTCAAATATACATAAGTCTAAATGCTTTTATTTATTATTTATTTTGTTTGTTTGTTTTGCAGTTTTTCATTGTAATTTTTATTGCATATTCCAAGAAAGTTAGTGTCTTTTCCTTCTCATTCCCTCCTTTCCAGTTTCCCATGTCCTCTTTTGCCTGTTTCACTATCTAACTCAGGGGTTCTAATTCAGCAGGTTCTGACAGGTTCTGGAGAACCGGTAGCAGAAATTTTGAGTAGTTTGGAGAACCGGCAAATACCACCTCTGGCTGGTCCCAGAGTGGGGTGGGAATGGGGATTTTGCAGTAACCTTCCCCTGCCACGCCCACCAAGCCACACCCACAGAACCGGTAGTTTAAAAAAATTGGATTTCACCACTGATCTAACCCTAGCCAAGTACAAAGGATTCACCTATAAGTCATGTAGCCTGTCCTAGCAGAAGTCTGACAGACACACAGCCTACTTTTGTACATCCAAGTGAGTGGAAAGGGATGGCACTTCTGAAATCTTTTGTGGAGAAATTCAAAGATCTTGTCAACTGCATTTAGCTTGGTGGGCCCCAAATGCTAGTCTTTCTAAAGGCTTTTTGTTTTTTTTGTTTTTGTTTTTTTTTTATTTTAATGAAAAATAAAATGTGGTAGGTTAGAAAATGTCAGAAACTTGGATAATTTTCAAAACTGGGACCAGAACTATGCATCAGACCAAGTGACCCATAAGTGGCACTCCAACTGAGCTTTGGGGCAGCGGTACCTTAAACAAATCTTTCCATAGTTTATCAGTTTACTTTTCAAAGGATAGTCTCCGGTGGAAAAAAATGATTTTCTGAAACCACTAAATATAAACATTATCAACATCTCTGTCTTGTGTTCAGGAAAAGAAAAAACTATACATAGACACATTTCCTGAATTTTGAAACCATCGGGTAATAAAAACAAGAGGTTATTTGAGGGCACTAGATGATTTCTTCACAATGGCATTCAAAATGCTGACAATGAATTGGGGATTGGCCAACAATAAAGTTGTTAATAAAATCTGACCTCTGGGAAAGAGCAGTTGCATATGATTGGCTGCAAATATAGCTATCTTATAGGACCATATATACTTAGAAGGTTGCAGACATACTGTATGTTCATCTATATGGAAGATCCTATTGAAATCCAGGAAATATACTGTACATACACACATACTGGTTTACACTCCATATCTTTCCAATTGTTATAAATTCTTGCTAGAATATATTTTGGGAAATTGGAATGTGTGGGATACACTTTCATGTTAACCTACTTAATTCTGTTTTGCATGATTTTAATATAAACTGCCTTGAGGTTTCTTTCGTATTTAAAAAAATGACAAAATACATTTTTGATACAATAGTAAGTAAACAGATTTCATGAAATGGTTCCCTTAAGTATAATAAAAGACCACCAGTATTTTTAAATAACCCACCTTTTCAGACCCATCCCACCCAGAAACAAAAAGACAAAAGGAAGAAACATAACACGGCTAAATTTTCCAATCAGAAAAACAAAACAAAGCAAGCAAACAAACAAACAAAAAATCCAAAAAATATCTTTGTTGTTCCTGTATTTATATGCATATATGTGTGTTTTTCAACCTAAACAACTTTTAAATGTGTGAACTTCAACTCCCAGAATACCCCAAGCAGCCTGGGGAATAGTCTAAACAAAATAAGTGTTCTCCAGCCTAGTTTTAGCCAACTGATTTTGCACTTCTCTGAATTTCTAATCAATGTCTATTCTGGAAATCACAAGATTACAGAAAGCTGTGATAAGGCATTTTGAGTCGGATCTTTTTTATGTTACTTGTCCCAGTTTCTGCCAACCTAGCAGTTCGAAAGCACATAAAAAATGCAAGTAGAAAAATAGGGACCACCTTTGGTGGGGAGGTAACAGCGTTCCGTGAGCCTTTGGCATTTAGTCATGCCGGCAACATGACCACGAAGACGTCTTTGGACAGTGCTGGCTCTTTGGCTTTGAAACTGAGATGAGCACCGCCCCCTAGAGTCGGGAACGACTAGCACATATGTGTGAGGAGAACCTTTACCTTTAGCTGTTTTATAAAGGCAATTTGGAATGTTTAAAGTGTGAGGAAATTTTGGAGGCATATGGGGCAAATTAGCAATTATTGTCCCTTTATGCTTTTTATGTATTTTGATATTGTCATTAGTTGCTGAACTACAGGCTGATTTTATTGCACTATAATATTAAGCAATTTACTTTTTAATTTTTTTAAAAAAAATACAGACTTGGGACAGCCTAAGGACTAATCTAAATATGTTCATTATCATAATGGTATTGACATGCAAATTCTTTCATGGCATTTTTTTTCGCACAACTAATTTTCCAAAAACCTATTTAAAAAGAACAAAAGGCTTTGCTTCACTTTTCTTGCAAAATAAGCAAAATAGAATGGAAATGTCAGCCATAAGAATATATTCTGTCTTAACTAGCAAATCATTAATGAGTCACTTGCTTGTTACCAGTTTGATTTTATTCTCTATTGCTCTGGGCTTTCCTTATTATTATTTTTCTTGCTCAGAAGAAAAATAAAGTACTGCCACCGGGCTATTTCGTAACATCAGTAAAATAACTGCAGAGAAGAGTGTTTTTTGGGTAGTGACAAAGGAGATGAAAAGTCCAGTTCTGATGCTCTCACTTGCTTTGTTCCTGTAACTTCAACAACTACTTTGCATTAATTTTTTTTTTAAAAAAAACCCCTTCTCCACCTAAAGTAGAAGCTTCATCGAGCTTTCCTTGTGCGTGTTAAATATTCTGAGAATCATTGGAGGGAGCCCAGTGGTGATGGAGCGATTCATTCTATTCCACCCACAGAATTGGTTCTTATGTGTGACTATGACTGCTTACAGATCATCAAAGAAAAGATGGAAAGAGAACATAGATTTGAGTTTAAAGAGTCATTCTTTTTAGAAACAGTAAGCATACATTAAATATAAATACCACACTAGGAAAACAGTAACTCAAGACTGGATCTACACACTATGTCAACTTCCTCAGTCAAGGAACACATGCTAATCTGCCTCCACCCCCACTGAAAACAACCCTGACTGTTTTTAGCAAACATTTGATTACTGGCCATTGCGCTTGTGGTATGCTGGTTGAGGAAGATGAATGTTGTTTAGATCAGCAAGGAAAGTCAACTTGAGCCTTTTTCCATAAACATGGTGAAGATATATTAGAAAGGGTTAAGACTGAGTTTGCTGGTAAACTAGGATTATGATGCTGACAAGAGACAAGAAGGTAAAAAAAAATATTAAGTTATTTCTACTCCCAAGGACTGCTGGGTCAGAAACTCACATAGGTAGTGGAGCTTGCAACTTTAAGGCTACTGATTGTCCTAACAGGTGAGGTATTTTTCTAGCCCTTCCAACTTTTCTTGTAGGTACGTGCATCAAGCTTAATTTCTAAGTTATGTATTATTTATCATATGGTTACTGAATAGGAACCACATTTTAGAAAATTACCATTATCTCGGTATTTCTCAAATGAAAGGCTTCTAGTGTAGATCCTGTCAAGATAACCCAGGTATCTGCTGAACTTGCTGTCAAGCTGATGACCAATATTAAGGATTCAATTCTCTGTTTATTATGGCTCTTTTCTTATTAATCCAATATAGGATAAAATCTAATGAAGTAGTTCCACTGTTGGAACTCTATCCTTTGGTGGACCAGATTTCTCATTCATATGAAAAATGTTCGGTCCAGAAGATCCAGAAGCAGATAGTGAAAACCAACATTACACTGTTTACCGTGAGTCATATTCATGTTCCTTCAAGTAAAACTATTAACAGTCCTTTTTGAAACCATTTCCTGTTTTGTTAATTCAGGATTCTGAGAGGACAAATCCGGCAGTGCAATTAAACTTTTTCCAGCTATACCTCACACTAAAATAGTATTGGTATTGTTTTTATAAACATAGGCATACCTTGGAGATATACAGAGTTTAATGCCAGACTACCAAAGAAAACAGGTATCACAATAAAGTGAGTCATAATTTTTGGGGTTTCCCAGTACACATAAAAATTATGTTTACATTATTGTGGTCTATTAGGTGGGCAATATTATTTTGCCTAAAAGAAATGTACATATTTTAATTAAAATACTTTATTGCTAAAAACACTAATTATTATCTGAGTAATAAAAAGAAAAAAATTGAAATATTGCAAGAATTACCAAAATGATAGAGAAATGAAAATTATAGCACCACTAGGCATGCTCGACACCAGGCTAAAGCCCCAATTCGTAAAAAAACACAATATCTGGGAAATACAATAAAGCAAAGTGCCCAAGATATTCCTTTATTTTGATTTATAAAGTATAGAGCGATCAATTGATTGATTTACTTATCAAATTTATATAGCTGCCCATCTCACCCAAAGTGACTCTGGGCAATAAGCAACAAATTTATTTACTTGAGACTCAAATATATTGTTTATTTCATGCATAACATTGAGTTAAAAGGAGTGGATGATCGCATTAATTTGACCTTGCCCTTCCTGAAGATTTATTCTTTGCAAACAGCTGTATTACATAACAAGTGAGTCTGTTCTCATGAAAGTTCATTATGAACATTGCAGGAGGCTGTTGAGTGATATTTTAATATACTGGTAGTTGTTTTTTAAAAAAACAAACAAGTTAGTGACTCTCTCTATATTGGACTACAATTCCTATCCCTGTTGGCTGGGATAATGAGACTGATTAACCACCATTGTCTGGAGATATACACGTTAGTGTGTGCTCATATTTGCTTGTGTGATATTTTATACTCACAAAAGTATGCTAACATGACACATATTAATGTAGGAAGAGATTAATTTTACAATTTATTTATAGGTGATGGATTTAAAAGTGTACACCTTTGTTTGATACTTACCATTAAGAAATAGGCTGTTCCTATACCTCCCCCCACTTTTTTTTTAACAAAGAAGTGATACCTCCTGCCAATTTAACAAGTTGTCATATTTATTTTCTGGTTGTGCTCTTCACAGATATGTGACAAGCAAATCCTAGATCTTAATTGAATTTTCACATGTACAAGTTGAAAAAGCTCTCCCTTCACTCTGACAGCAGCAAAAGTCAATCTCTGTGTAGGTAGGGGAAAAAAAGAATGAATAAAACAGAAAGGGGTGGGAGAGAGTGTGGTGGGCCATCTTTTTTCCTGTATAATCTCATAGGCTTTGTTGGGGGAGTTAAGAAAACCATGGAATCCTCTTTTTGATACATGCATTTCTTTTTTCTTCTGACACCTCTCTTTATCTCATTTTCACTCTTTTTCATACTATCTGGTTGTTGGGGGGTTTTTTTGCTTCTAAGCCACAGAGGTTTGCATTGTTGCTTTCTCCCCAGAAATCTGACCTGATCAGTTAAAATATTTGGCTCAAGCTTATCTATGGTCCTATGTACACAGGCTGCCTTCCCACCTCTACCTCTATCTAATTATGTGAGATATACTCTAGACCAACCTTTCTCAACTTTTTCACCCTGGAGGAACTCTTGAAATCATCTTCTATTCTTGGGAAACCATGGCATAAAAATTGTTACCTTTATAGGTAGCACTGCACAGTGCACAAAGTTCAAAAAGTGATTTTATTTTTAGTTTTTGCTTTATGCTCTCTCCAGGAACCTTTGGTGGAGCAGTGGGCTACAGCTGAGTAGCAAGGCACAGGAGTTACAATACAACGAGTGCCATCATGCTGCAAATTTCAAAAATAATGATGCTTCCTCCCCCCTCAATCCTCACAAAAACCCTAGGGCCTTTCACAGAACCCTACGGTTCCACAGAAGCCTGCTGAGAAAGGCTGTTGTAGACATGAATAGTTGGGCAAGCGTTTAGATCACATTTTTTTTCCAGAAAATGATGAAATATTTTAGTGGAATAGAAGTGGTGACTGCAACATGTCCGGTTCCAAGAATTCTCCTTGAAAAACTAGACCAGAGCAGTCTGACCAAAGAGTTAATGCAGTGGCTCCATATGATTAGAATGGTATTCTATTGCCTTTGCATCTGGTTTGCTACCAGACCCCAAATCATCTCTTGCATATAGGTAATCGTTGTATTTGCTTAGAAACATTTTTGTCCTTCCTTCAATTGTAAAAATCATTTTCTCAAATGATTTACAAATAAAACAATATACATCTTTTTATTTATGTATTATTAGATTTATATGTCACTCATCACAGACATTTCAACTCTGGGAAGCATATACTAAACAAACAAATAAACAAAAAACAGAACAAGATAAACAATTCCAATTAAAATCAATCAGACATTCGTATCCACTCCATTCAGAATCCCAATCATTTTGGCCAAAATATCTGAGGAAAAACCAAGTTTCTGATTGCCTTTCAGAAAGGCCATGGAGAGGGCCAAACATATGTCAGGGGACTCTTTGAGAGGGAAGATACCACAATGCAAAAGACATACTTCCAGGGTTCCATCACATGGAAGGGAAAGAACCTGAAGCACGCCCATCCTACTGAAGTATGTGGGACAGGCAGATAACATTTGGCAGATACAATCCAACAAACAACTCAGTTCTCTTTCATGTAGACTAGAGCTAATTAAGTGATAACCAAGACCTTGAATTGGAGCCATAAGCCTACAGAAAGCCATTGCTGCTCTCACAGTAGTGATGTCACCTATGCTACAGTGTTCTAAACCAGTTGTAGCTTCTAGATGGTCTTCCTGGGCAGCCCCATGTACAGCACATTGTGTAGTCCACTGAGGAGTTAACTAGGGTATGAGTGATAGTGAATAGGGCCTCCTAATCCAGATACAGATGCAAGTAGCACACAGGACAAAGTTCTGCAAAAGCAAGCCGCCACCTGCTCTTCAAGCTTCACAGCAGGAGCTGTGATTCCAGGAAGATCCCCAAATTCTGTGCTAATGGGACTGTGCAATCCATCCAGAACCAAAAATCTCCAAGATCCAGGAGACCCCAAAACTACAACACCTTGATTTTGGCTCAGTTGAGCCTGAAAAATAATACAGAATATTGGTAACATGTGTAATAGTAAAGTCTATTGGAATCCATTTTATTAAGCTAAATGCAAATCAAAATATTCAATAGGATCAAACCCTTCATCTGTAACCAAAGCACCTAGCCCACGTTCTAGAACCCAGGCAGGACTCACAAGTTATTGCCAGCTGCGCTTGTCAGATTGGGGCTCAAAATTGGCAATACATGCAACAGGGAAGCCTAAGAAGTTAAACATCAAAAGAAGAACTCTTTATCTTGATTGCAGGAACATTTGAGTGTAACAGAACACCAGATGCCTCTGGAAAAAGATTAAGCAGAAAGGTTTCAGCTCTAATAACCAAATCAGGAACTAAAATTAGGGGGATTGATTGATTGATAAGATTCATAGGCAGCTTCATAAAACAAAAAACCCCCAAGGCAGCATGCAACAACACTTAAAACATTAAAATACAAAGCTATCTGGCAATGCATAGAATATGCCAGCTATTATTCTGGAGATGTCCACATTACTGGTATGTTATTACAGCAGTGGCTGGGTGACACTATCAGCTGCTAATATAGATGGTACTACATTAAAATGATAAAAAGTAAAATCAAGTTAATAATTAAAATTGAATAACAACATACAGAGATGTCCATTAAGTCCAACTCAGAGCAAACGCAAGATGAACAGACCAGAGCCTGCTTGAAAGCTAAAATGTAGAACCTTGGCAGATGTCACTTAGAACAGAGTTGCATAAAATTGATTTTAAGACGTTACTGATCCAATCCAGTGGTGAAATGCTCCAAAGTCTGCTACTGGTTCGTTGTGCACATGCATGCACAGTGCGTGCAAAACATGTGCTTTGTGTGCACATGCGCAGTGCATGTGCACACAATGCACACTTCGCACACACATGCGCCGTGTGCACCAAATGCATGCTTCGCATGTAGGCGCTACCGTGCAGCACTGAAAAAGGAGGCTTAAGTAGCCTTTTCTAAGGTAAGTAGTACAGCAAGGGGGGTGGTAAAAGCTGTGCCGCGTGATTTAGATTCTCTAGAAAGCAAGATTTCCTGTTTCCTAGTGAATATAAATTGCGCGGCACAGCTGATGATCAGAAATACCAGTTTGTCTGAACCGGTAGCATTTTTTTAGTACTGCTTCGTGCAAACCGGTAGCTTTTCATCTCTGATCCAATTCTGTTCCTTATATTCACCAGTGTAACTTAATTCCAAGGCTGTGGAATGATGTCTATCAAGAGAAAGTTTCCCTGCTTGGAGCTTCCAAGAAGCATTGCAAGACATAGATTTTCTACCTCTTTGCTGATTTATTGCTTATCCATTAATTCTTTTGTAAAGCGGTTCAGTAAAGTGGTTCAAAGTGTGGACAGAGCTCAAGGTTGACTCAGCCTTCCATCCTTCCGGGGTCAGTAAAATGAGGATCCAGACTGTTGGGGGCAATATGCAAATAAGGCTTCGATCTTGTAAACTACCCAGAGAATGCTGTAAAGCACTATGGGGCTGTATATAAGCCTAAATGCTATTGCTATTTTAAATATATGTAAATAATTTTATTTATTTATTTATTTTTATTTTATTTATTTTATTTCTATACCGCCCTTTTCCTGCGGGACTCAGGGCAGTGTACAGCCAAGATAAAACATAGCAAATAAAATTTAAAAAACAATTTAAAAACCAATTAAATAATTTTGGCCGAAGTTTAAAACAACCCAATTAAAACCGAATTCAATTAAAAACTGAGAGGATGGGATCAAGCCAGCCTGGCTAGATGGAATAAGTGTGTTTTCAGGGCCCGACAAAAAGTCTGGAGGTCTGATATCGTGTGTATCTCAGGGGGCAGGTCATTCCAGAGGGCAGGTGCTGCCACAGAGAAGGCTCTCCCCCTGGGGTTGCCAGCCGGCACTGTCTGGCCGACGGCACCCTGAAGAGGCCCTCTCTGTGCGAGTGAACCGGTCGGTGGGAGGCTATTGGCGGCAGAAGGCGGTCTCGCAAATACTCTGGCCCTAAGCCATGGAGTGCTTTAAAGGTGGTCACCAAAACCTTGAAGCGCACCCAGAAGACCACAGGAAGCCAGTGCAGCTCGTGCAGGAGAGGTGTTATATATGAGCACCCCGTCACTCCCATGATCCCCCGCGCGGCCGCATTCTGGACCAACTGCAGCCTCTGGGTGCATCCCAAGGGGAGCCCCATGTAGAGAGCATTGCAGTAGTCCAGGCGGGAAGTGACGAGTGCTTGAGTGACCGTGCGTAGGGAGTCCTGATCCAGAAAGGGACGCAACTGGCGTATCAGGCGAACCTGATAAAAAGCCCCCCTGGCCACGGCCGTCATATGCTCTTCTAAAGACAGCCGTGCATCCAGGAGGACGCCTAAGTTGCGAGCCCTCTCTGTGGGGGCCAGTGATTCACCCCAATAGCCAGCGATGGCGCCAGCTGGCTATATCAGGATGCCGGAAGCCACAGCCACTCGGTCTTGGAAGGGTTGAGTTGGAGCCTGTTTCTCCCCATCCAGGCCCACACGGCCTGCAGGCACTGGGACATCACTTCAAGGGCATCGTTGGGGTGGCCTGGGGTGGAGATGTACAGCTGAGTGTCGTCAGCATACTGATGGAACTCCACCCCAAAGCCACGGATGATCTCACCCAGCGGCTTTACATAAATGTTGAACAGAAGGGGTGAGAGGACTGACCCTTGTGGCACCCCACAAACAAGGCACCTTGGGGTCGACTGCTGCCCCCGTCAACATGGATTGCGACCGGTCAGAGAGGTAGGAGGAGAACCACCGCAGAACGGTGCCCCCCACCCCCAGCCCCTTCAACCGGTGCAACATGATACCATGGTCGATGGTATCAAAAGCCGCTGAGAGATCTAACAGGACCAGGATAGAGGAACAACCCCTATCCCGAGCCCTCCAGAGATCATCCACCAACGCGACCAATGCCGTTTCCGTGCTGTGCCCAGGCCGGAAGCCGGACTGGAGCGGGTCTAGATAGACAGCTTCATCCAGGTACTGGGGAAGCTGCCGCGCCACCACACTCTCAACAACCTTCGCAACGAAGCGAAGGTTGGAGACTGGACGATAGTTAGCCAAAATAGCCGATCCAGAGAGGGCTTCTTGAGGAGGGGCCTCACCACCGCTTCTTTCAAAGCGGCCGTATTTAAATACAGAAACAACATAGTATCAATCTGCTGAACACATAATCAATCTTTTATTATAGGTAATGTATTTCTTATACCCTGTAATTTTTTTTCACTTGGTTTTTAACCTAATTTATTTTAAAATAACACTTTGTTCTTATAACTGCAATTACATTTGAGAGGGAATGAATTTATTTACAACCCTACTTGTTAAGAAGTCCTGGGGGCAGTCCATGTGAGTAAGTTCATGTATATTGTCCTTATAAATCTTATGTTTCCCAGACACAAACTAAGAGCAGGCAATGCATGAGTTCCATGCTTGAAGGACCTACATCTAGTGTTTCTTATTGACTCATTTCAGAATATGATGGTTTGGTTTTGATCTACTTTTTTAAGGTAGTTGGATTTGATTTGCCCTATGATAAGATATCTTAATGTGTTTTTTGGATATTTATTAACTCTGGTTTTGTTTTCATCCATACTGTTGCTCAAGTCTTCAGAATGTTTTGCAGCAAATTGGAGTCATGTCTAGAGCATAAACAGATTGCACAGTAAGCTGAGTAGACTTTATAAGTAACGTGAATAATAGCAATAGCAATAGCATTTAGACTTATATACCACTTCACAGTGCTTTACAGCCCTCTCTAAGCAGTTTAAAGAGTCAACATATTGCCTCCAAGAACCTGGGTCCTCATTTTACCGACATCAGAAGGATGGAAGGCTGAGTCACCCTTGAGCCTTCTAAATTGCAGTCAGTCGGCAGTCAGCAGAAGTAGCCTGTAGTACTGCATTCTAACCACATGAATGAATTTCTATCACTGCATTAATCCAGCAATAATGTAGTAAATATAATTCTATTGAAAGATCCCCCTTGAACAATGTACAATATGTATGCCTGTATCTATTCAGCATATCCTAAAAGCCAGTTTGATCTAAAGATGTAAGCACCATTGCTAGAAAGAAGAGATCCTGAATTCAAGTCCTGCCTTAGTCATGAAAGCCAGCTGGGTGACTTTGAGCCAGTCACGCTCTCAATCCAATTTACCTCACAGGGTTGTTGCTGTGGGGAAAATAGAAGGAGGAAAGTATGTTGGATATGTTTGCTGCCATGTATTTGTAAAAATAATAAAGGTGGAATACAAATTAAACAAACAAACAAACATCAGGCCAGGCCTCCATCAAGACTTCTGTCTCTTGGAAGCTCTTGAGCCAACAGAGGAAGAGATGCAAATGTTTCAGTGCTATTCTGGCAAACAGAAGAACTGATGGATCTAATCCATTGGTTGCTTATTGCAAGCTGATTGAAAGAAACAGTGCAAATATTTAGGAGAGAGTGATTTTTTTCCTCAGAGCAGAACAAGCCCAAAGTAGATAATCTGGTTTTTAAAAGAGATGTCACTCCCACTCCTTTATTCAATGTAAGAAAGATATGGGAAAACTGTTAAAACCAAATGTCTATGGAGATTCTCAATCATCCAGGTCATGGTTGTCCCAAAGGTGCTTTTTCAATAAGTAAGTTGACTTTGTTTTTCAACAAACAAAATCTAGTTGCCTTTTGAAAAAGCACCTTTGGGTATTTAAAAACAAAGCCCTCTTTTTATGAGCCTAGAAAGTATAGAAAAAGGTACATCGGACCAATATTTATATAAGGCATATCTGAAGACTTAGTTCTTTTTAATTTACTTTATGTGGTTAAAGGGGAAGGAGGCAGACCTGTGTTCATTCAAATACCGTTCAGTCCTGAGTAGCATGGCCAAGTACGGAAAGTGTAATCCACCATAAGGATATATGAAATACCAGTAAGTCTTGTTTTTTTTTTTCTATGTGACCCTTGAATTACAGCTTACAATATATAGATTGAAATCTAAGTATTCAATGGACTTTGCATTTTTCTTATTACTGAACACCATTTTTGTACATGAAACACACTGAAATCACATTTAAATATATCATTTAAAAGAAGAAAACAAAGTTACAATTATATTAAAATATACAGCATTAGAAACAGGGGGATTATTTAAGAGGATTATCTTTCTACTACAACAAAAACAATGCAGACCAGAAGTATGCATCACAATTTGCATTCTTATGGGCAGAGCAATATTAATATTCTGCTGTTGGAAGGAAAATCCATCTGGTTCAATTCCAAGCTGGGATAAAGACACTGGAAACAACATGAAGGCTGATTAGAAAGAAAGCTTATTGAAAGAACCACAAAGACAGTGTGCAGTTCTGGATCAGCTGACAAAATGGAGTTTTAAGTGGGTAGGTGTTTATACCTTCTGGATTCCTGCGGGGGGGGTCATGTAGGGGTTATGTAGGGGTCATAGCTGGCTCTATAGGCAAAACAAGAAATGCAAAGCCTAGATGTTTGTCTGAGCTAATTTTGTCAACCTTTTGTTGCTTATCTGAATTTCTGCCTTGACCCAGTCTTCCTGAATGGATTACCAAATCTGCATTTCTAAAAGCTGGCCTCCTCAGTTTCTGCTTGGGGCAGGGAAACTGGGGCTGGTTTCTGCCTCCCTTAAGATTTTTTTCATTTCTCCGTTAGGGGAAATATTTTATTCTGCCTTTTTAATATTTCCCAAAATATTTCATTCTTCTAGGAAAGGGGTGGGTGGGCTTCCCGCACTGCTCTGCCTATTCCAAAGTGAAATCATGTCTCCTATTCTAGGCACTCTGCTGACAACAGATGGGCAGATCTTCACTGCCCTTGCTGTTATTATCCAGCTAATTCTATGAGAGGGAGGGGTGATGCCTCTGATTATGGAAAAGCTTGTGTCCATTCTCATATCGGTAGAAATGTTATTGGCAGTTGGGGATTGATTATTGATCAAAGTGGGTTGATAGAGTATAATCATTTCTACCTTAATCCCCACCAACAAAGTTTTTTTCAAAATTCTCATTTTGGAAGAAGTACCCAACAGAGAGGCAGGAATGTGACTGTGATCCAAATCTTCACTCTGGTGCCAGGATCCTTGAAAGAAACTCTGACATAGCCAATGGATCTTGGGTTCAGTTATCACACTGCTGCTCTCTCTTTCTTACACTTATTTCACTGATCTCAAGCAGCAGGATATCTTTGGCTTAATTATTAGCATTTGGGCATAACATGATTTTACATGAATAACAGCATTTCCCTCAAAGGCATAATTTCCTTAGAAAGTATATATATATCACAGGATAGATAAATATTGGTTTTGCCTGTTAGCCTCCTTGCTCCTGTTCCTAATTCAATAGCAGAAACCCATGAGTCATCAGATACCAGTTCTAACTTGAAAGCCTCTATGAAGTGCTTTTTGCTTAGAAAACCACAACTTGATACTGTGCAGGGGCACGTCATGTCCGCTGACTGAACTAGGAAGATGAGTTATAAAGATACAGGAATATACAGAGCTCACATCTATCACTGCACGTAGTCCTGAGGCGTTGGTCTTTCTTTAGATGCATTTTGTGAAAGATCCTGTACATGTTTCAGTAGATCATTATCTAGGGGTTGATAATAATAACACATTAAAATATAAACAAGGGCTAGTTAATGAAGTGACTGTTAATGAAGTGGCTGTTAGCTGACTTTCAAGCAAGTTTTACCTGAAAAATCAATGTGTTAATGGAGGTATCTATGTTTTATAAATCTTGGACAGTTAGATCATATTGCGTCTGGACAAATGAACATGGGAACATCTTCTCTAACTTGTTAAGGGGTTCATTAGTGAGTGGAGAATAACTACATAAGAGTAAGCGATAGTGTTGAGTCAACTGAAAAAACACCATGGAATCTCCAAGGCCTGCCATAATGTTTACAGATATAATTGGGAGAAAGCAGTCAAAAAGCAAATCATGCTTTTTGTCATATTATTACAACCTATTATTCTGTGGCTGTCCTCTGACCGACTACCTGTCTATAAGTCTTTTCAAAAGATTTTCAGGCAGAGGTGACAACAGAAGTAGTTATCATCAAAAGCTAAACTGGGTCTACAGAGGCTATATTGGGTTTAAAGGAGTGACCCAGGATCTGAGCCTTTCATTTGTGGTTATATGGATAACACTGTATGATTCCAGCGGATGTAGGTGAGAATATGATGATAAACTTATTGCTTTCTGACCAGCTGGGGTGCATGTGCAAGCACACATTTACACATGCGCACGCACGCACGCACACACACACACACTGGGTCTAGTCTGACCTGGTATAAATACAAGGAACTGGCCCTCAGCCCTTTGCTTGTCAACAGAGGCATGCCTCCTGCTTAGACTTTACCTTCTCTGATTTCAGATTGTTCCAGGTCCAGCCACTGACCTCAAAAACCCTGAGCTTGGGAATATGACACACCTCCATGTCTAGACATGAGTACAGCTGCCTGAGACCCGGTCTGGCACAGTTAAGAGACCTGAGCTGTATATCTTTCTCTTAGTGAATTTGGATTAGATCAAGCCAATAATATCCAATCTCTACTCCAAGAAATTCACAGTGGCATGTACTGCAAAATAACATTAGAATAATTTTCAGCATGCAAATCATTTCTGGTCTTCTTATCCTACATAAAAATAGATAATGATAAAGGTTCCCCTCGCACATATGTGCTAGTCGTTCCCGACTCTAGAGGGTGGTGCTCATCTCCGTTTCAAAGCCGAAGAGCCAACGCTGTCCAAAGGCATCTCCATGGTCATGTGGCCAGCATGACTAAACGCCAAAGGCACACGGAATGCTGTTACCTTCTCACAAAAGGTGGTCCCTATTTTTCTACTTGCATTTTTTACGTGCTTTCGAACTGCTAGGTTGGCAGAAGCTGGGACAAGTAACGGGAGCTCACCCCATTACACAGCACTAGGGATTCAAACTGCTGAACTGCTGACCTTTTGATCAACAAACTCAGTGTCTTAGCCACTGAGCCACCACATCCCTACATAACGATAAGTGTCAGTAATTAAATCTAGCTTCCAGGCTTAGCTGAAATTAAGTGATTTGTCTAGAGATAGCCAATATGTTCATGGTTGAAATGGAATAGATTCCTCTTCTCCTCAGAGCAAGTCAACTGCTAAATAAACTTTAGCCAAGAACAACATGTTCCAAATACCCACATTGTTATACTGGGACCAGGAGCAGATTTAGATGAAGTGCTGATTTGCTCATCTTTTCATTTAAATGAGCAATATTGTCCATTTCACAGCTTTGATACCTGCATCACCTGCACACATGATTTATTTCTGTCACTTAACACTACGCAGCTGTATGCAAGGATCTGATTATAATTATTCAGAGGTACATGGTTTGGGAAGTGGTGAGGAATGGCTCCATTTTTAAAATATGTATATTTCAGCCCTGGAAAAAAAGACATTGGGAGAGAAATGCCAGGAAAATTCAGGAAAAAGGAGGAACAGGAAAGGGAACATGATATTACTGAAGGAAAAATCAAATACTGTAAATGTGATGTCCTTGTTATTTGTCAGGAAAGAATATTATAGCCATACATATTATTATACAAAAAAGATTGAACATAAAAAGCAAGCAATTTTTTTTCTTTCTTTTTTTTGAAACAATAAATAGTGCTTGCTTATAAAAGCTCATTTTGAAGATTCTACTATTTAAAGCTCACATAACTATCCTCACTACCAAAGAAAATAACAGTGGCATCAGGTTAAATTGAACAATTGTTGAAGCAGAGAGAATTTGCAAGCAGCTGAGGGAAAAATGAGAGCCAGTTTGGTCTAGTGATTAAGGCAACAGGCTAGAAACCAGGAGACTGTGAGTTCTAGTCCTACCTTAGGCATGAAAACCAGCTGGGTGACTTTGGGTCAGTTTTCCTCCCTCAGCGTAACCCACCTCACAGAGTTGATGTTGTGGGGAAAATAGGAGGAGGAAGTTATGTTTTCCACCTTAAGTTATCTATAAAATAATAAAGTGAGTCTAAAAAGAGGAGACATTCACCGCTGGAGGTGGTTGATGGGATAAGAAGGTCTCATCCTGTGCCATCTATTTCTTGGTTCTAGTTTTTATTTAGCTTTTAAAATTTTAAATATTTTTATATTTATCTTTTTACTCTTTGTAAGGCCACCCAGAGTTGCCTTATTGGAGATATGGGCAGCATCTAAATTTAGTAAAATAATAAAATAAAATAAAATAAAATAAAAATACGGGAAATTTAGTGGAGAAGCTTGAGTTGTTAAAATGATAAAGAAAAATTCTCTGCTCATTTTCTGCTATCCATTTTTCTCTTCTCCCTTTCTCTTTCTGTCTTTCCTTTGTCATCTTCTCTTCCCCAGGCAAGACTGACTGCTTTTGTCAGAACTCTGCTCTTAGTCATGGCAGAGGCCTTTAGAGATTGTCTAACTCTCCCCTAAATTATGTCGTTGATAATATATGACACAGAACTGTTAATTCAGACATCTTTCAATGCTGGTTCTGGAATAACAACTATGAGATACTCTTCATATTATGCATGTCTTCTGTTAAGTTACAATGGTACATTCCTTCACTTCAAAAAATATCCATGTGCCAGGAAACTAAGACCAACTGCAATTCATAACTTGTATTTTTATGTAATGATGCAAATGCTGCATGTCTGCTGCATCATAAATAATAAACACTACCAATTTTTTGTGTTTCCTATATAATAAGAGTTTTGGGACAGGATAGAGCAGGGCTGTCAAATTCGTGGCCTGCGGGCCGGATGTGTCACACACTGGCCATGCCCACGCCCAAAGGGGGAAAAAGTCATGATAAGTCACATGATGCCGCTGTGACGCCGCAAGTTTGACACCCCTGGGATAGAGGATTTCATCTAAGATGCGACTTCTGTCTTCCTGTATGAGTTTTGCAGCGTTGTCTAAAGTTCTGGAAATAGCTTAGAAAATTCAGGAATCTTTTTACCATCTACTATGCAATCCGCACAGATTCTATAATGCCCTAAGTCATCCTCTAGCAGTATGTTTTGATCTGTGGAGACCAGCACATGTTGAAACATCTCTTGCATCTGAACTTTGAATTTCAGGCAATCTGGCATGATATGTCATTTTAGAACATCTAAAATGGCAATCACCTGAACTTCCACACAAGGAAAGGTCTCTTCCATTGTACTAGAAGAATTCAGTAATAGAAATTGTCAATTGGACCAATGCTTTTTTATTCAAGGTACTCAGTTAAATAAAATTCTAAGAGTTACTTCAGCACTTTGCCCATTTCTGCATTCCCATTTTCAATTAATACCCCTACCTAAAGGAAGAAAAAAATATATACTGACATACAATACAATGAGAAAGCAGTTCAGTAAACTGGATTAAGACCCTACCTTAGCGGTGTTTTTGGGAACCCTCCTACTTTGGACTTGGATATGAATAAGGATTGAAGATATATCTATATTGATTTTCTGTGAAAAATAATGACTTGTAACCAGTATAATTCAGGCCACACAGCTGGTTCTTCATTACATATTTTTTAGCCAAGACAGGCTACCAAAAACAAGTTTACATAAAGATTCCAGGGCTAAATGCTAACTTGTATGCATGAAATAGTTATCAAATGTTCCAGAAAGAGTATTTATATCTCCATTGTTTTAATGGAGAATGTTTATCAGGCTATTTAATGTGGATGACTATGTTTATCCCTTAATGTTAGAGACATACAATGATAAGAGTAAAACAAAATTCTTACCAAGATCCACCCATCATTCTGCCACAGTATCTGGGAGAACAGCCACATTTTCAGTGCATTTTGGAACATCATCAGGGCCTAATATATACCGGTAGGACTTAATATGCACATAAGACATTAATCCTGTTTCATTGGTATTTTCTCATATTTTGTCACCGGTCCATATCTTGACTGAAAAAAATTGGGTATGATTATGCATCACAAAACCTAATGGGGGATAAATACATAGGTTTTTGTGTCTCTGGCATTCTACTATTAGGCAGTAAACATGAAAATATCCATTTTGCACCCTTCCTTTGAAGTAGCTGGCTGGCAAAATATTAATTCAACTAATGAAAAGTATTTATCCCGGTATTTTGTTTGGTTGGGTACTCTCAAGCCTTACCTGTTTTCCTTAGCCCATGGCAGCTTTCAATGACCAAACCGGTTTTTGAAGTCTGATTTTAGTACATGACACAAAACTGAATACAGTCTTTGACAAAAAAGATTGTTCAACCTTCTAATAAGAAGCAGAGGTAACAGTAATAATTGTGAGTGTCCTTGGCATATAGGACAGTTTCTTCTAAAACAGCTGCCCAGAAGAGAATAGTGGAATAGCAGTGAAAGTAATTAAAAGATTTTTCTTTCTTTTCCATTTTTTAAAAGATGAAATAAAGGGCATATCTCACCTACTAAAGATTGAGATCAATGCCAAAAGCAGCATATTAATTTTTGGATGGATATCAAACATAATATGGCTATCACACCTGGGGAGCAAAAATCCAGACAACCACTAGAGTGTGGTTATTTATTATTATTTAACACATTATTTATTTTTTCTATATAAAGAATAGAATAGAATAGAATAGAATAGAATAGAATAGAATAGAATAGAATAGAATAGAATAGAATAGAATAGAATAGAATAGAATAGAATAGAATTCTTTATTGGCCAAGTGTGATTGGACACACAAGGAATTTGTCTTTGGTGCATATGCTCTCAATGTACATAAAGAAATATAAAATACATTCATCAAGAACCATAAGATACAACACTTAGTTATAGTCATAGGTTACTAATAAGCAATCAAATCATATGAGGAAACAAATAAAACAATATAAATTGTAAAAATACAAGTAACATGGTTATAGTCATAAGTGTGAAGAGATAGGTACTAGGAAGGATGAGAAGAATAATATTATGCTAATACAGCCTTACAAAATTATTTGACAGTGTTGTGGGAATTGGTTGTTAAGCAGAGTGATGGCATTCGGGGAAAAAACTGTCCTTGTGTCTAGTTGTTCTGGTGTGCAGTGCCCTATAGCGTTGTTTTGAGGGTAGAAGTTGAAACAATTTATGTCCAGGATGTGAGGGGTCTGTAGATATTTTCACAGCCCTCTTTTTGACTCGTGCAGTATACAGGTCTCCAATGGAAGGCAGGTTGGTAGTAATTGTTTTTTCTGCAGTTCTAATTATCTGTTGAAGTCTGTGTCTGTCTTTTTTGGTTGCAGAGCCAAACCAGACAGTTATAAAGGTGCAGATGACAGACTCAATCATTCCTCTGTAGAACTGAATCAGCAGCTCTTTGGGCAGTTTGAGCTTTCAGAGTTGGCACAGAAAGAACATTCTTTGTTGTGCTTTTTTGATGTTAGGTGTCCATTTTTTGACATTTTTGATGTTAGATCCATGTCCATGTTAAGTCTTGAGATATGATAGAACCTAGAAACTTGAAGGTCTCTACTGTTGATACTGTGTTGTCAAGTATTGTAAGAGGTAGTAGTATAGGAGCGTTTCTCCTAAAATCTACCATCATTTCTACAGTTTTAAGTGTATTTAGTTCAAGATTATTCTGGTTGCACCACAAGGTTAGTTGTTCAACCTCATGTCTGTATGCAGATTCATCGTTGTCTCAAATCAGACCAATCACCGTTGTATCATCTGCAAACTTCAGTACTTTAACAGAGGGATCTTTTGAGATGAGGACATTGATGTACAGCCGTGATGGCAAACCTATGGCATGTGTGCCACAGCTGGCATGCAGAGCCCTCCCTTTGGGCACACAAGACATTGCCCAGCTCAGCTCCACCGCGCATGCATGTGCGTGTGCCTCCCGCCAGCCAGCTGATTTTCAGGATGGGGGGAGCAAGATGCATATAGGAGACATGTGTGTATGCGCAGAGGGGTCACATGTGCATGCATGGGGAGGTGGGGGTCATGTGCGCATCCACGGGGGGCAAGGGGGAGCATGGGAGATGTGGCGTACCCCCCATGGCCCATTGTTGGGCCCAGGAGGCTGCAGGGAAGCCTGCTAGGCCCAAAACAGGGCATGGGTGGGTGCGTCGTGCCCCCCACTGGCCCATTTTTGGGCCCAGGAGACTGCAGGGAGACCTGCTAGGCCAAAAAGAGGGGGCGGGGGAAGCATGGGGGAAGTCACGCGCACATGCACAAGGGGCGTGGGGAGCATGGTGGGGGGTCACGCGTGCATGCACAAGGAAGACCACATTGGATTATGGGTGCCGGCACAGGCGCGCGCTGTTGCATGCATGCTTTTGTCATATGACAAGAAAAAGGTTAGCCATCTCTGGTGTACAGAGAGAAGAGAAGTGGAGAGAGCACACAGCCCTGGGAGGCTCCTGTGCTAATTTTGCAGGTATCTGATGTGATTTTGCCTAGCTTCCTGTCTGTTAGGAAGCTTATGATCCATTTACAAGTGTGGTCAGGTACAGCTAGCTGATTTAAAGAGATCCACAAACACAAGGTAAAAGAAATGATATGTGTCTGAGTGAATATTCTATAATTGGCTGATTACTTTGATCAAACAAAACAAAGTTATAATGGAAGATCTTAATAGAGAACAGAACTCTCTGATCTGTTCCAAAAGTTGGAACATTGGCTGAAAATAAATTTTGTCTTGTGGTGTATTAGCACATAAAGCTGCCATGTGGGGGAAAAAAAGGGAAGAGGGTTAATGCTTATTTAGAATCTTTTTTCTTAATAAAAGAACCAAGATTCTTACAGCAATTTATAAAGATATTAAAGACACCTTTATAAATGTATTATCTCAAACACTTTTGTGCATCCCAGTTCACTGTATGAGGTGTATGGAGATAATGAAAAAAAGGATGAAGAGAAAGGTGAGTAATAACATATATTTAGAAGTGACCAAATATGACAGAACACCAGGTGGAAGACAGACAATCTTGAATTGAATAGCTACTTAATACTTTTTGTGTAATAAGAAACCTTGGCCTTTGTTTAATCCTCAAAAATGGTATTAAACCTCCTGAACAATTCTAGCTCAGCAGTTTTGAGAAGGAACTGGTCTTTAATCTCCTTTTCTCACTCTGATGTCAGTGACAGTTTGTCTTGGGGAGTTAAAATGCTGCTTCTCTGAATTTTGAGTATTGCTATTAGTGGTGTGAGACTGTGCTTGTTTATTGCTTCTGAGGCAATGTCTCTCAACCTTCTCAGCTTTAAGATGTGTGGACTTTGTGCTGGCTAGGGAATTCTGAGAGTTGACATTCACACATCTTCAAGTTGCCAAGGATGAGAACTATTGTTCTAAGGCATGGGTATTGTGAAATAATATTAGAATATTAGAGGCCTCTCAAATATTTCAAGCATAAAAAAATCAACATGCAATACTTTTGTTGAAAGAAAATGAGTCTTTTGATCAATTTGTCTCATTTTAATATCATAAGAAATATATTTAACACTGCCTATATCAAATATTTTGAAACAATGAGCTGCTTTAATTAATACCATTTTGTATCCAAATATTTTTTTAAAAAATGTGCTGATCAGTAATTTTTTACCTGGGATGATTGCAAGGTGTCAATTGTCCAGGCAAACAGGGATGTAATTTAAACTTCCATCTGCAAATCATCCAATAGGTCTTGCAAATTTAGCACCGAGAAAAACAATTTAATTTGGCCAAAAGAAAGCCCAAAGCATTGGGAAAGAAGTTATACATATTCGTAAAAAGTACAAAGGTTAGGTTCAAAAACAGCTGAATTCTTATTCTGCAATAATCCACATAACCTTTAACATTGTTAACATGATTATTACATTGTCTTTATGTCTAATATTTACTTTTCCATACTGTATTTTAAGCATCACTTTTACACAGCTTGCCTGGATAAATATTTGGGGTACAATTCATTAGAGATAAGTACAGTGTAAACCCATTTATTTTTATAAGAAACATTTAAGCAAAATGTTAATGCTCTCACTGAAATCAAGAAGCATTAACAATGAATATTATCTTAAGCTGGACTCTACTCTTAACAGGGAAAGTCCTCTTTTCTTTTTTGCTCATAAAAACTCTTTTTAGAGTGTAGAGTACAGTCTTGCACTCACTAACCTCTTGCTGTTGATTAGATTATGTTGCACAAGTTGAGGCACAAATATTTAATCAGACTTTGCTGCTGCTGCCAACTCTCCCAGTCCTGTTGCTCCATAGCAAGGACTCTAGTGTTCCTGCATTAAACAATCACCTTCCTCAAAAACAAAATGCAATCTATAAACATTCCGCCTCATTTCACTTCCAAGCCCTTTGCAATGAAAGCAAAAGCTATCTCTGTTCCCCTCAGTGCTTTATTTAGAAAAGATTAATTCAAAGCTGTGAAATAAAACTGTGTTGAGTGACAGTTCCCAGAAGAACAGCTGCCCACATTCGATTTTCATCATTGCATGGCCAATGAGATCTGCTTCAGGTCAGTTTTTTCCACTGGCACAATGCCTCAAGGATGAGAGTTAGGGTTCACCTTCTGACAATTCCCATTCGTACCTAGAGGCCTCATGAATTAAGAGCTGTGATAGCATCCAAAAGAAGCTACTTACCTCATGCTTTGAAGTGAAATCAGGTTCTTAACTAAAAACCATAGAGATCAATGCATTATGATATTTGGGGAGCTAGTATCTGGGATAGCATGCACTACAGTAATTGCTATTGCATATGAGCTATGAAATATAAAAGTCTGCAGTGATGAAAAAGTCCGCAGGGTTGGGAACCCTGGTGATCTGGAGAAGTCACTTTTGCACTCCTTAGTGTTCCATCCTACTTCTTTTCTGGCACGCTTTGCCCATCTCCGAGAGGGACTCTGGGCATTGTACGATGAAATGTTAAAATATAAAAACAGCATATAAGAATTTTAAAGAACTAAAGGTTCAGGGATGATTGAACCCTCTTGAAAATTAGTTTAAAAGGCAGGGCTCTCGGGGTGCCAACTAGCCCCAAGCAAGGCTGCAAAGCCATATTTAACTCCTTTTCGGAAGGCCAGAAGAATAGGGACCTGCCTCACCTCTAGGAGGAGATTATTCCATAGGGTGGGAGCAGGGGTGGGTTCTACTTACCTTTACTACTGGTTTGCAGTGGGGCCGCGCGCGCGCTCTTCTGAGCATGCACAGAAGCATTTTGATGACATCGGGGTCGGTGGGCAGAGCCTCCCACCACTTTTACTACCAGTTCTATAGAACTGGTGCAAACTGGGGACAACCCACCGCTGGGCGGGAGCATATGAGTATACCACATCTGTACACTCCCTCTCTTCTAGCTTGCCCCATTCAGACATCCTCCTATTTGTTGCAATTACACTTTACAGCATGCCTACTCAGTATTGTCTTTAGTCATGTTGACTAAAAATTTTGGAAGCTATGATCTTCATAGTTTTGGAGACTGTTCAATTCATTAGTTCTTTCTTTTTTTCCTTAGTTTACTTGGTAGCAATCTTGCACTTTTTCTTTTCTTTCCTCTTTTCCTCTGAACTTCTAAAAGACTTTGGATGTGTTACAGAATAATGTTGCACTTAAGAGATTTTCTTTTCACTTGTCCTCACCTTCTTTAGGATAAGGAGGCAAATATAATTGCAAGACAAACCTCTGCCTTCTTCAAAGATGCATTTCAAAGATTCATAGTGCTGATTTTAGGGGCCAAATTCTAGGTTTATGCTTGGTAATCCTATCTGTATAGTTAGTAGTCTGTATACTGGTAGTCCTTATTTAGTGGCCACAATTGGGGCCAATAACTCAGTCATTAAGCAAAGTGATCATTAAGTAAAACCACAACTTTGCTTGCTGTCCTACTTCAGCTTTCCTTTGCTTTACAGATCTGCAAAAGACAAAAATGCAAAGATTGAGCGCAAAGTTACTTTTTCATCACTATGAAAGTAACTATGAACTGCCACTAAACAAAGCAGCCACTAAAGAAGGATTATCTTTAATAATCTTACATCACTCTTGGAGTCAACAGATATGCTGATGGAAAATCCAGAATTCCCATCCATAAAGGCTACTGCAAAGTTATTATTAGACATTTGTTTTGCAAACTGCAGTGGAACAGATCAAACTTTCCTACCGGAGGCTGGCTGCTTACTGTGCTTAGTCTTCCACTGAGAGAATCCAGAGCCTGCCAATTGCATACTAGGCAGATGGTCATGTAACACAACTTGGCTATAACCATGAAACTACTTGGTCCCCAGAAGTTCTTGTTCCTGTAAGTGAATAAACATATCATAAAACCAAAGAAACAAACCCTGAGACATCACAGAGACACCTAGCAGACACTGTTGAAAGGAAATGGTTTCATAAAAGGTTAGAACATTTATTCCTAATTAAAATGAGGCATAGAAAGCATTGCACTAAGATTAAATTAAATTAACGAGAGCTAGTTTGGTGTAGAGGTGAATGTGCTGGCCTAGAAAGCAAGGCACTGAGTTCTAGTTCTTTCTTAGCCATGAAAAGTGGCTGGGGGAATTTAAGCCAGTCATTTTCTCTTATCTCAACCCACCTCAACAGGATAAAGCCTACAAATACCTGGGCATTTTAGAATTGGATAAATCAAGCATGGATAAATTAAACATGTGGTTAGTAAAGAACATATCCAAAATGTGAGAAAAATGATAAAGACAAATTTGAATAGTGGTAACACTATCAAGGCCATCAATACCTGGGCCACATTATTATATGATACACTGCTGGAATTATTGATGGATATAATTTGAACAGGACACTTTGGACCAAAAAGCAAAAAATCTAATGACTATTCACTGTATATTACATCCCCATCATTATATTGATAGATTATAAGCAAAAACAGGACAAGTGTTCATAGAATTTGTCTCTTTCTGAAATGCTTCTCCTTTCAATAAAGGAGAATACTTGTATCTCAGGATTGAGATGAGGGGTCCTTGGTGCTTTCTGAGCTTGGTTGTTTCCTTGCTGATGTTTCAGTACCCAAACTTGCTAACATCATCAGTGCTCGGTAATGAAACATCTGCAAAGAAATAACCAAGTTCAGAGAGCACCAAGGACCTTTCCTTTCTCCTTTCAAACTAAAAAGAAAATTATGACTACATTAGAGAAACTCTGACTCTTTTAAAGCAGAGGAGCACATCTTCAGGTTCCAGAACTTCAGGTAGACAGCTTCAAAAAACCATGAGAGTGATCTCTAGGATGAGTTACCAAAGGATAATTTTTAATCTGAAAAAAAAAGTAGAGAACTAAAGAATAATCATACTAGAAATGTTTAATTACAATTAGATGTAAATGAAATGAAATCAACATTTTTGTGATGGCCTCACCCAATATTTTTGGCAGTAAATCTCCAGCCTCTGATTCAAAGACTGAACATGGCTCTTGCCCCAGAGAGAGCCACACATCTTCAATTAGACTACTTAATTATAATTTAACAAGCCTGCAGAACATTTATCCCAACTCTTTTGAATGAGTTACAACTGAACTAACCAGAATTTCCCCAACACTGGATATAATAGAGAACTTCAGGTCCCTAGTAGAACTTCCCAAAATAAATGTCACTTTTTGCCTTCCTTTTTTAACGAAGTGGTATTTTTACTACCTGCACTGTGATTTCATCAGTTTTTCCTGCCCTGATAAGTCTTTTGAGCCTACAGGGAAGGGTAGGGAAAGAGTATAATGAGGAAGGAGATAAATGAAAAAAACCAGAAGCAAACTTTCCCACCTCTTTTATTAACTGACAGATCTGCAGGGCTACAGCGTTGATCTGTCAGTTTATTTCTTCTTTATAATGCCAGAGTCTTGGACTTAATATTAATACTGTTATATGCTTTTGACCCTCCTGATCAGAGATTAATTGAAACTATTTTACAATAGGAAAAAATACTCTCCTCCTCCTTCTCATTCTTCCCATGTCATATAGTGCCCTTTCCCACAATTACTCTTTTTTGAAGTAATTGAGTGGGCCATTTTAAGCAAGCTTAATGTGACTTGGAGTTCGGCTCTAAGTCATGTTTGCATACCTTCCATCTGTATTATTACGCAGGCAGTTGACCTGATTTCAGTAAGAGCACTTGACCCCATGTCAGGCAAGAGGGAGAATTCTGCATTCCACTCGTCTGGGGTGAATAAAATAGAAGGCTCCGTAAGAAAAGCCACCAGATTTGAACCTCACACCTCTTAATGAGCATTTCTTTTTCTGTTAAATGCAGGTGCTGTTTTCTTATAAGGGGCATCCTGGTACAGCATGTAATCACAACAAAGCACACCGTTTCCCAGTTTCGATACCCTCTGGCAATTTGAGTTTCAAATGTCTAATGTGAAGCAGAGATTCTATGAGCAAACAGGGTGACTCACTGTCTGATAGAGAACTCCAGGCCAAGCTGGTAAACAATCTCAACTGGTCCTATCTGGATTTTCAAAGCCTGTAGAATGATTTCACTGAGAGCATATTTTCTATGGGCTCTTGCTGAAAACCCAAATGACTGATTTTCTAAACCAAACTGTTTTTCAAATTAGATTCTGTATTGAATGACAAAAAGGTCACCGTAGAAGTATCTATTCATTAAAATGCCACAAACATCCTAATACGTTTATAGTATTATGCAATTTTGAAGATTGCATAAACATGGTTTTTCATAAGATCTGACTGGAATCAGCCAGTTCTCAGAATCTTGTTTTCTGTGAAGCATGTGGCTGTTTAATTCAAAACTGCCCAAGCTTTTTGCACTGTCTATATATATATATATATATTTTACTTTTTCTGGGGTACTTTAAAATTCAATAGAAGTATCCTAGAAAGTCCTTCTCTCATCCACCATGGGGAGAAAATTTGAGGCAGATATATTTTTTTAGTACTACATATTGAAATTTTAACTTATTTTACCTAACACACAGTACAAACATGTCATGGAAATATTTTTCGCCTGTTATATCCCTTGAAGTTGCCTTCATGTCAGCCATGTACTTTCCCTTATTTTCTGACACCATCCAACTTCTGTTAGACTTTCAGCTATTCTGCACAATCCTCTAACTATGGCTTGCAAGGGCCCCACTACCATCTGTAGAGAAGATGTCCTCCTGACAGAACCTTTCTCTGGTGACTACCACATGAAACAGTAGAAGCAAGCTATCTCAATGGGGAACTTTCTTTGAGGAAGAAGAACAGTTTTATTCTTCTTCCTCAAGGAAAAAAAGTCCAGTTGCCTTTTGAAAAAGCACCTTTGAGACAACTGTGACCTGGATGACTGAGAATCTCCACAGACATTTAGATTTAGAAGCAAACTAAATCCATCCATTTTTAAAGTAGCATTTTCCATTTTCTCCTGACAAATGATTCATTCATAATCTTGATGCTGATGCAGCCCAGATTAGCATCTGCTTAACTTGTATTTAGCTTCTTGAAGCTACTGAGGGCACACGTCCTCTTCTAAGGGTCACCATGTACTGCCTTGCATGGCCATTTGGGCTTTGGCTGGATTAAAAAAAAATATGAACACCTGGTTTCTGCGGAGACATCTGTCCATATAGTATCTTATTCTCATTTACAAAGTGCTGTTCAGGCAATGGAAATATTCCTTATATACACTTATTCTAGAAAACTACTAGTCTTATTATTAAAGATGTGTTCAGTAGCATCTCAAAAGACCAATAGAACTGTCTTTTTCTAAAGTGGGGGAGGGGGTGAAGGGTAGATCTGTTTAAAGCTGGGAAAGAGATGAATTACTAGTTCTATTTCAAATGAGCACATTCAGTGCTTTCTGCTGCTTCTGCAGACAAGGGGTTTTGCATGGTTGTGCTTTTTCACTCTTTAGGGTGTGATTGGTGATGATTTTTCCCAGCAGCTGCTAACAATATGTGAAGGGAAAGGACTCAAAATCAAAGAAATCTACCCATTGCTACCCTGAAACTGTCTTGAAGTAAGCTATAAGGACCAGATCGCACACAAACTCATTGCTGAAACAGATTAAAACACCAATATATGGGATAGCATAGATTATTTCAACATTTTTTCCCCCTGCTAACTGAAACACTGAAGAAATCCTTAATACAACATGCAGAAGAGCCCTTAGTCACCTTGGAGGGAAGTCAGGTGACTGCCGGCTGCCTGAAATTTGGCAGTTTGAATCTCATCAGGCTCAAGGTTGATTCAGCCTTCCATCCATCCGAGGTCGATAAAATGAGGACCCAGATTGTTGGGGGCAATATGCTGACTCTGTAAACCACCTACACAGGGCTGTAAAGCACTGTGAAGCGGTATATAAGTGCTATTGCTATTGCTATTAAACAAAGAAAACAGGTGGACAACAAATTTCATGCCAGAATAGTTCTCTATTAGTTCAAAAATAGCAATTAGTGTATACAGTAAAGTGAAAAATGTCATTATATTCTCAAAACCAGTTGTGATTTGTTCCACAGTTAATCCCTGGTCACATCTATATACTTCTCCTGGTGATATCTATAATAATCTAACAGCTCATATTTATTGACTGGGGCAATCATAGTTTACAGCAGGGATGTCAAATTCAAGGCCTGGGGGCCAGATCCAGCCCGCTGGTTGCCTAGACCTGGCCCGCGGGGCTGCCATTGAAACAGTGAAGGACAGGCCTGCACCTCTGCTAGCAAAAACGTAGGCCATCGCAGCTGAAAACGGAGTTTGAGAGGGCTGCGTTCGGTCCTCCCGGACTCCATTTTCACTGGCAGAGGGTTGGAGGAGACCATCGAGCAGTTGGCAACAGAGCTTTGGAGCCCGTTTTCGCTGGCAGAGTAGTCGCGCCACCAAAGGTGCCCCCAAAATAAGTGACATCTAGCTGGCCACACCCATTCAATAATCAAACACAACCCTGATGCGACCCTCAATGAAATCAAGTTTGACATCCCTGGTTTACAATGTAGCTTAACATGCAGTTCAAAGGCTTGCCACATGAGGCATCCAATTCTGAGTTTTAGCAATTCCATACACCCTCCCTAGCTGGTAACGAGTAGAGTGCTAGCCTAGGAAAAGAATCCTCAGCATTGAAACTTCTAGGTAACCTACAATCGCTCACTCTCTCCCAGTCTAAACAATCTCCTAGTGTTTTGTTAGCCTAAAAATGAAATGCAGGATCTGGGCAAAGTGATCACATTCTTTTGGAGAAGTGGCAAATATAATCTGTTTAAAAGAAGAAGAGTGCAACTTGTTTGCCCCTAAGAAACAGAATTTTTAGCCTATTCCCCCATAACTGTGGCCTGTATACTCTGTCTTATTATATCCTAGGGTTGTGATGGCGAACCTATGCCACGCAGTGCCCTCTCTATGGGCACGTGAGCCGTCGCCCCAGTTCAGCTCCACCGCACATGGGTGCATGCCTCCCGCCAGCCAGCTGGTTGTTGGGTCTCTGCCGCGCATATGCGGGGGGCGGGGCGTGTGCGGGGCGTGTGCAGGGGCCATGCACGCATGCATGGGGCGTGTTGGGGATTGCGCATGCATGCGCAGGGGGCACGTGCGCATGCACAAGGGTTGGGCGCAAGTGCGTGGGGGCACACATTGCATTTTGGGGGTTCGGGTGTGCGCACACGCATTCACGAGCACACACACTTTGGGCATTTGGTTCGGAAAAGGTTAGCCACCACTGTCCTAGTGTATCAACCAACCAGTCAATAGCTTGTGAAAATGAGCTAAAAGGCCTTTTATAAGCAAATTGAGAGTATTTGTAGCATGGACAATAGTAGTCTGTCATGACTCATGATCTGAAGCAACAGGAGATTATTTTTACTGTCTCCTATTGTGCGCTTGGGAGGGGATGTTAATTCCTGCAGGCTAAACTTCAACTACCCTCCTCTGTATTTGTATCTGTGTTGAATCAAACTGACAGCAAGCAGCACTCCTTACCGGCATTGTTGATGTTACCTACTTAGGGTATTGAAATGTCTGCAAGAAAACAAGCAAGCTCAGAGAGCACCAAGGACCCCTGAATTGAATTAGATTCCCAGTGTCTTCTTTTGGATACAGAAAAAGCACAGAACTAATTTGTACACATTGCAAGTCATATTTGACTGGGAACAGAAAAAGCATTTACAGGCAATGAGGATTAAGCTTGCAGGAAAGATGCCTATAGTCCTGTTACAATTCCCTTATATATTGCCCCCAAATCTAAGGCTCACTGGTGTATCAATATTGACTGAAGGTGATACTGAAGAGGGCATGTACATGTGGAAATGCTTCTGTCAGACATTTAGTTCTCCTCCATAAGATCCAAACCATAGGATCTCCTGCCATAGGCAAGGGGGTTGGACTAGAAGACCTCCAAGGTCCCATCCAAGCCTATTTATTCTATGTTCTACTGATTGGCATCATAGATTAGTTCTGAAACTGACGCACAGCCAGCCTTCTAAAGCAGAGAGGCGGTTCGGAGAGCGCCTAAGGCAGGGCAAGGGAGGAGGCGTTTCCGCCTGGCAACCTAAAAGCATTAACGCCACAATTTTGCAAGTTGATATAAGAGAATCCTCGCTGGTGATGGGCGGAGCACTTCAGGCGCTTCTTAGCCGCCTCTCTGCAAGCTGGGCTGCTCTCTTGTCTGCAAGAGCGCGAAAGTCCCGCTTTATCGGGAAGAGCGTCTGACGCGCGGAAAAGCAAACTGGATTGAGGTGGATTTGGGAGAGACCGGTTTACTGCGGCTGAGGAGTGTCTCTCGGCCGCTCGAGATAGGCTGTCCGGGAACAGCTGAGAGGCTGGGAATTCCATTGGCAGAGAATTCAGTGAGTCAGCACTGAGTCACCTTTCTCTACGTGACAACGGAAAGCACAGGGCCGCGCTTAATGGGCTTGCGCAGCGTTCGAAGGCGGGGCTTTAAGAAGCGCCGACAGGCGCGAGGCCAATCGAATGGCCGGGAATGCGAAAGCGCGGAGTGGTGGTGGTGGGGGGGGGGCGAGGGAAGGGGGCGGGGGAGGAGGAATGAGCGGCTGATCGGGGCCTCCACGTGGATCTCGGCCATTCGGAGGAAGCTCGCTGTCGCCCCCGTTGCGATCTCTTGCAGCGCTCCCCCCACCCTTCTCGCCTTCCTCGCTTTTTCATTTCCAAATGAAATGGCAGGAAAAGGGCGCTTAGGAACTCGAAGGCAATGGCGGGAGGTCTCCATTGGATTTTTAGCTCAATATCAGGAAGGACAAAAAAAAAAAAAAGGCTTGGAATTGCGGTGTGTTTTGCAATGTCAAAAGTGTGGGGAGAGATTATAAAACCGGCCGCGTCAATTCCAAAACAGGCTTAAAACTACTATTCGCTCTCCTCCCCCCACCCCCATCCACGCCAACTCACACACGTGTACAATACATCTTTTGTTCATTTCCTGTCATCCCCCCCAACGCCGGTGTTCATACCACCACCAGTCCCCTGCATTCACACACCAGAAGATAGCCTGAACTAAAGAATGAAGCTCAACTGAAGGCAAAGCGATTCGTATAAGATGGGGGCAATCGAGTAAAGATCAGTTATCGCTACTAGTCGACTGGATTGTAATATTTAGTATAGATCTCGTAAAATTAATTCTCACTATAAGATTATAAGTGAATTCACAAATTTTTCCAAACCGGGTTTGCTACACTGTAGTTAATAGCGTTTTATTGTTGTGTGTGTGTGTTAATTTTTTTAAAAGCATTTCAATCTCTTCCCTTCCCCCCCCCCTCGCCTTTTCTTACAGCATGGGCTTTTTATGCATGTGGCAGCTCTCTAATTGTTATGGGTATCTCCCTGGTTATTTTCTTATGCTGCAATTCGTAATGATAGTGTGATGTTTAAAAAATGGTTATAAACTGGCCTAAGTGGTGTTTTTTACACTAAAAGCTTCCATAGATGTTTGGATAAATTTTAAAAAATTAACTAAATCGGTTGGTAAATTGGATGCACACAGACTACAGTCACGTTGGAGATAAAAAGCTTTTATGTTGTGTTGACATCATTAGCATTTGTCCTTTGTTCCTGCAGAAAAATCGGTAATTCTCGAAATACATACTTCGCTATAGTGCACTTTCAAAAACTCGGGTTCTGTAGATTAGTTTTAATTTTGATTTTAAAGAATCCAGTTTTAAAAAGAAGAGAAAAAAATCCTTAGCAGCTGCTATCAGCACCTTTGAGTTGAACAAGTAGCTGTAGATGTTTAGGCTCTTATTTTGGCATGAGAAGACTTGATTTTGGGTGTCTTAAATTTAAATTACCTTAAATTTACATCAGTTATCTCATAAAAAGCAGGTTGACAGATTTTTTTTTTAATATGGAGAAGGGTCAATTGGGGGGGGGAATCCTTACACACACACTGAATTAATCTGAAAAAACATTTTCAACTACCATCACAAAATCAGCACAAAATTTTGAAGAGAGATTTTCTCTCATGGCAGTGACATTTTGTTCTTTTCTTTTCCTCCCAATGTTCCTCCAGTCTGTTTTCAATAAATAGATCAGTGAATCACTCATGTTCTTTTAATTTATTGTGATTTCGCTAATTATGTCATGTATTTTTTGTAATTCCTTCCCTTTCTTTTTTATATACTAAAAAAAGCACAATTGTCCATTGATTGATTGATTGATTGATTGATTGATTGATTGGACTCCTGGATCCAGGGGTGAAATTCACTTACCTTCCCTACCGGTTTGCAAATGTGCACATGCAAAGCCTTCTGCGCATGCACAGAGGCTGAAAATTGTCCTAAAAATGGAACATCATGACGTCCGTGTGGATAGGTGGGGTTTTGCGCAGTCAGCCTTACCGTATCGTGCGATCCGGAAAGAACCGGCTGAATTTCACCCCTGGCTGGATCCCTTGCCTCTGGTCTTTGGTGCTACCTCTTCATCATACCTCTTCAATCCTTAGTGATTTCCTGTGTTTACTAGCAAAATCAGTATGTTATTTACTTTCTTACAGTTCCAAAGCTATGAAGTTCTGGGGGAAAAGGGAGGACTAGGTTATATTGTAAATTTAGAGATACCTTGAATATAGTGCATTTCTTTGGGGGACATTGTATTCACAATGGCAGTTTGGATGCACCATAAACTTTTATGATCATCTGGAGAAAAAATGGAGCAAAATGCCAACTGGGTACTCACCAAAGAGAAAGAAGTATAATTTTAAAAAGTCATTATGGTGGCTATAACCATATGATTAAAGTCCCACCCCACTTTTTTATGGACATTACACACAGGAAGCATTTGAAAAAGGAGCAAGGCTTCAAATGAAAGATCATGGCCACTATCTTGATTGCTTTGATCCTCTACTCTCCGATGCCCCTGATGTGAGCTATCCTCACGAAGACAGCAACTGTTTTAAAACAATTCTGATGGCTCAGTGGTTAGAATGCAGGGTTGCAGACAAACTCTACCCATAGCCAGGAGCTTGATCCTGACTGGCTCAAGGTTGACTCCACCTTCCATCCTTCTGAAGTTGGTAAAATGAGGACCCAGATTGTTGGGAGCAATATGCTGACTGTGTAAACTGCTCAGAGAGGGTTATAAAGCACTATGGAGCTCTATATAAGTCTTAAATGCTATTGCTAATTGACCATAGAAGTGGCAACTATGGGAACAAAGAGGGCAAATTATGACCCATGCAATAGGATGTTATAACACAAATGTCAGTTATATATTTGCATCATGTATCCTGATGCCTGAATGTAATTGCATTTGAATGATGACATCATCATAGATATTTTATAGTTATTATAGTCCCGTATACTAGGGACACTGCTGAATCCTAGATTTCATCCTAACCTGCAATTGTGTTTTAGTGAAAAACAAATCAAGTAAAGAAAGATGTAAGTATTGTGGAAGCAATGGGAAACAATCAGTGGTGGGTTGCCCCGGGTTCGCACCGGTTCTATAGAACCGGTAGTAAAACCGGCGGGAGGTTCCACCCACTGACCCTGACATCATCAAAACGCTTCTGCGCATATGCAGAAGAGCGAGCGAGCGAAGCAAGTGCGCGTGGCCCTGTTGCGAACCGATAGTAAAGGTAAGTAGAACCCCCCCCCTTGGAAACAATGTTCAAAATGCTATTACTATTAGCATACGTGCAAATGAGAAAATGTAAGCAAGATTTTGTATCATTGTACATTGCAGATCAATGTAACTGCAATGTAAGCAGTTACATTGATGAGCAAGAAATGGTAGCAAGATACCAAAAAGAATGTTAGGTGGAATAAATCTCTTAATTATGCCTGGACAATACTTAAAACCACAAGAACTGGCTGTAGACTTTTTTAAATTGTAGCATATATTTCTTAGACTGGCCAATATGCAGTCTAAGAAATGGCCATGCAGGTCCAAGAAGACCCAGGATGGCTCTGTAGTGGTTTCCAGCAAGTTTTAAAAGTTAGAAAACTTCCTTCGTTTCTTGAAAGTCTATCCTAGTGAGAAAAACAAAATAGAGCACAGACTCTGACAGAAAAAGTGTATGATGATGATAGTAGGGAATGCCAGAAGAAGAATGAGAAGGAGGAGGAGAAGAAGAAGAAGAAGGAGAAGGAGAAGAAGTTAGAATTTGGGGAGCATATGATAAAAATATGTAAGTTTCTTAAGTGTAAACCAATTGGGGAAGGGATTAAGCCACTGTTAGAAGAATTATCCTTCTGGGTTCAGCTCCAAGTGGGGAAAAAGACACTGGAAACATGGAGACTGCTTGGAAAGATGGTTTAATGGTGGACAGGATCACATGGTTTGAGTTCCTGAACAGAAAAGGGACAAGATGCAGCGAGCCCCGGGTTTTATGCCCTCTCTGGCTTTGAACTTCTTGGGGCCCTGAAAGAGTATCCTGATTGGTTGTCAGACTCCAAGGGGGTGGGGGTCTTCGCTAACCTTGCTGGCTGATATAATCTTCCCAGTTGCCATGTGGTGAGTTTCTGTTTCTAGGTGGGTCCTATTGGGTTAGTTTCTGTTGCTAGATGGGTCCTATTGTGTTGCAGATGATGGTCCATTGACAAAGGGTGGGGAGGGGCAGGAAGGTGGGAGCTGCTTTGTCTTTAAAACATGTTTCTCCATTTTTCAACCAGGAAAATATAATATTCTGCCTTTTTAATATTTTCTAAAATATTTCATTCTTCTAGGAAAGTGGTGAGTGCTAACTTCCTACACCATCATAAAAAAAAGGCATTTTCCATTGCTGAAGTATTCTTGCCCACTCTTGAGTGGGCAGCAAACTATATCAGCAGGACATTTGCTGTTCCACTCTGATCCCTATTTTGCCTCTGCTTGCAGTCACTCCAGTTATCTGACTTCTTTCCATGGTAATGGCTGACAAACCCTGTGTGAATTAACCTATACAAATCAGCCCACAATTGTGTTTGTTTGGACAGAGTATATAGTGTTGAAACACTGGCCTCAAATGAATTTTTGTACATACTAATTAGATGTTTCAAAGAAATTGTTTGAGAACAAGTACTCCAAAGTGTTTAATGTTTTATTTGTGAATACAGCATTTTGAAAGGCAAGGGACAACTTTAGCAGGAGTGGCCAGGATCCCACATGGGATTGCCCTTGAAGATTCCAGAAGCTTCACTGGAAGAGAATGCTGCTGCTGCCTTCTGCTAAAGATTGCTGGTGAGAACAAATCATGTCATCTGCAAGTTTCAGACTCACATTTAAAACTATCATAAAAATGGGGGGGAAAGTTACATTAGCATAGTGAAAGTCTCCATATGTCCTTAGTTGAATATCCAACATTGGCTTTATAAATTCCAAAAACATACATTTGTTTGTATAAATCAACTTATAGACTTACTTAAGACAGCAACAACAGCAAAAATCAAGCTAGTTGGTTAAAAACATGAACATTAGAAAATTGAGAACTATTTGTCTGTCAGTAGCAACCTCCACCCTTCTCTCCCTTTGGAGATCAAGTTCTTGGTTCCCAGAACTTGAGCCTCTATTCAATGTGCAAGATGAAATACATAGATTTTTTTTGTCCTGAATTCAAAGAAAGCAAAAAAAAAAGCAATTTATGAAACTTAACTTGGCTGAAACAGTACTGCATTATTGGCTTCCCCTCTTAGCCTTTAGAGATTTCCTAACTTCTGAAGACGTCATTAGTATGAGAAAGTTGACATTTAAGTGAGACAGAGGAACGGGAAGCTGTTAACCATTTCATGACAAGAATGCTTGAAGAAATGTTTGTTTGCTGCATTGTTATATGGTATATCATTAAGTGAGGGTTTTCTCATGTTTGTTTCACAGTCCTGTGGATTATATGCAGCTTGATATAATGCCTATTTATTCAGAAGAAAGGGCAGTAGTACATAGGGAGCTGACTACCCTTAACTTTAAAAGGAAAATAAGAATGCTTTAGAATGCCAATAAGAATTTGCAGAGTATGTGGCTTGTAGCCTGTACAATACATCCAACCTATGTTTTGCCTCAAGGAGACATCAAAGAGATGTTCCTTCATAATAGACTAACAGAATGCAGTTTTGGGATACTTGTTAAAAAGAAAGATGCCAACAGAATAGAGACTGAAGTGACTTTGAAGGTAATCTAATCTGATCCTAACTGAAGCAGGAAATTACAACTATAGAACTATGGTAGCTTCCCTCGGCTTCAAATCTTCAAAGAAAGGGCAATTCTCTTCTATTCAAGTTGATCTCTTTAAAAATAAATAAATAAATCTAAAGGTATAGAAATATTAGAATCCTTGGGTCTTGTGAGTTGACATTTCTCTCTGAGTTTTTTGTTGTTGTTTACAACTGGATATCTTCACTAAGTATTTCATTGTTTTCTGATCACTTTTCTCCCTCCTCATAGGAGGACTTTAGTTGAAACTAAGCTTTAAGATCAGGTCTGCAAGGCAACTTACAAATATATTCTTCTCAATATAGCTATATAAGTTTTTTGAAGTACATCCTTTTTCTTGTAAAGAGATTCTCACCTTGGAAAATCATTCCATTATCAGAGTCTCCAGAGAGTTGTGAGTTTTTCCCTGAATGAGGAAGGTATTTCTTCAAATGCTTTACAAGTGGTTTGATAGGGCTAAGAGAAATTAACTGACCCAAGTGAATCCAATGAATTTCTGTGATAATACATGGACTTAATTTAAGCCCCGATCTAGTTCTCCTAGTTCATTCTATGCAGGTTTGAATATAATCTACTCCAAATATTAATATTAAATATTATTGTGAAAGCAAAGATTCTGTTTGTTGGAACCCCCTAGCCTAGCCCCTCTTTAATTATTATAAATATTAGATTGGCAATGGAGATCGAGATTCCCATACCACTGAAAGCCTAGTTGGTTGTTGATCAAGGTTAGAATTTTCTCTTTTCCCGTTGATTGATCAGAAACTCTCATTTCTCACCTTTCCAGCCTTAATTAGGAATTGTCTCATTCAGGATATTCTTCAAGTAACAACTAAATACTTCGTTATGTAGGATGAGGCATCAGTGGTTCTTAGACCTATTCAATTATGAAGCAGTCCTGGAACTGCCTTAAAAATGTAAACCCACCAAAGGTAGCTGAAAGTAGTAGCACTAGTTCTATTATGAATGTAATTCCCAAGTATCCAAGAATGGGAGCATGCTTTTTTCAATTCATATGTTACAAATGTGTGTGTGTGTGTGTGTGTGTGTGTGTGTGTGTGTGTGTGTGTGTGTATCAGAGGTGGGTTTCAGCAGGTTCTGACCAGTTCTGGAGAATCGGTAGTGGAAATTTTGAGTAGTTCGACGAACCGGTAAATACCACCTCTGACTGGCCCTGCCCCCATCTATTCTCTGCCTCCCGAGTCCCAGCTGATCAGGAGGAAATGGCGATTTTGCAGTAACCTTCCCCTGGAGTGGGGAGGGAATGGAGATTTTACAGTATCCTTCCCCTGCCACGCCCACCAAATCACACCCACAGAACCGGTGGTAAAAATTTTTGAAACCCACCACTGATGTGTGTGTGTGAGTGTGTGTGTGTGTGTGTATGAATGAATTACTAAATTTAAATGCAATTATTTTCACCATAGCAAGAAAGTCTGGGTGAAAGTCTAGCTATTTTATCTACTCCAAAATGTACTGCGTCTGGATAGTTTTAAGACTTTTTTTACCGTTGATTGTAGTTTGGTTTGATTTTTTATCTTTAAATTAGACTTAAATTTAAGTAGAGTACTGTTTCTGACTTCCTTTCAATAATCAATAGCTTGTCCTTTGAAAAGGTAGATAGATAGCCGCAGTATTTTTTTACCTATATCTCCAGACATATTTTTAAGGCAGATAACCTGTAATTCTGATGCCATTCTTTCTGTGCCTTTATTTACACTGGCAAACATCTCAGCCTTTTTTTTTTTTAATAAAAGTCGACATAACCTGTTTAACCACTTCCTCTTTGCAAATTTCTGTTCTAGCTTCTATGTTAAGCAAAAGCAAGGTCTTTTTTTAATTTTTCTATTAACAAGAGAGAAGTAATGCTAAGGGAAGTTTAATATGGGAAAAGAGATCTAACTACTTAAGAAATTTTAGTATAAATGTTAAAGTGTTCATGGTTTTAAACAATGTTTTCAGATTCATTGGTGTTTGTAAACAGGTCCATTACAAGGTCCCCAAATCAATGATGGGGAATATTTTGAGTACTGATTGCACAAGCTAATATATTTTAAGAGCTCTTATGCTGGCAAAGCCATTGAGTGGTGAAATAAATAAATAGCCTACATTTAAAAGCTTTTATAATGATTTCAATATTCTAATCCAATTTAGAAATTGTTTGTTAATAAGCAGAATGGAAATGTCATGCTTATGAAAGCAAACTCTTTGGTTTAGGCTTGATCTGGAGAAAAGTGTTCCTGTTTGAAATACACAGCACTATATCATACACCCACACACATAAACACGTAATTATTTTGTGGGCCATAGTCAAAGAAGTTTAGAAGCCAAAGCTTCAGTCAGAGAACCTCTAGCAGAATGTTATGATAGGCACAGAGATTTGGCTGCAACCGGAAAGAAGACTTTAATACTAGAAATGCATGGCAGCAATTTTTAATGAGTAATTTTTTTTTCAGCTGCTAGGCATTTTGAGTCAGTTCTTTGTCAGAGCCATGGAAGAAAGTTTTAAGCATTTCATGAATCACCAACACTATTTCCTGAAACTTGTTGCTTTTTCTTAGGTCTCCCTCCCTTGAAAAGAATGCAACACTCACTGTCTTTTTAGTCAGTGAGTTCTTATACATTCAAGAATCCAAATAATTCATTAATTTAATTCTCCTCTTGCAGAAGCTCCCCATGTGTATGATGTCATAGACAGTAATACTGAAATTGAATCCACTGGATCAGTTTTACACAGATATGAAATGAGGCATATTATAATAGCAAAGCAGTATCTTTATCGATGTGCTGTTTCTTCTGTGGCACCCCTCTCCCCCGTCTGACTGATGATAAAGAGAGATTGCATCATTTTGAGGAGAGAAACTCAGAACAGTTTTGACCTTGGTTTGTAGAAAAGGCAATGGAGAAGAGTGCTGGCATATCTGATTGACTGCATTAATTAACATGGGGTCTGTTATTCAAATTGTAATGAAACAATTGTGCTCACAAACCATGATTTTTAGCAAAGCTTGCATATAGTAAATTTTATTCCTTTATTTCAAGCCAACATTAGTTCCACAGAATATTAGGTGCTTTGGGCGAGACACTTGTGCAATATACTGCACTAATAACTGGGCTATCATCAGAGTTCACTGAAGTGTGATGCAGTGGCCTTGAGGCAAATTGAAGGACAAAGGTAGAAAATTTGCATTAGTTCTTACCTTCTCCTAATCAATTGACTACATTAATAGAAGACTGTAACATATTTATTTATCAAAGTGCAAATCTATTTGCAAACTTCTAAATTACCAACTGTTAATTTAGAGTAAATGATTATCTACATATGCAATGGGAAACCTGTGGCCCTCTGGTGGTTTATGCATTTATTAGATGTTTATCCCACCTTTATTTTTAGTTAACTCAAGGCAGTATTTATACTTCATGCTCCTGTCTCTTATTTTCCTCACAATCACCCTATGAGGTAGGTTGGATTGAGAGAGCAGGACTGATCCAAAGTCAGTAACCAGCTCTCATGGTCTCCAGGGGTGTCAGACCAGGGGTGTCAAACTTGCGGCCCATGGGCCAGATGCATGAAGTGCAGGCCACGCCCACCCCCATTTTAGCAAAGGGGGGAAAAGTCACGATACATCACCTGACGACGTGATGATATGAGTTTGACACCTCTGCACTACACCAAGCTGGTTCTCTGTTGCTAATGACTCCCATCATGACATAAACTGTAATGATGTTACACATAAAAAGATTTTGTATATTTATAAGGCACTATATTGTTCAAGATTTTACTCAAATATATCTTGTTATTTTGTAAAGTGCTAGGTTTTCCTCACCATTTTTAAAAGGGAAATTGTTTGAAAGCTCATTTAGTAATATGCTCTTTGGGAAGAAAAAACAAAGGGAAAGAAAACGTTTGTGTTTAAAAACAGACTGAATTAGTTCATAAAGTATAAATTTTAATCAAAGGGATGTCAGTGACATGAAACAAGAGGCCATGTATGTTTGAAGCTGCGACATTCCCCTGCAGTGATTGCATTGATTTCCATGTTCCTCAATGACAGAAGAAAAATAGCATACCCTGACAGCACTTATTAATAGTTTGAGCAAATAATTATAATCCTGGTAGTGTAGGGTGTTGAATTAATTAGGGAAAGGCAATCATATCCTCCAGGCAATGGTCTTAGACCTGGAAAGGTAATTTGCTTATGATTAGGAGACAAGAATAAATATTAAAAAAATGAGTGAAGTGGCAACATGTCAAAGTTTTTTAAAAAAAATATGCATAAACTGGATAAATGAACGGGAGAGAGTTTTTCTTCTTTTCCTAAGACTGGAGCAAAATGACTATGAATAATTAGCTGAGGTAACTGTACTGATGGAAGAGAGGTACAGTGTATGTAAAAAGTCTACATATCCATGTTTAAATGCCTGGTTTGAAATTGTTTAGTGGGGAAAAATAACAAAAATGTACAATAACATGTTTTTATAAGTGTTCACACACCCCTTATAAGCAAGGGTGTGGCTGTGTTCAGAATTCACATTTACATTCAGACTGATGTTCAATGGTAGTGCACACTTACCATCAATTAAAGTGACTCTGATCAAGACCATTCAGTGGTTGTAGTAGAATTTTTCTGACATTTACTCAATTGCCACTTATCGCCAAAACCAAGATCTACGAAGAGCTTACAAAGCATCAAAGCAATCTCATTGTTGGAATGCTATACCATGGATGGCAGTCATCAACAGTGGAGAAAATATGGCACAACAACTTGATATCTGTCAAAAATGGATGAAAAAAACAAGAAAACTAGTATGAGTGTGTGTTTGTTGCAAAAACAACACTGCATCAGCAGAAGTTCACCATATCCACAAGTGAAGTATAATGGTTGCAGTATTATACTTTGGGGCTGCTTTTCTTCAACTGGAATCGGAGTTTTAGTGAAGTGCAGGAATTATGAACAGTTCCAAATATAAGTCAGATTTTGCACAAAACCTTTAAGCCCCTGTTAAAATGCTAAAGATGAAGAGGAATTTCACCCCTCAACAAGGGCCCAAAGCATACTGCCATATCAATGGAATAATCCAGTGCTGGGATTCTCACTTTTTTACTATCAGTTCTGTGGGCGTGGCTTGGTGGGCGTGGCATGGCTTGGTGGACATGGCTTGGTGGGCTTGGCAGGGAAAAGATACTGTAAAATCTCCATTCCCACCCCACTCCAGGGGAAGGTTACTGCAAAATCCCCATTTCCTCCCGATCAGCTGGGACTTGGGAGGCAGAGAACAGATGGGGGCAGGGCAGTGGTGGGTTGCCCCCTGTTCGGACTGGTTCGCAAAAACCGGTAGTAAAACCAATGGGAGGCCCCGCCCACTGCCCCGGATGTCATCATCAGTGATCTGCACATGCACAGAACCAAGGTGTGTGCACTCGCTTGCTTATGCGATCCTGTTGCGAACTGGTGGTAAAGGTAAGTAGAACCCACCCCTGGGGCAGGGCCAGTCGGAGGTGGTATTTACCAGTTCTCCAAGCTACTCAAAATTTCTGCTACTGGTTATCCAGAAGTGGTCAGAACCTGATGAATACATCTCTGGAATAATGGCTTCACCAGAAGAAGTTCAAAGTTTTGGAATAGCTCAACCAGAGCCTAGACCTGAATTCATTTGAGAATCTGGAGTGACCTGAAGAGGGCTGTGCACAGGAGATGCCCTTGGATTCTGACAGATCTGACTGACACTTTTGCAAGGAAGAGTGGGCAGAGATTCCCAAGGCAAGATAGGGTCCTATCCCAAAAGACTGGATGCTGTTTCCAACAAAGCTGGTGCTTCAATAAAGTATCAGTTTTAAGGGTACGCATACTATGTTACTGTAAACTTTTTATTTTTCTCCTGAAATATTTCAGATCGTTTTTCAATTGAATTGAATAGCTTATGTATTAAAGGTGGAAAAAAAATTCTAAAATGATTTATCTTGGTCTGGTTGTTTTTTTACATCTCAAAATCTTGATACTTTTATAGGGATGTGTAGACTTTTTATATCCAATGCTCCTGTGGATGTCCAGATAATCCTGACTTTCATAGGTCAGTATTTCCAGTCTCTGAGTAATGATAAGGATCTTTGGAATTACATTTCAATAGTATGAAGACTCCTCTCCTGAATAAAAAGGACTTTTCTTCCATATATACTGTACATGGAGTTTGCTATTCCAAATGTGGTGGGCACCAATTTAGAGTGAACATAAAAGATATACAAATGTTAGGTTTGTCCTGTTCCAATGGATAATTTTATTTAATTAATTTTATCTGCATACTGGCCTAATAAGGATTATAACCATAGCACTGAAATTGGAAGATATCTAATCCTTTTTGTATTTTTTAAAGACACTTCCCTGTGTGGATAAGGGTTTAAAGCCAACTATCATGTTACCAGATGAGACTGGCCTGTTTTGGGCTTATAGTTAATTAAATTAAATGCACCACTTGCTTCAAACAAGTTTTAATAGGAAGAAATGGACTAGAACAGTGATGGTGAACCTTTTACTTACCAAGTGCTGAACAGGAACACGCTTTGCGCCCTGTGCGCACCTGCGTGCCATCCGCAGTAATGCACGGCTCCTCCCCACGTGCTTTGCGCGCAATCTCACCATATGCACATGCGCACATGCAGTGCATGCACGCAAATGCTGTTTGCGCATGCATGCACAATCTCACACGCAAGAGCAAACACGTGCACGTGCGCAGGAGAGCTCTGAAGACCAGCTTCGTCCCCTGAATTGTGCATATGCACAACAGAGGCTTGCGCATGCGCAGTTTCAGGTGAGCTTGGCGACGGCTCGTGCACCTGGAAAAATGGTTCTGCATGCCACTTCTGGCATGCGTGCCATAGTTTCGCCAACACAGGACTAGAATATTAAAAAATACGTAAGGTCACAACCTGAAGCAGAGTGCTGTGGCAAAATATTATTGTGTAGTTTGAAGAATTTAAAAGATCATTTGTACTGTATTTTTAATCTCACTTTTTCCACAGAACACTGTGATCAATAAAAGCATAAAATAGAATGTGCCAATGTATAGAATTATGTTAAATCAACATTAGGAATCCTTGGTGCTCTCTGAGCTTGGTAGTTTTCTTGCAGATGTTTTATTACTCAAACTAGGCAACAAACACACTGATGATGTTACCTACTTTGGGTAATGAAATGGCTGCAAGAAAACTACCAAGCTTGGAGAGCACCAAGGACCCCTCACTTCAAATATTCTCCTTTATCGAAACCAACATTAAAATAACCAAGCAGCTTTTGATTTTTTATTACTTGTTTGTTTTGATTTGATGTTAGTTCCATCTGACTCCAGAATGACTCTGGATGCTCACAATATAATAAACAGAATTTAAAAAAGATAATTAAGAAGGTAACACTAAATAAAAAACAAAGGAAAGAACAAGGTGGCAAATTGGCTGGGAAGAGCATTCAGCAAGGCTGACCCAAAAGCCTGGGGCAGCTATGTCAGCCATTCAATCGTGTCTGATCCTTGATCACTGGGGCAGCAGTCAGGTCTTCAGGGCCCTCTGCAATGTCAGTAAGATGTGAACAATACAGATCTCGGGGGGGGGGGGACCTCATTCCAAAATGCAGGCACCTCAACACAGAAGCCCAAGCTGATAGAGGACACTGTTCAATCGAAAACATCCAGAGCATGTTGATTCTGTCATATTGGGCAGGCAGACATCATGGGAAATAATCAGCCTATACATAAAGGGCTTTGTAGGTCATAACCAACAACTTAAATCACACCCATGAACAAATCAGCAACCAATGCAGCTCATGGAGGAGGTGTTATATGGACATAATGAGGCTTGTCCCACTGCATTCTGGATCAGCTTGAAGTTTCTAAGTGGTCTTCAAGGACAAGCCCATATAGACTTCTTAGTGCATTCATATTGGAGTACATCTGAACTTGTTTCTTGGCTTTGTTTAAATTTTTAGATTTGTCAAGTTATTTTCAAGGAAATAATTTCTTGCCTGATAAATTTTAAACTAGTTCATAAGGCCAAATATTGCAATATTGTACTATGAGCACATTTTAAGGGAAATTTATCAAAATGCAGAAGTTAGCTGAAAGTGCTTGCTTAAAAAGAAATATGTTACACACAAAACGCACAAAACCAGACACTTTCTATGAAAGCAGCTATTCTCCTTTTCTTTCTTCAAGCTGTATGAATCCTTGCCCTGTGCGGTATCTGGATGATGGCTGTGCCCAGCTGGTTTTGCCTCTCCTGGCAGTGAGCAGATAACAATTAAGATGACTCAGAAAAAAAGGGGGAAGGAGTGGAAACTAGTTCAAGTAAATATCACTCTGCTTTCATCAGCAAGCCCTTGTGAAACACCATTACACAACATGGTAACTTAGCATTTGATTCCATTTTGATCTGTTTACAAGAAAAGTTGTCAGAGTTGGTGATGGCACTTTGACTTGGAGCTATGGATACCTATATAATTCTTTACATAGTGCTGCATGTAAGAATAGGAAAAAAAATAATTACTGAGTTAGAAAATCTTAAAGGTAGAATTGGCTATTTCAGCCATCAAATGCAATGATCTTCTTAGATATTCCTGTATAGACAGTGACATATTGCATGGATAATCCTGACAAAATGAATACAGATAATCCTTGAATTGCAATCATTCATTTAGTAACCGTTCAAAGTTACAACGGCGCTGAAAAAGTGACATGACAATCTTTCACACTTATGATTATTGCAACATCCCGATGGTCACTTGATCAAAATGTGGATACTTGGCAACTGGTCCATATTTATGACGATTGCAATGTCCCAGGGTTATATGATCACCATTTGTGACCTTCTGACAAGAAAAGTCAATGGGGAAACCAGTTTCACTTAATAACTGTGTTACTAATTTAACTCCAGTGATTCACTTAACAACTATGGCAAGAAAGGTTGTAAAATGGGGCAAAACTCAATGACTGTCTTGCTTAGCACAGAAATTTTGGTTTCAATTGTGGTCGTATGTCAAGGACATAGTTTCCTACTTATGAAGTATTCATAACGTTTTCTTACTTGTTTTAAATTTAATAAAGCATTTATGTTTATCATATAGCAGTTAATGTTTGGGGCAAGAATTGGGAGTCCCAGATTCAAGAAGCAGGGCATATTTAGTAACTTTGCTTTAATCATTCATACTTATCCTAATACACCTTATAGGATTGTCACTAAAATTGTAAAATCACACACACACATGGTGCCCTGATCTTCCAAGGAAAAGATGATTTATAAATACAATAATACAGTTACTCATGTCCTGGTAATCTCAAGGCTTGACTTCTACAATGCACTGTACATGAGACTGCCCTTGAAAATCACTTAGAAGCTTCAGGCAGTCCAGCAATGTGGGCAGTAATGGACATGCCTTAGTATGTCCAGGTGACATGTCTGCTCCATGTATTGCACTAGTAGCCAGTTTGCTTCCAATTATAATTCAAGATGCTGGCTTTCTGCCAGGCCCATATATTTTGGCAGAAATGGCACAGCTTAAGTCCCTTCTATTAAACAATCTCATCTATCTGGTCCCAGGAAGAATATCTTCTTTGTTTTAGTACCTGTCCTTTGGGAAGAGATCCCTCCTAAAAATCTATGTGGCTCCCATCTTGATGATGTTCCTTAAGGTCTTAAACACTGGTCATTCTCCCAGGCCTTGAGGTGACATTGATGGGGTTACTAAAATGTGCATGTACTTTTTTTAAATAACTGAAAATAACTTATTAAAGTAAATACAGTTATTTTGTATTGTCATGTCATACAGTGAGGATACAGATCAGAGGTGCCCCTGACAGCCACTAGGACTTTAGGCTAAACTGGGAAGTCAGAAAAGACCCAGAAGAAAAGGGTAAGGCTCTTGTGTACTGGTACTAAGAAGACGTGGGCATGTCCATGAAGACATCAAGAGTTGATCATGAGTTAAATGACACTTTACTTAGTAATACACTGGATTTCTATAACCTGGAATTTGCATCTTCTCCATCAGTTGATTCCACTATTCCATTAATTATATGGAACCATGAGAAGTTTTAGAATGATGAACTAGCAAACACAGAATGCTTAGAAATGTAACATTTTATGACCTCATTTAAGGATTAAGTGCTAAATTCTAGTGTTAAGAAAGAATCCCACTCATTAGTCTTCAGAAGTGATTGTCTTTACCCTTTTCTCAGCTGAAAAATTAGACTACCACTTTGCTTTTTCCTCATTCAGCATAATCCCAATTATTATGTAAAATCTGCTAGAACTATCATTAGATGGGGAAATCACCTTTTCCTGGTAGCTTTGCCAATTCAGGAATAAAGTCTCTGATTAATCAGAGCAGATCAAGTTCAATAACCAGAAATTCTTGCTGGATTGATAAATTTCAAGAAATTAATAGATAACTTGAAAATAGAAAAACAGCAGGTGAAATGCTTTGGCTGGCTGGCTGGCTTGAATGATTAGATCTGAAGCTTGAAGGAAACACTATGTTCTCAACTATCCATTGCCTGAGCTTTTTGAGGCTCTGGATCCAGAGCTAACTAATCATAACTGAACAAAAATAAAGGCAGGATTAAAACGGAATGAATGAGGGTAGCTAGGGTGGCTTTCATATTCCTTTTCTTTCCAACGCTTTTGCTCTTATTGAGGTGCTATATTCTTGAAAGAGAATGTAGCAAAATGATGTCAGTCTTGTTAAGAAATATCCCTGTAGAGGCTATTCTCAATTTTCAGTGCCTTAGAGGTCAGTTGTTGCAAAATGACAAGGCTGTTGCTTGAAAACCAGTTTTTGACACTAAGAAGAAATTCACAGTAATAGAAGCATTCCGCTCAGGAGGATGACATCTCACATTTCTGCAATGGGTTTATATCTTGCTTTTCCTTTTAGAGTTCAAGGTGCATGTAGAGTGTTTCTTTCTTCCACAGGAACACCCCAGTAAGCCAAGTTGGTCTGAAAGAGAGTGACTAGCCCAGGAAGCTTTTGGGGGTGAAGGTGGACTTGAACGTAGCTCTCCTCATGTTCCATCTAATACCTTAACCACTATATGGTATTATTTCTCATTTGCTCGGTTATAACGCATGTGGGTAAGCCATATGTTTTCTTAATAGAAATGTATGAGAAGTATGTCACAGCATCCTACTACAACCCTTATCTGATGGCACCATTTTAATTAGGTAAGACAAAGGTACATTATTATCAACCGTAAGGGCAAGCTGTATCATTGCCTTGGCAGACAGGGAGAAGAAGGCAACTGAAAATAACAGAGCGAAGATGCATTTTGCCAATGATCTAGTAAAAGTCAGGAGGAAAGATCGGGTGATGTAAGTAATGTTTCTGAGGAACTCCAAACTTACCCTCTCTTTCTGCTTTAAAACACAGAAGATCACAATTCTGCTATAATCATCTCTGACATTTTGGGTTCCTTAAAAAAAGCAGGCCAAGTAAACATCTGTCCAGTTGAATATTGTACAGGCCATTTCAGACTGTATCTAGATGTATGTTACCATGCTTAGAACTGTCTACTTTCCCTTTACTTAAAAAGAATTTTTAAAAAATAATGAAACAATCATTATAATAGCTTTTTTTAGCCAAATATGCTACTTCTCTTATTTGGATATTTGATATCATGTCATTCATTTCCAAATCAGAAGTTCACTTAGTTGTGAATGCATTTTATAATTGGATGGTAACTGTCACATTAATTGCTATTTGAAGTTCTATTCCTTATAAAAATTCTAGAGGTACTGAGAAAACAATGGGGGAGGGATTTAAAGGTAAAAACCAATCTTCAAAAACCATGCCATACAAAAGGGGAATGCTTGTATACATGGCATTGTTCTTCAAACACTACAATCTTCAACAAAGCCTGCAAATACATGCTTTTTTCTTTACATTTCAAGGTCCTGAGTGTTAGATTGGCACAAGGAGAAGAAGACACGACTCAGCAGAGGTCTGTTCAGCACTTTATTCATCTCATGCAGAACTGCCGGCTGAGCTGCTGAGCCCTCCTTATATACAGCTCCGGCAAGCTAGCTGGCCAATGACATCCATTTAAACTTCCCGCAGGTGGATTAGCCAACCACCGGCGGATGCCCATATAAGGACACAACACCCCTCCCCTCCTGGTTCTCAGTCTGTCAATCCGTGGCTGACGTAGGTCACGTAGTTGCGCAGGTAGGCGGGGTGTCTAATAGCCCTACTTGACCTGCGCAGTTCAGTTCTTGCTTTGTTGTTGATCCGGACGAGTCAGGCTCCTGCCCTCTCCAGTTCCCGACGTGGAATTGCCTGGAACTCGGCCGTCGAGTGTGCTGGGTCCTGCCTAGCACCTCTGGCTGGGTTTGTTGGATTGTCCTGCAGGTGGCGAAGTCCCTCTCCCTGGCCGGGATGACGGAGACTCGGCCGCTGAAGTTCGCCTTGGACCCGGGCTGGGCAGCTGAACCGCGGTAGGTCCTTGGGTTCTTTCCTCCTTTCTTCGGATGCCCACTGTGCAGTGTCTCTAAGGTCTTCTTCTGTAGGGTTTGGGGAATCACCACCCTGTCGCCCCAGAGGACGCATCCTTTCATTGTGGAGAGTTCTTGTTGTTTCCGAACGAACGGACTGAACTCTTCACCCACTCTCCCCGTTGGCCAGCCCCTCAAGATCCAGGACATGACTTGCCTGAGGGTTTTTTCTCTTTGGGTGTGCTTCGCCATGGTGGTGGATGAAACTGGGCACAACTGGTCATCATCAATATGGAACAGTCCGAGAGTGGGTGCCGGGTCTTCCACTGGTTCTTGGATGGGGCATCTGCTGAGGGCATCGGCGTTGCAGATGGTCTTGCCAGGTCTGTGTATCAGCTTATACGAGTAGCCAGAGAGGAAGATGGCCCAGTGTGTCATCCTGGGCGACATGTAGGTGGGCGTTTGTCTCCTGCGAGGAGTCCCAGCAGCGGCTTGTGGTCTGTCACGATGGTGAATGTTCTTCCGTATAAGTATTCATGGAAGCGCTTGATGCCAGCTACGATGGCCAAGGCTTCCTTGTCCAGCTGGCTGTAGTTGCGCTCAGTCATGGTCATTGTTTTAGAAAAGAACACAATGGGAGCTTCTGATCCATTGGGAAGTTGGTGGCTGAGGACAGCCCCAACTCCATATGGTGAGGCATCACAGGTCAGAAACAGGGGGAGTGTCTCATGGTACTGCATGAGGACGCTGTCCGAAGAGAGTAATCTTTTGATGTTCCGGAAAGCTGACTCTTCTTCCTCACCCCATTTCCACGGGGTCGCCTTCCCTAAAAGTTGATGGAGTGGTTTAGCAACTGTGGCTTTCTCTTTTAAAAAGACACTGTAAAAGTTCAGTAGTCCCAAGAAAGCCTGAAGCTCTGCTTTGTTTTTGGGGGCTGGAGCTTCCTGAATTGCTTTTGCTTTACTTTTGGTGGGGTGGATGCCTTTGCTATCAATTAGGTAGTCCAGGAACTCAACCTCCTGGACCCCGATGACGTATTTGTCTCTCCTAACTCTTAAACCCTTCGCCTGGAACCACTGCAAGGCAAGCCTGAGCCGTTCCAGTAGTTGGGCTTCCGAGTGACCGGAGACCAAGACGTCATCGAAGTATGGCACCACCCCTGGAATGCCTTGCAGAAGGCGTTCCATCATCGATTGGCATATGCCTGGGGCAGTGCTGACTCCAAATTGGAGGCGGTTGCATTTAAATGCGCCCCAGTGAGACAATAGTCTGAGCCTCCACAGTTTTTTCATCGACTGGCAATGGTGAGCCCTAGAGGCTTGAACCACTCCACTCCAAGAAGGGTTGGTCAGGTCTCCTTGACAACTGCTATGGGTAGGTCCCCAGAGAAGTCTTTGTAATGGACTCTGAGTTTGGTCCTTCCCAGGATTCCGATTGGATGGCCTCCAAAATCCACCAATCTCGCTTGCAGCGGTTTGAGGTGGCTTTTGGCAATCTGCGGCTTGAATTTCTTGAGCTGAACCCAGTCTATAATAGAATAGGGCGATCCAGAGTCGATCTCCATGGGACATGGTGTCCCTTCCACGTGGACGGTCACGTGGAACTTGTTGGATCACTCAGCAGCGGTGTGCGCTATGGTGGTCTGATTGACCCCTCTGCTCTTCACGTAGCCTTCTCCCTCGCGTCTGGGGTATTGGGACCGTCTGGATGATCTCTGGTTCTCACAGTCGCGGGTTCTGGGAGCCTCCATGACCAGTTCTGCCACTCTGCACGCCTCAGCAATATGGCCCTTCCTCCTGCAACCCCTGCAGGTCGCATCCCGCCAGCGACATCTGGCACGCACATGATCCCCGTTGCAGCTGGCACAGCGTTCCTCTCATCCGTCATCTTGAGGGTTTTTCCGCCGTTGGGGTCTGAGGACCTTGTGGACGGCCATTTCGGCTTCGGACTCTGACCCCGTGGTGGTCTCATCTGATGAAGGTTGGGGATTCTTGTAGATCTTGTGGATCCCCTTAGACCTCCTCATAGTAGCTGCTGCTCTCTCTGACGATTCTGCAGCTGTAGCTTCTTCAATCACATCTCTCAGTGTGACCTTCTTACGGCTGAGGAGTTTCTTCTGGACAGAAACGTCCCTCATCCCAAAGACGATCCGGTCTCTCAGTTGGATGTCCACGTTCTCAAACTCACAGCTGGTTGCGATTGTCCGGAGCGCAGATACAAAGTCCTTAACAGAGTCGCCATCCAGTTGATTCCGCTGGTGGAAATCAAACCGGTTGGCCAACTGGGTGCTGGTTGGAGCGTAATGCTCTTGCAGGACTTCCTGTAGTTCGGTCCAAGGCATCAGCTCAATGTCCCTCAGTGCCATGAGATTCATGGCCATTTCCAGGACCCCGGAGCTGCAGTGAGCCAGGAACAGGGTTCGCTTTTGGTTGTTGTCCAGGTTGGTGAAACCGCTGCCCGCCATGAATTGTCTGAACCGAACCATGAAGGACTTCCATTTCTCCTGGTTAGGATCGAACGGAGCCAGCGAGATCTGTGGTCCAGACATGGTTCTGTGGTTCAGTTTCAGTGATTTTACTCAAGTGACTCAGCTCTTGGTAGAGGTGGCGATCGTGCCACAAGGTATGCTGTCGGTTCTTTTGTGTCCTTCGTCGCCAGTGTTAGATTGGCATAGGGAGAAGAAGACACGACTCAGCAGAGGTCCGTTCAGCACTTTATTCATCTCATGCGGAACTGCTGAGCCCTCCTTATATACAGCTCTGGCAAGCTAGCCAGCCAATGACATCCATTTAAACTTCCCGCCGGTGGATTAGCCAACCACCAGCAGATGCCCATATAAGGACACAACACTGAGTTTATTCATCATCGCCACCACTCATCTCCGTCAAAGCCTAGCTTTTGGTAATTCTCCCTGGTCTATAATTTCATGGTTACAGTAATTAAAAAATAGACATATAATCTATGAATTTTATCCAAATGCAAACCCGATATTTCTCTTCCTTGAGGACCTAGTAAACGTCAGTTCAAGTGCACAAAAATAGACTGTACAATCCAATGGTGGGTTCTAAATTTTTTTACTACCGGTTCTGTGGGCATGGCTTATTTTGTGGGCCTGGCTTGATGGTCATGTGACAATTCTTTAGGATTTAGCAGAGGTACTGGTCTACCAGGCTTTTAACTGCTTGCAGAGCTATACCGGTCTACTCATTTGTTTTTGGAGGCACCGGTCTACCCATTTATTTTTGCAGGCACCAGTCTACTCATTTGTTTTTGGAGGCACTGGTCTACCACCAAACTGCCTTTTACCACTGATCAGCTGTAGGGCGGCCCTTTGAAGCCCCGCGGCAAGAGTTAAACAGTTTTTTTCCTTCTAGCTGATCAGCTGGGACTCAGGAGGCAACAATAGATTGGGGGTAGGGCCAAATAAAAGGTAAGAGTAACACGGGGGGTGGGGGCAGAACCGGGTTGGTGACGTCATATTGTCACCGCTACTGGCTTGGCAAAACCGGGAGGAACCCACCGCTGGTACAATCTTTGGACTGCTGTACTTAAGACTGAATAAATAATTGTGTTAGCTACAAGAAAGATTTGAAAAGAAATACAATTTCACAGAGGAAATTGTATATGGATGGGATTCATAATGTGACTACACCTGAGGTTGAACATGTTTCTTCCAAGTGTATTCATTGATCCAGTTGTTGGATGGCATCTCAAAAGCTGTAGTCATATAAGATATCTAACTATGGTTCAATTAGCTTTGGTCTGCACATTTAACCCAGTTCTTTATATGCATGAGACACTGAATCATAGACTAACCAGGCAGCCTGGATGTGTTAATCATGTACTAAAACTGGCTGAGTTGAGTGTGTTGCCTAAATGCAGCCATACATTTAAGTCAGTATGACATTTAACTCTGAGAGTTAGTAGGTCAAATCAATTTTCATTTACAAGGGATTGCTGATACCTCATACGATACAATACAATATACACATTTTAATACATTATTTTTAAAATAAATGTTCAGCCTAAGTTTGAAATGTGGACTTTAAAGCAAATGCAATTTGTAGTTTAACAACAAAACATATTTAATAAAACCATAGACTAACGTGCTATTCATACTCAGCTAAAACAGTCCTAGAAAAAAAAGTTTTTTTAAAATTTATTCCTAAAGGCTTGGAAAGTAATCTGCCCACATCCAAATACTTGAATTTGCTTCATGCCCAATAATTCTATTAAAGTCTAGTAAATGGATTTTGCAGCTGAAGGTCAATCTGGATGTTGCTGTTCACCAACAGTACGTCATTTTTTGAGTCTGCATAGATAGTTGAACATAACATGCATACTGATGGCAGAAAGATCAGATTTTGAACAATCCATAATGTTGGGAAATTTAAAACAAGCTTGAAACTGCTTGTTATTCTGCAAGATTTTCTATCTGATTATCAGTAAAGGTATGATCATTTTTTTTAAAAACCTGTGCCCAGTGCTAGAACTGATTAGAGCTGCAATCTAAAAAAGTAGTTTCTGCAGACCAAAATACAATAAAAAGTGGTAGCACCTTTTGCTTGCATTCTATATTCCTTGGTTTATTGTAGCAGCTGTGTTTCACTATTGCACTATATTAAACATTGAGATTGTCTGTCCATTTCTGCCTTACCCAGTTATAATAGAAAAATATTACCTGTTCATTAAGGGGAAAACACACATGAGAGGGAAGCACACTTCTGAGATTCAATGTTCAATAGGAAAGCCTTTTAACTGAGCATCAGTTTTGATTAGCACTTGAATTTTGAACACACTACAAAGGTAGTCATATTGTCCTGCAGTGGATTCATCCAAACTAGATAGATCAAGGGAGGACATCCCAAGAGACTTTTATGGCCTGAAGCAAAAAGCAAAAGCATATTTCCTGTCTCCATATAACCTGAGTACAAGTTATTATTTTTTTAAAAAAGATTGCTGATGAAATAGCAGCATCCTAGAGGCCATTTTAATGTGTAAGATGTGTAAGATGTACATTTTTCTTCTCCAGCAGAAGGAATTCAGATGGGACCGCTCCTGGTATCTTCTAGCACTTGAGCCTGAGGTAGTTGCCTTACTCTGTCAAAAGCTGACAGTGTTGGACATGGGATAGTGTTTCAAGGATCCCTTCTTACTTACTTACTTTATTAGATATATATCCTGCCTTTATTATGCACAACTCAAGGCAGTGTATATAATGCTCCCTGCTCCTGTTTTCCCCACAGCAACACACTTTTGAGATGAGTTAAACAAAGAGTGTGAATGAATGAAAGACACCAAACAACTTTCAGGCCAAGGGGGACTAGAACCCAATGAGTTCTAGTCCTCCCTTAGCCTGAAAGTTGCTTGACCAATATCTTAACCAATCACCAAGCTGACTCTCTCTATAATCCTTGAGAACTAAAAGTTTGTAGGGGAACAATTACTAGTTCTTTAATTCAATAACTTTTGCCAGTTACAACCATGATTCAATGAGACAAGAAGACAACTGATAGGCAATAATCCTCTGATTTCAAGAAGACCTGGAATACGATGAATGGGAGTTTCCTAAAATCTTAATTGTTGTTCTAGATCTACACATAATCTTTCCATAATCTTTTTAAAGAATATTGTACTTCACAATGTTTTATGTCTTTCCTGCCTAGTTGAATCTGGAAGGATGGGAGCAAGGATTTCTTGGTTCAAGTTGTAGATCATATTCAAACTCAAAATGTTGCCCTAAATGTAGCTACCAGCATAAGTCCCAATGTCATTCCAAGAGTGATTGTGTTACATTATCTTTAGTGACCTGATGTTAAAGTTAAATGGGTTCTTATTTAAACATGTCTAAAAGCTTTCATGGAATACACTGTACCATTGTTCAAGGGAGTTATCAAACTGAATATTTTGTTCTTCCTGTTTAGGTTAAGGTGACCAGATTTTAACATTGGTAAAGAGGGACGTCGTGGGCGTGGCTTATTTTGTGGGCGTGGCTAGCTGGTCATGTGACTGGGTGGGCGTTGCTAGCTGGTCATGTGACCGGGTGGCCATGGCTATGTGTATAGGTTAAGGTGACCAGATTTTAACATTGGTAAAGAGGGACGTTGTGGGCGTGGCTTATTTTGTGGGCGTGGCTAGCTGGTCATGTGACTGGGTGGGCGTTGCTAGCTGGTCATGTGACCGGGTGGCCATGGCTATGTGTATAGGGTAAGGTGAACAGATTTTAACATTGGTAAGAAGGACACCATTGTGGGCTTATTGTGTGGGCGTGGCTTGGAGGCCATGTGACTGGGTGGGCGTGGCTAGCTGGTCATGTGACCCGGTGGCCATGGCTATGTGTATAGGGACTACTCAGAGGGCTGAAAAGTCATTTCTGACAGGTCCTCACACTTTTGACTGGTCCTCACACTTATGACCATCCTCACATTTATGCCCGTGCAGCATTCTTAACAACCATGTCACTCATTTCACAACTGCTTCTCTTCACCATGGTGACAAGATAGGGCAAAAACGTAAAATGTGAGGACAGTCGTAAGTTCGAGGACTGGTCAAAAGTGCGAGGACCAGTCAAAAATAACTTTTTCAGCCCTCCGAGTAGTCCATATGCACAAAAGGACTAACCAGAGGGCTGAAAAAAGTCATTTCTGACAGGTCCTCGCACTTTTGACTGGTCCTCACACTTATGACCATCCTCACATTTATGCCCGTGCAGCATTCTTAACAACCATGTCACTCATTTCACAACTGCTTCTCTTCACCATGATGACAAGATAGGGCAAAAATGTAAAATGTGAGGACAGTCGTAAGTTCGAGGACTGGTCAAAAGTGTGAGGACCAGTCAAAAATAACTTTTTCAGCCCTCTGAGTAATCCATATGCATAAAAGGATACAGTAATAGAGAGGGATGAAGGAAGGGAAGAGAAATTAGAGTAGGAGTGACGGTAAGAGAGGGAGGAAGAGAGGAGGAGAAGGAGAAAGGAAGAGGAAATAGGGAGGAGAAGAAGAGGGTGGGGGGAAGAGAAAGTAAGAAGGAAAGAAAAGAGAGGTGGTAGGTTTGAGGAGAAAGATTGCTGTACAATAAAAAAGATGAAAGGGAAGAAAGCCAACCCCAAACAAATATAAAGATATTAAGATAAAGAATGAATTGTTAAACTTTAAAGAATAAAAGAGAACAAATATGAATAAATAGCAATAATTAGAAACACACATACAAACATACAATGTATTTTCTTTGAACAGAATATTTGGCTGGTTCACAAATTTAAACAGTGTTTAGTCATTTCAATTAAATTTACAGTTTCTATATTTCCTTTTTGCCATATTTATTCCTCATCTATTTTTTTAAAAAAACAATATTACCCTTCATCCTCATCTCTAATCTTAATCAAATTCAATTTTTCCCTTCTATTCTATATTATACCCCTTCCCATTATCATCTATTTTTATATCCATCCTCACATTGGTTAATTATGTAATTATGTAATACAGTTGTTTAATACAAATTCAACATTTTAATATAAATCAATTAGTTATATAACTATCTTTTTTGTATATTAATCAATATGAACATGAATATTCCAATTATTTCCAATTTCTTACAAATCAATTAATTATATTTACCAATAATAATAAACCAAATAATTTCCCCCATATATTCCTCCAAACCACAACTTAACCATTTCTGCTTTCAACACAGTATACAATTAATAGTATCTCAATTATTACAATTCCCTAGTTAAAAAGAGCTTTTTTTTCTTTTGTGTTTTAAAATCTTGAATCTAAAATCTTGAATTTAAAATCTCTTTTGCCCTAAATAATTTCCCATTGTTTGCACCTACCTTTTTTGGTGAGGAAAAGGAAAATAAATCTGCTGCCTAATTTTCCAACATTGCAAGCAAACAGCAAAGCCAACAGCCTGTTTTACTTTCAGTTTCGTTTTGAGCTTGGTTTGCACAAAGAGAAAAAAAAAACTGCTGAGCAATTTAGCAAGAGCAGAGCCCTGCGCAAATCAGCTGAGAGGGGGAAGCCAAGCTAATCAACGTAGGGCGGCCCTTTGAAGCCCCGCGGCAAGAGTTTAAACAGGTTTTTTCCCTCTAGCCATCAGCGGGGACTCAGGAGGCAGAATGAAAAATCGGGACTTTTTTAAAACGCCGCAGGACGCGGGGCAAATTGCTCAAAAGCGGGACTGTCCCGCCAAAAGCGGGACGTCTGGTCACCTTAGTTTAGGTGTAAATGTCTTACTTAACAACAGAAATGTTGGACTCGGTTGTCATCATAAGTTGAGGACTACCTGTATTTAGAAGCTATAGGATGGCTGTGATATAACTTTGGCTTCAAATACTTGTAGATTACCAAGTATGTAATTACTTAGTGCAAAAAAAAAAAAAAAAAGTATGGGAGCAAAAAATAATAATGCGGCAGCTATACTTCTTCTGACCTGTCTGTACTGAATCTTCCACCATTCAAATTCATTGCAAAGAGTTTAATTCATCTTTATTATTCATCTTACTGTGGGTTGTTTTTTTGTTTTTTGAATTTTTTCCTGATGAGGGAAGGCTCCAGTCCATTGAGTATATTAGCAAGTTTTACTCATGTTTTCCAGCTTTTTAATATTCTTCTTGAGATGTGATTAAAAGAATTCTATACAGTATTTCTGGTATGGTCATGCTATAAAAATCCCAAACAAAGAACTCAACTTTTTAAAAATAGCAGCATATAGTTGATGTCTTTTATCAGCTACAATCCTTAGTCCCCTTTTCTGTTGGTTGATATTAGTTACAATAATATAATGATACAATGATAGTGTTATACATCATATACACAAAATTTCTTTCCCTCCCTCCCTCCCCCCTCTTTTTGTGTGCATGTGTGTGTGTGTGTGTAGGCATGGTTATGAGCATGTATATTGTCCTAACATGAAGTAAGTGTGAAATTGAGGCTTGCTTGGCTGTGATGTAACAGTCCTTGCAAACTTTTTGGCCTTCCTGAATGACATTGAATCTTGACAGCTGGCATTTGCTGCCTTTCAACATGTGAAATGCCATCATGGTTAGCAATTATTCACTCCATTTCCTTGCAGCATACAAATGTTATTTGCTTTTGCTTTTGCTTTTTCTTTCTGGGTAGCTTGCTCAAAATATTCCCTTTTACTTCTTACATCTTCAGCTGTTGACACTTACTAGCACCAGAGAGACAGAATTATTTTGTGCCCCCTTTTCTACCCCAAGCTTTAAAATTAACTCCCTTCACTGTGACTTTGCTTTTTCTCATGTCAACAGGTTACATTACATTAGTGAAGACCAAGGACAAAATGAAACCCAGAAAACGTTGTTAAGTCATTTGGTCAAATTCAGCATTCTGAAATACTCCCATAATAATTATTGTTACCTCTGATCAGAAATGTCACCATATTTAGAAAGACATGAATTACAGCAGGAGTGTCAAACTCAATTTCATTGAGGGCTGCATCAGGGTTGTGTTTGACCTTGGGGGCCGGGGTGGGCGTAGCCAGGGTGGGCATGGTCAGGGTGGGAGTGGCCAGCTTGATGTCACTCATGTCAGGGGCGTCTGTGGCGGCCCGATTGCTCTGCCAGCGGAAACGGGCTCCCAAACTCTGTTTTGAGCTGCAATGGCCTCCTGCCGCCCTCTGCCAATGAAAACAGAGCTTGGGGGAGTTGCATGCGCCCCTCCAAGCTCCGTTTTCACTGGCAGAGGGTGGCAGGAGGCGGCTGAAAACAGAGCCTGGGAGAGCCGCACACAGCCCTCCCAAGCTCCATTTTCACTGGCAGAGGCACTGCGGGCCAGTATTTTGCTGTTTCTAGGGTGGTCCCACGGGCCAGATCTAAGCACCCTGCGGGCTGGATCTGGCCTCCGAGCCTTCAGTTTGACACCCCTGAACTACAGGAACAAAGCAACTGCTACAAGATTTTTTTTAAAAAGGCAACATAGTGTCTAAACTTGGGTTAGGGTCCCTGTTTCAGCTTGCAAGAACTGTATTTTGTATCCCCAGTAATGAAGCTAATGCTTGTACTTGGAAGCCTGACAGTGATGAGGTCATTTCTGTCGCTGAAGAAAGCGGTTTCAGGAATCAGAGATGGCGTGCCGTTTTCAGATGGAATGTGACCCGAGCAGCTTTTTCTTTGATGTGTCTTCTGCTTTGTCCTATAAAATGGAGAGTTTACTTGTCTTATGAATAACTCCCCCATATTGAAAAGATCCTGTTTCAGAATCTGCTGCTTTTGTAAACTCTGAGACAAAATAAGCAGTGGATTTAGAAAGGTATCTTGTATAATAGAAGGCATCTATTTCTTCTTCAGCCGAGTAAATTAAAAAGAAAGCAGTGATGCAGTATTTCCAAATTAAAACGAATAGCTACAGTTTGACCCCTTTTGCCTGAACTAGATGTACCTTGTAAAAATCAAGCTAGTATTATTCATCCCCACCCCCACATGTCTCCTCCTGTCTGTTATGTGGAGATTTGCTACCATCTAAAAAAAAAAAAAATCAGGAAAAATATTCAAGTAGCCGAAGTCTTATATAACTACACTGCCTTCGGTATGACCTAAGGATAGCTCATAAAATTATCTACTATAGTGTCCTACCTGTCAATGACTACTTCAGCTTCAACCACAACAATACACAAGCACACAATAGATACAAACTTAAAGTGAACCGCTCCAAACTCGATTGCAGAAAATATGACTTCAGCAGCAGAGTGGTCAGTGCCTGGAATGCACTACCTGACTCTGTGGTTTCATCCGAAAACCCCCCAAATTTTAACCTAAGACTGTCTACTGTTGACCTCACTCCATTCCTAAGAGGTCTGTAAGGGGTGTGCATAAGAGCACCAGCGTGCCTACTGTCCCTGTCAGGGTGGATAAAAATCAATGATTTTTTAAAAAAAAAAATCAAAAAAATCATTTTTTTTAATTTAAATCGGATTTTTTTGATTTAAATTGGATTTTTATTTTTTATTTTTATCGAATTTATTTTAATAAACTTTTGGGGTAAAAAATCTATCGTAAGATATGTTTTCTATTTAAGATACATAAATAATTTAGTTTATTCAACATGAAATGGAGCTTAGTTATGTAGCATGAGGCTGTATATTCTGCAACACTGGGACTATTGGTGAGTCAACTGTGGGTCAAAGGAGTAGCAGAGATGACAGTTGCTCTTTAAAAATTATGATTTAAATCGAGTTGTTTTAAATCAAGCCTTTTTACTAGTGATTTAAATCATGATTTAAATCATGATTTAAATCAACTCGATTTAAATCAAATCCACCCTGGTCCCTGTCCTAATGTTTCCTCTATTTGTACCTATTTTATGTATCCAATCCATGTTTATACTTATTACCTAATACATTCTTGACAAATAAATAAATAAATCTTTGGAGAAAAAACCAATCCTGATTTCCCTAGACTCCACTTTTTGAAACTGGAGAACATCTTAGTCTAATTTAGTTTTAAATCCCAGAAGCCAAATCAAAAGGCAAAAGTAGAAAATTGGCTGTGTCTTAATGTCCTTTTTCTCCCACTTAGTTTGTCACTGAATCATGACATCCTAAGATTCCGTGGAACATAGTTTGGAAAAAAAATGGTATTAGAGTGGCTGCACAAACAACACCAAAATACTGAAAGAAACCCAACGCCACTGTGACATCCAGCACAGGGAACGAGAAGCTGCAGCTGCTGACAGAGTTTACTGGCAAGCCTTGTGCTATGAAGTCTCCCCTGGCTTTGAAAACAGGCTCTTCCAAAAATGGATAGAAAACTGAATGACATCTCAGAATGATACCCACAGTTACTTCAACAATGGACTTCAGTGTTCCTACTGTGCTAGACTCTGTGCTTCCAGGCTGGGACTGTAGAGACACCTCAGTGTCCACAGATGAACTGCAGAAATGCCTTCTTTGAAACATTAGGGCTTCAAAACATTATACAATATGTATAACATACAATCGAAATTTAGACTTTGTCAGAGTTTTTTTCAGAAATTAAATCCAGAAAGCACACACAGGCAGACTGATGCAGCAGGATTCATTAACTTCTTTATATACATATAATACATGAAGATAAATTTACAATACCAATATAGATTCTTCTTCAATGTGGTAACAGTTACAAGCAAAACACAAGACAGGAGAGAACAGTTAGTTTCATTTCAGCAGAGCAGAGTAGTTTCAGTTTCTCTGCACAGACTCAGAAGCTGCAGACTAAGACACACCCTGGCTCCAGTCTGTCTCAGCTCCTAAACAGCCCTCATTGGCTGACTTAGTGGCTATGCCTATTCATTGGCTGATCTATTCCAGTTTATGAATATTCATACTCTGACAGACTTTCAAACTTTTATCTTGGTTCCATTACTCAGTTAAATAGTAATACTGTACGCTGTACCATTGGCAGTGTACTGGTTAACAAAAACCAGCTTCTTAACATAGATTACAGGTAGTCCTTAACTTATGACCACAATCAGACCAAAATTTCCATTGCTAAGAAAGGCAATTATTAAGCGAGTCATGCCCAATTTTATCACTTTTGCTGTAGTTGTTAAGCAAATCATTGCAATTGTTAAGTGAATCTCATGGTTCTTAAGAAAATCCAGCTAACGCCATTGTTTGTCAGAAGCCAGCTGGGAAAATCAAATATGACCCTGGAATGATGCAACCATTGTCAGTTGCTAAGTACCCAAATTTTGATCATATGACTGGGGATGCCACAATGGTCTTAAGTGTGAGGAACAGTCTTAAGCATTGGTGAAATCCAAATTACTTTACTACCGGTTCTGTGGACGTAGCTTGGTGGGCCTGGTATGGCTTGGTGGCAGGGGAAAGATACTGCAAAATCTCCATTCCCACCCCACTCCAGGGGAAGGATACTACAAAATCCTCATTTCCACCCTACTCCTGGGGGAAGGATATTGCAAAATCTCCATTCCCACCCCACCGGCAAATACCAGAGGTGGTATTTGCCGGTTCTCCGAACTGCTCAAAATTTTCGCTACCGGTTCTCCAGAACCTGTCAGAACCTGCTGGATTTCACCCCTGGTATAGGCCCACTTGGGAATTAGATATCTCAACATAACACGCTGTGTACTATCATTTCATTTTCTGCCTATCTAACATATTGTAGACATAGAGGTGATTCATGTCTGTTACCTATCAGTCAGGCTGCTCATGGGTTTAGTATTCTTCTGAAAACGTGCTATCCTCATATAGTTGGAAGGGACCTTGGAGGTCTTCTAGTCCAACCCCCTGCTCAGGCAGGAAACCCTACACCATATATAAAACATGGCTGACTGATCATGAGCATGGAGGAGCAATATAGGTGAAGCAGAACTGAACAACTGACTGAAAACAAGCTCCATTCTTTATTAGTATTACAAAGGAATGGAAGTGCCAATAATGACTATGGCCAACAACCCTGGGAAGTAGTCTAGATAGTAGGCAAAATGGCCTAGGCATGGCAGAATGGTGCCAAGTTCCAAAAATTATAAAAAAAGACTGTATTTGTCAACAACCCCTGTTGACTGAAGGAGCATTTCACACATGTAGGAATGGGGTGGGGCTTCTATCGTGCAGTTGCAGCCATTATCTTGATATTTTATTTTTCCTTTCAACTTCCTTGTCAAAGCTTCCAAATTGTCTTAGAAGCCAGTTTCTGCCGTTCTTGAACTGTGGTGGCACAGTGGTTAGAGTGCAGTACTGCAGGCTGCTTTTGCTGACTGCAATTTGCATTTCAAATCTCACCAGGCTCAAGGTTGACTCAGTCTTCCATCCCTCCGAGATGGGTAAAATGAAGACCCAGATTGTTGGGGACAATATGCTGACTCTGTAAACCGCTTAGCGAGGGCTGTAAAAACACTGTGAAGCAGTATATAAGTCTAAGTGCTATTGCTATTGCTATTCTCATTCAGTTCTTTATATTGTGAGTAGGAAATTGTTAATCGCATATTAGTCTATATCTGGAAAGTCCAGTGTCTGGCGTAAGAACAATGGATGGACTGATAAAAGTAAGCAAACCTAAGTAAAAGTAGTACAGTAAATGAGCAGCTGGGACAACTGAAAATAGTGCTGAGTTTAGCTGCCATAAAATGTAAGCCTATTCCTAACAGTATTCTTTATAGAGCTTTTAGTATCAATTGCTATCATTGCTGTTAGGAAACACATGAAGTCTTAAATGAATAGACAAGATTTAATGCAGCCTTTGGTGACTATATAGCTGTATCTGCTTTGCTCAAGAAGTTATTAAGGTTTTTTTTGTAATGCTAGTAGTCTGATATTTTAAAAAGACACCTGAAACAAAATGGCTACATCTGAGAAGTTAAGCTTAGTTTTCTTTTTAACTTCCTGGAAAAAAAAAGTTTTACTTGTAACTTCTGCTACAGTTTTAATAATTAAGGATAGTGAAATTGTCAGTATATTAGAAAATGCAAAAGTTTGGCTTTGTGAGATTCATATAGTCAAATAATTTCTCTTTCTCTTTTAGACAGTAAAAAAGAATAATTTTCTTTTTCTCTCTGTTCCTTGATCCAACTATCTATCCATCCGTCCATTTCTCCACAATAGAACACAAATACTGTACAATTATTTGGGTCTTCCTGTCACAATTGGTAATGTCAAACCAAGGTTCTGAAAATAACCTTTGGGGAGGGGGGATACAAACGATTCAGGCTTCTAAAATCAGGTTATGAATACGTATGATTCATCTTTCTGTTACAAGGAAGTGCATATTCACTATTATCACACAAGAAAACAAACAGGTTTCTTATTTGTGTAAAATGGCTCTAATAATCTCCCTCATGGAAAAACATTACATTCCAGTGGCACTTGAATTAGGTCACGTCAGATTATATTGGTACCTGGCTAGTACATATTTTAGCATAGCATTTGTATTTACACGTTCTGTGTGAGATGTTTGGTCCTCTCTTTCAGTGGAAGCAGTAGTGCAGGGGTGTTAAACTCGATTTCATTTTGGGCCACATCAGGGTTGTATTTGACCTTGGGGTGCCCAGGGGCATGGCCAGAATGGGCGTGGCCAGCTCAACATCACTCGTTGGCGGCGCCTGTGGTGGCTCAAGGGCTCTGCCAGTGAAAACAAGCTCCCGAGCTGTTTTTGATTGTGATGGCCTCCTGCAACCCTCTGCCAGCGAAAACGGTCCTTTGCTGTTTCCAGGGTGGCCCCGCAGGCCAGGTCTAAGCACCCTGTGGACCGCATCCGGCTCCCGGGCTCTGAGTTTGACACCCCTGCAGTAGTGCTACATGAAGAATAGATATCAAGGGAATTTATGGGGGATGCTAATAGCATGCAAGAATTAGTGGGATGGATTTGCACTAATGCATGGTTTTTTTAAAAAAATCTTTGAACACTTCACTGATCTATGATCTTCGATCAGCTCCGCTTGATTTCTCTGATATCAAACTCCTGTGTTTATTTTAATGCACCAATACAAAATCATAATCCCTACCATTCTATTAATATACAGTAGTTGCCTGTGCTCCCAGCCCTGCATATAGTGCACTACTTTAGAATTATTTAGAATTAGGTTATATTGTACAAAAGCTTTCTTGACATGTGACCTAGTAGGAAATTAATGACTTTATAAGGGAAGAAGATGTGGCTCCTATTTCTACTTGGTGTTAATGTTATTAAGCTCTGAAACTTAATTGTAAAGAACCCTAAAAAGCAATGAAATTACCCTGGAATTTGTAATCAAATTCTCTATAGCATAATTATATCTGGCTAATAATGAATATACTGCCATACAATTCATTAATGCATATAAATGCTCAAAGCTAATACCACATTTTAGTCTTATACAAGTATATTTTATATTGCACTGAACAATGATCATTTCAGTTTTAACATGGGGGTCAGTTTAACCTAGAGATTGTTCAAAATGAAGATGTTTTTAAAATCTTAAGGACAGAAAGTGTCATCATTTTTGTTAGTAATAGTGCTCAGTATTTTATATAAGCTACATACATCCCCCAATTTTAATTTAATGCTCAGTCACTTCTGAATTTTATATAAATCAAGTTTGGCAACTGCAACATTTATAAAATTTTGACATGACCATGCAACAGTGCTATCAATTTTTAGTTGTTAACTTTTAAGAGTTTCTAAGAATCATAAATCTGAAGTACAACTGGAACTTGCAACAAAATATTTAGGGTACTTTATGTCAGCCAGACATAGCTGCTTCCAGAATACTAAGGAATTTGTTTCAAGCCTTTTAGCACTTTTGACCATGCTGTTCTCAGTATCTTCTGCCTCTTAAATTCTCTTTTACAGTGTCTTCCAAACTATACTTATTTTGGATTGTCCATACCTATACCTTGTTTCAAGTATGCATGGAACCATTTTTACTACATATGTAGTTTTGCTCTTATTTTACTACTAGTAATTTTTATAATACAAGTTTCTTAATGTCCCCTATATTTCTAGCTCATATATGCAATGGTTATACAGATACTTAACTGTTCAAATAAACTATTTTGATATGACCTTCTACAGTCGCATCAATTTATTTTCCATTCTCATAGCAATGCAGAATATGGTACCTAAGAAAACCAAACATAAATAACATTGCAAGGCCAGTCAGTATGTATTTATATACTTTTCAAACTCCTATTAAGTCCAAACTGGCAACATAAAACCTTTTTAATTCAATGCTTGATAGCTGATGGAAATTACACAGGTATTAAGAGGATTATGTTGGATATTCACGAGTTAGATAAGGGGTCTCCAACCCCTGGCTGTGGATTGGTCCGTGGCCTGTTGGGAACTGGGATGCACAAGTGGCAGGTGAGCAAGTGAAGTTTCATCTGCGCATGCGCAGGAGCTAGGTTGCGTGCAAAACAATTCCCCTCCCTGGTCTGTGGAAAAATTGTCTTCCACGAAACTGGTCCCTGGTGCCAGAAAGATTAAGGATCACTGAGCTATTGCTCTTATTATGTGAACTAATATATACTCAGAAGCTTGGTTAAATAAAATAAAGGTGTACATAAACCTAACATTCTTTAAAAGCCCAGTGAGGACCTATGTAGTAACAAGTTTACTACATCCAAGATGACTAGAAGGGTCAAACTGTGAGTTCTTTGTTGTCAGTGTTACAACTGCAGCATATAATTTCAAGAGAAGGTGCTTTTTGTTTCTTCAGATGAAAACCATCAAATAAACTTGCTTTATATAAAAAAAGTTTATTATCCACAAGGAAGAGCAATAAGAAAAATTAAATTGTTTTCCACAATTTGTTTTCTTGAACAGAATCTACAGAGACATATTCAGCACCAAACTAAAAACAGAAAAAAGAAAGAAAATATAGTACAAACAGCCATTGAATATAATCTATAAAGCAAACATTAAATATTGCACTTTGTTTAACATTTTGGACTTATCCCCTCTTTTTAATTGTTATTTTGAATACTGGACTACAGCTCAAAATCCATTATTATACAATGTCCAGACAATGACCAATATTTCTGAAGTCAGGGATAATAGTAATGCCGCAAGTGTGAAAAAATTAGTGTTTGCAAATTTTAATCTGATCACAATATTGGTACATTGAAATGCCAATTATTACAATATTGGTCAATCCTGCTTCAATATAGAACCTTCTATCATACTGTGATAAATGTAATGCTATGCATAACAATTGTTCCCTCATTGATTAAAACAAAAAACAACAAAAAGCCCACCAAATGCCCTTTTATGCCTTTATCCCATTAAAGTATATTTTGATATTCTATGGAAGAGGGACATTCACAAAATTGTTAATGCATTTTTTAAGTTCCATCACTCATTTTTCTTATTATTCCATCATATGAAGTTTGCTTGCTAAAGGTCAAACTCATTTAAAAGAATCACTTAAAACGCGATTCATTTTATACTGTTCATTTTTCACCCTGTTAATATTCAAACATGAATTGTTGTCCATGTTTTCTTAAAGGCCACTTGTGGACAAGCCTATCCTACTTGTTCTAATCCTCAAGACAGGCTTTGTGATGAGCTGCACCAATCCAAAGCTGATCTATTGATAAAATCAATACTCGGTCAGCAATGTATGAACTCAATTCTTGCCACTTGAAAATTAGAATAGTTGTTTTGGTAAAAAATGAGTCGAGTTTTCCAGAAGGCGACAGTTGTGACTTTTTATAGCATTTGTGCTGAGATTCCACCCCAATCACCTACTAGTCAATTCCTTGTAATGTTACCCATCCTCAAATTAAGCAAAGCAAGCCTGCTAATTTTATCAACTATTTTACTACTGAGTCACTTTCATTTTTAGTAGAGAATGTATTTGAAATAGCAGTCCCCAGAAAATATGTTCTAAAATATCTTAAAAGACATACTGCTCACTTGAGATGCCCTCCCTAATCTGACTAAAATTTCATTATAAATTTTTTACAAGTTTCTGGTCATGGGCTAACTATATATAAAAATAAATTTACTTTCCCTACCCATACCATCTAGCTAAGAAATCCCTATGTGAGTAACTTTATAAATCATCTACAACTTTCCTTCTCAACTCTTGCTCATGTTTGGTGCTATTGCCTACACGGGTCTTCTAGGAATTTGGCCAAACTGTTAATTATGTTTCATGTTTTGGCTAGATAATAAGAAATGAGGATGTCTTAATATATGTATGTCCCTTTTCCAAGTCCCCCTTTTCAAAGAAAACAAAGTAACAAAAACAAAAGAGGGAAAAAGAACTCAACAGTGCAACATAAACACAAGTAGCATTTCAACATTTTGGCAAGTGATGAGTTCACCTGAGATTAAGTGATTTTAGGCAGTCTGTAACAAAATTCTTCTCTGCAGTAATAGTAGAAAGGCAACAAATGCTTAAAAAGGAAGTAAGATACACACTCCTGACAAAAAATCCTATTGTTTACTTTTGTTACTTTTGCCCCTCAAATCTGTTGCTTGTCTACTATAGTAGGCTGTGAAACATACAGCAAGGATTGGTTGAAGGCATTTGATGTTTGTAATAAATCCACAAGAGGATCCAAGCTGAAGAGGTGATGCATGGATCAGTCTTATTGGGACAATTCTGAGCATGTGCATATGCAGAAAAAGTCCAACCTATATTGTTTATCTAAATAAAAAAGTCAGTGCATTTGTATCAAAGTTTTCAAAGCTTTCTTTTGCTCCTTGTTGTGCGGACCACAAACAAGTTAGAAGAGGTTAACAGTCCAACATAAATGAGAAAAAGCTGTAGTGACACTGAACTGCACAACAAAAGCATTGAGCATGTGCAAATTTTCAAATAAAAGGAGAATGTTATCCCTCTTGCAACATGGTAAGTATTTTGACACATGTGTAGGCTATTAAGGCTGCTCTTAGTATGTGCCAGTATAGAACAGAAAGAGAAAGCCCAGGTCTTCAAGCATGTAGAGCAGTCCTATGATGTTTGCTGTAGACTTCAAAAGCATAATCACAGGATGTTTCATTATTTCTCCTTTTCTTTTAGGCAATAACTTCCTTTCAAAGCCTGTTTCTATAGGACGTCTTTATCCTGAACACAGTTAAAATATGATTCAGACCCATCTCAACATTTTTGGGAGACATTCTTTCAGCGAGAGGGGCAGGATGGCCTGTCATCTGAGGTCTGATCTGGATTTGGATCAATCTAAGTAAAAGAGGAACAAAAAAAAGGAGACATCTTTAAAAACAAGAAAGAAACTATAATACTTTTTATGGTTGGTTGCACAGAAGTTGAGACTGAATGATGATTTAAATTTACACGCTGCCTGATTCTCAGCAATCCTTAATTATTTCAAAATATTCAGAGTTCTTTCATTTTTTAAACTTATATGTATTTTAGAACACACAAAAACATTTTGCATTGAACACATCAAGCAGGGAAACAGTTGGGTGAAAGAGAATAGTAAATTTTAGTGCTTGGTTTCTAATATTAAATATCCTAATGTTATAATTATGACTTTTCTAAAGAACTTCAAGTAATACTGAATTCCATACTTTTATAGACAGTGGCAATGATATATTTTGGAACGAAATTAAATGAAATAATGCATATTTTTAAAGCAAAAAGAGACAAAATCATTTTTTCAATAAACAATATAGTAGGATCTTCTTTCAGGAAAAAAACTATCCAAAATGAATAGAAAATATATTTATAGTAAGATCATTTTAAATATTTAAAATATTACCAAACTCTTTTTCTTTTGACAGTTGCAACTTTAAAAAAAGCCCAAATCATTTTTCAGTTTTTAAAAAAGCGTCTTTTTTATAAGAAAAAAAATTAAGACAGGATCCTAAGTTGGTCAATTCCTTCATTACAAACAACTAGCATGGTTTAATAAATGTGCTGTCCAACTGTCAATTTGGACAATTCTTCAATAAATGAGACATTAAAAATGCTAATTCTTAACTACCGGTAACTTGCATACATAGTATTTAAAAGAGCATTTCATATTCAATTACAATAAAAGAGCTTAAAGCAAGCACAAACCATTTGTTTGCTTTGAATTTTTTTCATAATGGGTTATCTACCAGGCCAGAAGTTGTAGTAAAATTAAATGGGGCTTGGTATTCTATTAATATATAAATACTTGTATATTATACAATGATTAAATACAAAGTCCTTTGTTAAATCTTAAGTACACTTTTAAAGAAATAATTTCTATTGATTTAAATTATGTTCTTCTAAGTTTAATAAAAGTTGCAATTTCAGATAGAAGATAGGCATAAATCTAGCAAGGGGAAACAATTATATAATTCTGCAAGAACTATTTGAAATAGATAACACAAAGCCACCTAATATGTAGATATTACATAATATGTAATATGCATTAGTTCTTTGTAGTGGAACATATTTAAGAATTAAGAGAAAATACAACATACTTAAAAATAGAATCCTGGAGCTTTAACTACTTATCATCTTACCTCAGAATAAAGTGGAGGAGGCAGGAATCGAAATTCTTGGATGTAGGCGAATAATGGTCCTTGAAGTGCTCTTTCAAAGTCATCGCAAGCAGTTACAGGTGCTAGACTGGACTGTCTTTGCTCCTCAGTGACCACTTCTGCATAGCTAGGAGGTGCTGAAGGGAAAATTACACGCAGTTCGAACTATGTTCTTATGCATGTCAGAACATATAACATGACAGGAATATTAAACTTTTGTTTATATGATTTGTACAAGGCAGAGATAACAACAATTTCAACTGTTATCTGGTAGTTTTGGTAAGTAATAACTAGGTTATAAAATCTAAAATAACTAGGTTAAAAAATCATGTTTTATAATGGTACAACCATTAATAATTTAGAGAACTCTCCAAGAATAAAACTAACTACAGATGTTGGTGAGTTTCCACATTGCCAAAACCCTTGTTTTGTATTACCAGAGTTTACTGATTAAACCATAACTGGCTGGTTTGCAAAAACCAAGTAATCAAAACCAACAAACCACTTGCCACAAGTGCTGAGCCTTTGTCAAATCATCAATATTAGGTAAGAAAAAACAATATAATCAAGTTATACAGGTTTGGCCAGTTTTAGTGGTATTCCTAACAAAAATCAATGCTGCAATGTCACTGAAATTTTGTAAATGTTTTCTATAATTATACAACTTAACAGATCTGGGACTCTGTTCTACGTTATCACCCCATCCCCAGAAAAGTCTGGGTTTTCAATCATCTGGAATAATATACTGGAATTACCTAATGAAAAAATCTATTTCTATACTGTTTATGCAACATTATTATTTAGTACAGTACTAACTACTGGTAGATACTACTAGAATAAAAGACCTATAGAAAATCACAAATAATTCAGAATGTATGGTTAAATTACCTTCTGGTCTTTCATGAAGACCAAGCCAATTCATATTCATGCTACACTGGCTGCTCACGCTTGATGTTCGGCTGCCAAATGAGTGTAAAGGAATAGTACCAATGACAAGTGGTAAATTAAGAAATAAGTCCATTGCACCTGGAATATCCACATATACCTTGAAAAGAAATAACAAGAAATTACTCAAAGCCCAATCAAAATACTCAAAGCCCAATCAAAACCTACACATATTGTATTTTGTTCAATATTAAAAGATTAAATTAAGTTCTTACCATTAGAGAATATTCTACACGGATTATGCTACAATCAAGGATGGATGGGGACACAGGTGGAATTTTTAACTGCTTGCCATTCCAGGTTTCTGTCTTCCCTGATGACAAAGATTCCCCACGCAAATTGGCAACCAGCTGTTTTACTTCCTTCATTTTCCCTTTAGCATAGAATGCTTGTGTTTGATAAATGGCAGCCTTTGGCACTACCATTCGAGATGAGCAGTTTTCAATCTCTGCAAAGATCTGAATTGGTTCACCTTGAATGAAATCAAGAATAAGTACATCAGATGGAAATCATGAATCTTTTAAAATGTAAGCATTACTACACATTGATTATACTATTTTTAATAATTAAGGAAATACAAGAAGCCACAGCAATGGCAACCACCCAATTAATGTAGACTGACCCAAACACTAACCAGAAACAGATCTGGTAAATCTGTACCTTCTGAAAATCCAAGGGTTACAGGGTGGGAAATTAAAAAAAATTCTCCAGGAGATAATGGGAAAATATTTCTATATTGTATCTAAGAAAAAATATGGACATTTTCATTAAGTCATCAGGAGCTCAGTCTGACTGGAGTCCAAGACAACTGGATAATTTTAATGTGAATTAAAATTCAAGCCAACATTATATGTATCCATGCAAATTTTGTATTTTAATTACTATAAAAACCTTGCACATTTGCAAGGGATCCAAACTGTACCATATGTATTTTTATAATCAAGTAATCATAACATTTGATGTTAACATGCAAACCACCCATTAATAGGCCACTGCACTTTATTTACCCCAGAAGAAACCAAACATCGAATTAAATTAATTAAATGTTACATACCTGGGGTATAGCCCTTCCTTTCAATTTTGGCACTTAAGGATATTGGGCCTGAGGTACAAAACCAGCAACAGAGAGTCTTTTCTTTTGTGCCTGCTTGGGGTGACTGAAATAAAAACAAAACAGCAATTAAATTTTAGCTTAGTGAAAATGAAGTAGTTTGAAGGGAGATTTTGACATAGTAAATTTCTTGTTTATTTATTTATTTATTTGTTCGATTTATATGCCACCCTTCTCCGGAGACTCAGGGCGGCTTACAGTGTGTTAAGCAATAGCCTTCATACTTTTGTATATACCTGCTTAGTAGGGCTTTCGGGGTCCCCCTAAACGATGTTCTTTTTTATACAAAGTCAGCTTATTGCCCCCACAATCCAGGTTCTCATTTTACCTACCTCTAAAGGATGGAAGGTTGAGTCAACCTTGAGCCTGGTGAGATTTGAACTTGCAGTAATTGCAGGCAGCTGGTGCTACTTTAACAGCACTTAGTCAGCTGCGCCACCAAGGCTCTTGTTAAGACATCCAAAAGAAAAAAAAATAACAACCTATCATCAGGATTTGGTTGAACTGTGATGTGAGTTGCTGATTCTATTATTGAATCCAGATCAGCAGCTATCAGCACAAGATGGACAGACCTGTTGTCTACCTGGCTATTACTGTATATCATTAACACTACAACAAACAAAAAAGCCATTGTCTAGAAGTATCTTAACACTTCTATGGCCTTTCCTTTTATGAATAAGCTAATAAGATAAAATATCTATATAAGTAAAATGAACTTTGTGACTATTAATTCTACCATGGAACTAATTCAGAAAAGTATTACTCAATTAGCAATTTTTCAATCCTTTAATTTTATTGAAATTCAATTATTAGAATTGAAATTCTAGTTTTCAATTATTCAGTATCTCAAGTTTCTGCAGTCAGTGTACTAGCACTGAAGAAATTACCCTGCTTAACATCTGTCATCCTCAGATGGATCCTACAGAACCACTGTCATTCTATATAGATGGAAGTAAACTTAATAAATTAGTAGATGGGAAGCTTCCCATCTTATTGAAAGTATTTGGCCTAACAATTCAGACAAAGACCAACTGCAGCATGATCCCAACTATATTTATTTGAGTGCAAACTTCACTGACTTCAATGAGGTCTGTTTCGAAGTAGATAAGCTTAGCAATAGGGTCACTGAAAATCCCAAATCAGTATGACAATGTGGTTCAGCTGAAGGACTTCATTTTAAATAGTACCAGATCCTATTCATATCTACCCAGAAGTCCCACAGTGCTAAATCAGGCTGTGGTGCCTTGCTACCTGAGAATAAATTTCACTAAACTTAGTAAGGCTTCTTATACAGAAAGAAACACAAGGATGGGCTGCCTGCTTGCATTACTAGTCAAATAAAAACGTACTGATCAAGTGGAACTTGATTTTGGACTAACAACATTTGGACCATACTGTTACATGGTGGAAGTACATCTCTTCGATTTATGTTTTAAACAGTGAAGTTTAGGATCAAAAAGCAGTTTAACTGTTCTTAAATTGAATTGTCAATTAAATGTTTAGTGAATCTTTAGCTCCAAATTACAAATATATTTCTTAAAGCTAAATTGCAATGAGACTTATTTCTTATAATCACAGACTTGTCCTGAAGTATTTAAATCATTTAATTGAAGTTGGCCTCATTTAAGCATTTATTATATGAAGAGATACCCCAAATGGTCCATATTCTTTAACACCATTGATTAATTTAAGGTTGTTGTAGTCCCTGCTCTAAATCCATCAAAACTAGTAGCATCATCTAATAGTGGTTGGGTGGTTCCAAAATACTATTTTTTTCAAATTATGTATGAAATGGGCTTTATCTCAAACTTGCACAATCCACAGAAATATTCCTGCTGATTGTGTTGGGTTTTAGACAAGGCCCTATATCATCCCAAATATGATTTTTATCCAAAGCAAAAGAACCCTGTTTCAATGGACATTTTCTCCCTGTGTTTCATTTTCAAATATTTTTAAAGAACAAATAATGGTTTTTGATCAGATTGAAAGAATCTTAAATCCCTGATATATTAAAATAAGTATGTTAAAATAACATACAGAATTATGATCATTTCTCCCCACTCGATATGTAAATTATCAGTAGTATAATAAAGAATAATGCACTGCAGTACAATTTTTTAAAAGGAACATTTCTTTGCCAAGCTGCAAATTCTAAGGTGAAATTTGTTTCATCAATAAAACTGTCCCATATAGAAATAAAGTTAATCGTCATTGGAACAGTTTAATATATTAAAAACAAGCAGCTTAAACATTATTATTACTCAATATGCTACCTGGGTATTACATTGCATATATCTTAAGCATTCCATTGATTTGATTATTGTTACTTTTATCTATATGTATCTATATATATAATTCAAGGGCCATGTGTGATGTTATTTTAAAAAATGCTGCTAACAAAGAATTAGTAATTCTATCAATTCTTACCAGTAATGAAGGAGTGTTGATATCTATATGTTCAAAGACTGTAAATTCCTTCTTTAATTTTACTGGTAGAAGCCAAGGCCTGTGCAATTCTGCTTTCACCCAATAGCGCACACTGCCATGTCTGCCTTCAAATGAGGTAGCAAGTGGTCTGTTCAGGACACAAATGTCAAAACTAAATAAATCTTTAGCTCTGTTGTTGTTTAACGTAAATATACAGACAAAGTAATAATTAGTAAGTTGTACTGTACTGTTAATGCATCATAGTATATAATGAAATGTTTATTTTTAAGATTCCATGTTAAATTTGTTTGGGAGAAATATCTCTGTAGTTGAACTGATTGTTAAACAGACCTACAAAGTATGACCATATTGTACTAGAATTGCACTGAAATATGCTATGAGGATACAACTGCCCAGTATAATTTGGTTAAGCAGGAGGACTTACATTTTCACTCTTAAGTCCCATTTAGCAGACTGGGAACTGTAATTGAATTTAATGTGCTCCAGCTTGAATATATTGGGAATCAAGTTAAGAGATATGTTAATTTTAGAAGAGATCACTTTTTAAATTTAGAAAAAGGGAAACCATGAAATATACAGCAGGTCCATGAATTGCTTTTGCAGAGTTATTTTCCAAAGGTCTCAATTTATATATGAGAATTATTTAAACCAGAGACTAACTTTTTAAAGATGCTTTTAACTTTAAAGACATCATGTATAAAAGTGTACAAAATATATTCTTTTAATTCATGTAATGTCAGGCATTTTAATATTCCAGATCTGTGCCTTTCATTACAGAGAAGAGAACAGAGTTCAGGTTTACAAAGTTATTTTACTTCCTTCCTTTCAGTTAGTATTCTTAAATGAAAGTTACTATGACGATCATTATTGAGAACTGCAGATTTTTCTATATTCTGGTCTTTACTGAAAATAAATATGTGCTCAGTCAAAAATAATTTATTTGCATTCCCTGGTACCTCCCATTAATGCATTTATGCATTTCATCCATTTAAGTTCATAATTATGTTTAAAACATATTGATTAAAAACAAATATTATGAAATGATGAAGTTTCCAATTATTTCCATACTAATTCAGAAACATATGAATTAAATAAATTATCTTACTTAGTTTAAAAGTATATATTTCTACAACTTCTAATTCGTAAGTAGTCTTAGTTGAGATATTTTCACTGAATATATTTGCTAGTGATAATTATATCTTTAAATCAAACTCCACAGAGTTTGTAAAATATTCTAGTTGGGGTAATTAAATTTTGTCACACTGCCTCTTTGGGAAAAAACCCAGCAGGAAGCAATGTAGCCTGCAAATTCTACACAGGTTACTAGACACACTGCATAATTTTAAAATGTGTGACAATGATGTATCATATTGCTAAAAGGTTTTCTATCTCATAACAATGTACAACTTCTTTAACAGAAGTTTCTTTTTCCTTCTTTCCACATTCTGGCTTTCATTATAAATAATTATCAAATAATTCCATTTTAAAAATGGATATATTTCCATGTAATTCTCATTCTATTTTTCTTTTCCAGTATATTACTAATTTAAAATATTTTTAAAATGTTTAGAATGCATCTGTGCTGAAATAATGGCTTTTTCTTGTTTTGACCTAAATCTACTTCATCTGCCTAACTCTTATATAATCTGTTACTTTACAAATCAAGAGTCATTGCTAACATTTATATTTTCCATATCACTCATACAATTTTGTTCTACGTCTTTTTAACAGGTATGTTCAATGGAAACAATCAGCAATGTAGCAAGTTTTAATTCAACAGGAAGCAATGCCAATATCTCTAAAAGCCTAGTGAACTTGTTTGAAATTAAATATGTAACAACTGAATAAATGAGCCACGTTTTTAAGGTCATTACTGGTAGGACAGCAGTTGTCCTGATTTTTCATGATTTTGCCACTTTAAATCAAAGCAACCTCTTGTTTATTAGGACAATGTCCCTGTAGCATATTTTAGTGCAATCTGTGTGACCATTGAAAAGGGTTTTTTTTCCTCCATCCTATTTCTTTCTTTAAGTTGCTTTTTATAGATTTATTGCAGGGTGACCCAAATGTCATGGCTGAGTATTCTATATACTTACGTCTGTGGAAGCTCAAAGCTGAATGCATATTCATGCCGTCCTGAATGAATGATATGGAGGCCTTCTTCAGAATTATCATCATCTAGAAAGGAAACATTCAATATTCTAATTCACCTTTAAGTATTTTTCTCCTATCATCCTATACACCTGTCACTGGTGACTCTGAAAATATATATTTAACAGTAGTATAGTTGGTAAATTCTACATATCTATCAGAAAAATCTTTTTTTTTTCAGTTTGTTTCTCACAAGCCAAAGAAAGAAGATCCAAGGTTCATTTAAAAAGGAACTTCTTTCCGACTTAGACTTTGATAGTATTACCATAAAAGGGATGGGCAAATTTCTGCTCTACACTTATGAACCAGTTATTTCTTTCTTTCTTGGAATTACACTGCAAATCCAGATCCTATCCTGTCCTCAGAAATAGTTTTCTCAGGCCAGGGCCCAAATCCTTTATAATGTAGTCCTAAAAGATGAGAAAATGTCCTAGGGGAAAATAATAGTATTGGCAAGATCAGTAAATAACTTCTCCCTGTTAACATAAAAAAAAAAAGAGCACTCCCGGTTAACAAGCCAGAGAGCACTGTTATTGATGTCTTGGAATTGAATTATTCAGGCAAGGAGTGAATAAAATGTGTGACAATGGCCTCTTCCTCTACAGCTTTAGGAAGAGCTGCTTCTTTGCCATTCTCAAAAATTATACATATAGGATTTGGCACGAATTGAAGCTTACAGATCTGGGCTGCAAAAATCTGGACCACCACTAACCACACGACTTCATTCCCACTAGTATAGCTGACGGCATCTTCAAAACCCCCGTTCATTTTACACGCGGTTTATTTTTTTTTTAATTTAAAAACCAACTATACAGATGCCTAAAATCGTGTTTTTTGACATTTGGTTCACACTGACCCTGTCCCCATTTATTATACTGAAAATCCCACCCCCCCTTCCGCTTTCCTCCCTCTCATTCTGCCAGCTCAGCAGTTTCCCTTCAGCTTTCGGAGTAGCAGCCGCCGCCGCCGCCGCCAGGCTGAGGTAAACAACTGCTGGGCTGTCAATCACAGACTAGTCTCGAGCAGGAGAGGACCGGCCTAAACCGGTGCGAGCAGAACCCCAGCCAGCCGTTCATATGCATACAGTATACATTGCTCGCCCGGCCAGCCTACTTGCTCAGCAGCTCCGCCCCTCCGCCTCGCTTGCAAACTGGAGGCGTCATGAAGGACCGAGAGAAAGGAGCAAAGGAAGAGGGAACTGTTCTGGCGTCCTCGCCTTCTGGTTGCCATTCTTTGGGCAAGGATTGGCAAGACCGGTTTGGCCGTTCTGTGAAAAAGTGACCAAATTTGGGCAGAGTTTATTCGCCCCCCCTGGTAAATTACGCAAAAACGTAAAGAAGTACAAATACCGGAAAGGGGAACGGGGGAGGAGAGAAGGAAACCGAGGTTCCTCTTTGCAAGCCTACTATACTTCACGGTTTGCTTTGGAGTCTTGAGCAGTTGATCCGGATCCCAGATCATTAGATAGGATGTAGGAATCCAACACCCGCCCTCCCCTTTTTATACTTGGTTCCAAAGTCACGATCCTGCGGAATGAGACTCGATTCTGCCACGAGAATCGCCCTAACGATCTGTCTCCCATTTTAGGCAACAGGGAAGGAAAGCTGGCAATTCTTCGGGCAAACTAAAAAGATCTTTCGGAAGCGATGGGCTTTAACGCCCAGCTAGGACTCGCTGTTCACGACACCAGATTGTGGGTTCAGGATTGCGAAATCGATACCCAAGCAAAAGTAGGGCATTTTTCATGATTGTTGCTGGGGTAATTGTATTAATAAACGCAAAACTTGGTGAAATAAGATGGCCTTTGCTATGAAGGATTTTGAAACCCACCCCTTCCCCGAAAATCGGTTATGCAGATCCTTTCCTTGCAGGCACACAACGCATGAGATCCTCATTTAAAGTCCACCCAATTTACAACCGAACTGAAAACGACGTGGCAACAAGCGCTTGCTGCACAGCTATGCACGCACGCTTCCCTCCAAAATAAACCCCAATCGTGCCGGCGTAGTAGAGAATGAAATCTAGGCAGCCCTAGATTCTAGGCTACCCAGAAACTGAAGCCGCAACCAGCAGAGGTAGCGGCTGAGGAAGACTTTATTGCTAACTCCCAAGCATACGCCAGGCTTTTTCTGCGCTGGGCCAAGAGTTTCTTATATTGCTGCACGGATGGCACGCACACAGCAACGCCAGCCTCGCGTGGCCGAAGACAAAGGACCGCCCTCCACCAAAGCCATCCAGGAATACACATTCCGACAGCACGCGCAACTCCACTTGAAGCGCAGCAGAAGCTCCGCGAGCTAACGAACCTCGGCTCTTAGTCCCGCCCCTCTTTATCGGCTCCCCACCTCCCAATCAAGAAGTGGCATTGCCTTAGCAACAGCCTAACAAACCTCTCCGGGCCAATGACTGTATGAGCGCTGGGCGTGGCTTCGGCGAGCATGCTAGGCTGCCGGGTTCTTTCCTGTCTGCTTTCTCAGCGAAGCCATCGGAACTCCCCCGCTTTGGTTTTGGGGGGTCAACAGCCTTCGAAGCCGCTCGCCGTCGGCATAGCGATGCGGCGAAGAATGAAGAAACTGAGCCACCCCGTAGAAGGACAACTCAGCCTTGTATACGGCTCGGTTACGCGTATGGGCTTGGGTCAAGGGTCCCGACCCTACGAAGCGTAGATCACCATCGGTCTTTGTTTCTTACAAATAAATACTGATTTGAAAACCCACCCTTATTTAATGGCCACAGAAGCAGGTGCAATCACAAGGGCATCTGAAAAGCAACTGGAAATCGTTTTCCCTGGGTTCTAACCTGACTTTTTCCCGGGAACACTTACACACGTATTTGTGCAGTTCAAGGGGGGGGGGGATTTTCAAGCCTGCCATTATTAATGGAAGGGCTTGCGTTTTGCACAACCTCTGGAGGAAAGCTGTATTTTGTTCTCAAAATGATTCGCAATACGCAAGTTTTGCCGCCTTTCTATACCTTTCAGATAAGCTCCCTCCTCAACATCACTTACATTTGGGAGCAATTCCATGGAACTTCTTTCAGATAAAAAACAAAAAACAAAACCCTAACATGCTACCGAATTAAGGCGAATCGTCTAACCTCTCTTCTCCTATCTGCAGCAAATTTTCTGCATATATATCTATATATATAAAAAAAGAACAAGCCAAAATTACATAACCTGCTTTAACATTTTCTTGTGCTAGGAATTAAGTCATCGCCACCACCTGACGCGCCTAACCAATCTGCTGTGAGGAGCGCCACCCCTCCCTTCTCCCTAGTACCGGTCCCAAACAGGATTGAACCGCTTTTAACAAAGGGTGGAAACTTCAGAAAAACAACCTTAGACTCTGCTATACTTCCACTGACACCATTTGAAACAATAGATTAACAACCTGGAGACTAATTTACCCTTCGATAAAGTATTTTCCCTTTGCTAATCTCTCTCCCTTGGCAGATTTCTTTGCATTGGCACCGTCAGGTTCATACATCATAGAACTCCTCAACTTAGAAAGGATGCCCTACTAATTCAATATGAGGGTCATTTAAGAGTGGGGTTCCCCTCCCCAAAATAGCTTTCCCTATGTCTCGACGGCTGAAGCATTACAGAAGAATACGGCGAAATTTACCAACTTTTCCAGCCTCTGTAAATGGGAACACGGATCTACACGTGGGGTGCTGAAAGCAAGTGTCAAAATAAGCCGCAGGGAGCCCTTTCTCTATCAACAATTCTCTTATCCTAAAGACATCACTGATCTGCTCGCAAGCTCTCAAGAGTGGATTAATAAATCAGTCTTCACATTTTTTTTGGTCATCAGATACTTCAGAACGAATTCCAACATATATCCTTCCAAAATCGATAATAATAATAATAATAAAAAACCCTACCAGCCCTCTTGATCTACAGTGAAAGGATCTCTATAAAAAGAAAATGGGGGGTGGAAAAAGTCTTTATGGAAGCACTTTATTGCAGCTACACCAACGATCCCGGGGTTCCTTCCTTAATATAACCTTGATATTTTTCACAGCTCTATACGAAGCTTAATTCTGAACTTCGATGCAGGAGAACAAATTCCCTTGCATTAAGGAGCTTCTTTTGAATAACTACGCTCAGGATTAAACAGTAGGTCTAAGGTTGTCAGAACTTCACATTCAAGAAATAAAAAAATAAGACTTACCTCTTTCGTGCCCAATTAAGATATCCTTGTGATTGAAGTATTCTACTTCTTCAGTGTAATTCTGTGTGTAGGCAGTGTTGGAGCCAGCATTTCTAGATTCAGTCCAGCGTACTTTCGCATGTCCCCTTGCATGGATTTTAAGTGATCTGACTCTAATTTCTCCAGTCACTTCTAAATTCACCCTTCCTGAGACTGTATCCCCGCTAGAATAGACGGGAACATTGCTGTCATTAAGACAGTCAAAGCTTATTGTCAAACTCTTCACCTTTCCCAGCACCATGTTACTAGTTTTTTTTTTTTATAATAAAAGTCTATAAAAATACACTATAAGAAAAAAAGGGGAAAGGAAAGTCAAGATCTCATATAAAAATGCGATCTTCACTTGACACTGATCAGTTTCTCTGCTCTGCGAAAAAGGCTGCAGGCAGGATCAGTGTGATCTCTACGAGCACTTCATCGGGGATTTCTTCAAAAGTACCAGCATTAGATGCTGCTCGCAGCTCCTGCCCGCCAGCTCTGTGGTCTCTCTACAAAGACAAGTAGTCTGCCGCTGCCAGCTCATTTTAAGCTTTGTGGAAAACAACCACAGTGCGCATGCGTGGCGCTTTGCTCCTTTAGCGTAACAGGGCTGCTGTTCTCCTAGTTCCTTGGTGGAAGGAAGATGATTCACAGCGTAGGTGCTTTGCCTTTTATAATGCTTGGGAAAGAATCGCTGTTTGCTCTAGAATGCGAAAGCAATCATTGATCAAAGCACGGTTGCAAGTCTGAACTCCAAACAGGTGGTACGTGTTAAAAACCTCAGCGTTGCCAAACTGAGTGATTGGGGAAAGGAAGAACGTAAAGGGACAAATCTCTTCTAAAGGATCTTCTGAAATAGTTGGGGGGACATTGTCTCATGGTGCAGTGAGTATAGCATTTGCAGCTTCCTCCCCCTCCCCGTAACGATTTAACTAAAATTAACTGGAAAGTAACGAAAGAATTGAACGTAGAATGCATCAGTTTAGCAGATGGAGGAATAAACCAGCCGTAGCTAGATCTTCACTTCGGTCAAATTTTGGTTGGAATTTCAAACGAAAAAAAAAAAAACCTGATAGAAACTAGGAACTGTTCTCTTTATTCTCCTGCTGCTATTAATTTCCAAACCTGTATTTATTTAGTGCATGGCTCCAAACATGGAAATGTTAAAACACCCCACTGCTGGAAGGAGTCTTTTTAAACAATCCCAGAAGTGCTATTCATTGGAAATTTGTACTAATTTGAAAATGTAATTCTCTTATGATTTCAGCTCTCATAAGTATCATTTTTTAGTTGTGCCTATTTCCAACAGAGCAAATCCCATTTATAATAACTGGAAATAAGAGAAGAGAGAACCAATGCTAGGAAGGGAAAGATTCATCAATCAAAACCTTTGAGTTTTACCTATGACATATGGCACAGTGATAGTTTGGGGGGGGTTTCAATATAAAGAAGAGAGAAGCACAATCATCTTTATTCCCAAAATGCAAATCAAATCAATTTGATCTATAAACCCTTCCTTCTTGTCCCAGCAGAAAGATGTCCAACTTAGCTTTTTTTCTAGAACATGAATGCATGACATTGTCCTCAATCCAACCAGTTTCTTCCCGTTCTTTCTTAATGTGCTTCTGTCAGTCATTGATAGCAGGAAATTTTGGATGAAATAAACTGGGGTAAACAGCTCCAGTGCAACCAGTTCTTTGATTCCTAGGAGCAATTGCCCCATTGAAGACCGGATGATAGGTCTGCTGCCACTAAATGGCATCAAAGGAGAGTTCCCTGCCCCTCCTTCCCAATTTCTAGTGCAGATATACCTCTAGTTTGCTTTGTTGCTGAATTAGAGTAAGGGTTGAACGTGCTCCCATCACTTCCTTAAGGCAGCATAGTTTTCTGCTGGCTTTGGAACTGGATGGTGGCACTTTAGTGCTGCCATGCAACATATGCAGGCCAAGGACAGCTGCACTGGTGGTCATTGGCTTCATAAGATGACAACCATTGGGTGATTGAAGCCCCACTCCTTTTCATGTATGTGTATCTGTTAGAAGAGGGTACAATTTCATGCATCTGGTGACACTGACCTTTATGAAGCCACTGGTGATAATTGTAGACACACTTGCTTCAGGCTGATTTTTGAACTGCTTCCTCTCCCCCAAAGGAACCAACTTTCTTGCTTCTTCATCATTCTTTGTGGGCAAGATTGAAATGACGGGGCAGATATTTTACCAGATCTTTGTAATGGTCCCTAACATTTTATAATTTCACTAATAACTCATTAAATAGAATGACAACATCAAGAGATCCAAAGAACCATTGCCCCCTAATAAAGTGTTTTATGTTATTTTAGAAGATAGTGTAAGGTATAACCCAAAAAAAAAAAAGAAAAAAAAAAAAGAAATATGTATGCTATAAGGCTTCTGAACCACTTTCTTTCTATGATTACTCTATGATTTAACCCATTGAAATAAGTGAAAAATATAAAATGGTGATCTTTCCCAATGTTTCTTTTCTCCCATTAAAAATTCACCTTAGCTTTTTGTGGAGACTTTTGACACTCTGACAATAGGCTCACTTGTTCTCAGTGGCTTATACAACAAAAATCTCTTTGGAAGTGAGAGACAGGCCATTTCCCACCCAACAGTGCATGCTGCTGTCTCCTGTATTCTGTAATGCCTCAAGGACTGAATGAATGATTCAGGAAATAGCAAGAAGATTAAAGGATTGACAGGCAGAGGACAGAGGAATCTGACAATCCAGCTGGTGGTGTGTTTCTCTTTTTGGTAGCCCCAATTAGAATGGCCGGTGATGAATAAAGTTTTCAGTATCCAATAAGCCATAGCTTCCTCCCTTCCTCCCTCAGTTAGAGTGCTGGTTTGAAAATAGTCTGCAATCAGCCCAGTAGCTATCTAATCTAGTGGGTTATGATTTATGATACATGCTTCCCCCCTGCCCTTTCCAAATCCTTCACTCAAAGTGTTAGTGGGGGGCTAGAAATAAAGCTTTAGAGCGTGATTAGAGGAAAGTATGGAATTTGTTTCAAAGAAAAGCAAAAGTAGAAGTAGAAAAGTAGAAGCAGAAATAGGCAGAAACCAAACCAGCTAATTTCTTGATTGAGACTGGGGATCCTGCCAGTCCAGATGTGATTGATATGTAACTTCTGATAGCCCTTACCAACATCAAGAAGGCTACAGAGTCCTTTACTATTACCTCGAATTGCTACCTATAGGCAGTGATTTGTAGAGGGACTCTAGAGAAAGCCTTCTGATTGGGGGATTTGGTAGCAGGATTCATTCTGCCTACACTTAGTAAACCATCTGACGTGACCATTGCCATCTTAAAAAAACATGAATACATTAGATGCAGCTGGTGTAGTTTTTTTTCCTGCTGAAAAGAAGTGTCAAATTCACTTGGGTTTGTTTTGTTACAATGAAAACTCAAGCAAGTCTACTTGAAGTAAATCCTCATTGAAATAAAATCAGAGGTTGGAGGGATTTCAGAGCTAATCTATCCTCTGCATGGTCCAGGAAGGTAAGATTGTTTTCAAGTAGAAAACAAATCTTACCAGATATAGACTGCAAAAATGCAGAAGTCTATGGGATGGTACTAAATATATAATTTTCTGTATCTGTTTGCTGCCATCTAGTGACTGCTTGGTGTTTGTAGCCCAGTTCTGGTGGCCCTGTTTAAAATGGTTAAATGTACTAAGGAACATTGTTTCATGTATATTTGTACACAATTTCTCATTGTCACTGTCAAAAGAAGCTGCTGTTCATTGTCAGGATTTTCAGCTTCATGACTGAACATTAACTATTTTATTATTTTATCACCGTTTGTTTTCCATTATCCAGTTAAGACATGTATCTACTCTGGATATTTACAAATAATTTTGCAGGTTGAAACTTAAACATGCTTGTTGAAATTTATTGCAGTATTGTTTTACTGGGATTAAGATTATGCACTGTCGGAATGGGGAGAGGCCTTTGCAGTTTACTGGAACCAGGGTGTAATCCTATTAGGATAAGTAGAAAAAAAAAATGAGACTAAACTACAGCTCCTGCTTGAAAATACACTGCTCAAAAAAATAAAGGGAACATAAGCAGAAGACATCCAAGATCTGAATGAATGAAATAGCCTTATTAAATACTTTGTTCATTACATACAGTAGTTTTGTGTTCCCTTTAGTTTGTTTGAGCTGTGTATAAACTACTGTATGTAAAGAACAAAGTATTTAATAAGGCTATTTCATTCATTCAGATCTCGGATGTCTTCTGCTTGTGTTCCCTTTATTTTTTTGAGCAGTATATTTAGTAAATGTATTTCGCTGCTATGCTGTACTGCGAGATTTACTGGAGTCAAATAGAAGTAGTGTTAAGGCAGTATAAATTCTCTGACTTGGTAAGTTATGTGTGGATTCATAATTCAGAGAAAACTACTGTATTTTTCCCCCCTAAAAGGGGGTGAAAATTTAGGTGTGTCTTATATACCGAATGTAGCCCCACCCACCCACTGGCCCCCACCCTTTGGCCTCTGCCTCGAAGCAGTTTCCTCCTTGCAAGCAAACAGCAAGAAAAAAACAGCTCTTTTCAGCTTCAGCACAGCCTAATTAGCCCAAGTTGATTGGATCGGCCTCCCAACTCTCAGCTGATTTGCTCTCAGCTGTTTTGCGCAGGCTCTGCTGCTTGATGCAAAGAGGTAAACTGCTGGAGCAGATTTTTTTCCCCTTGTGCTAATTAAGCTATGCTGAAAACGAAAATGAAAGTAAAACAGGCTGTTTGCTGTTTGCTGCAAGGAGGCAAAATTGCTTAGAGGCAGGGAGAGATTTCTTTTTTCTTCTTTTCCTCACCAAAAAAGGTAGGTACATCTTATACTCTGAAATAAATGGTAATTGGCAACTATAGATAATTGGCATTTGGTTAATTCCAGAAACCCAAATTTCTGTCAGTACTACAAGACTTATATTTAATATGGGTTTATATTTATTTGTTTGTCTGTCTGTCTGTCCATTTACCTATCTCACTATTCTTGAGCTGTTTGAATGTGTAGGGAACTGCTATCTAAATAAAAATTCAGCTTTAAATGCCAAAAGGAGAAATCAACATTATTTTTCACAGGAACAATATAGATAAACCAAGATGGGTTTCTCCATTGCTGTATGGAATAGCCACTTCCTCCTCTTATGGCCTAACCTCTCTTTTAATTTTTTTTTAATTTTTAAATTTTAAATTTGTCTTATGAATTTGGGGTATTTTAAATTTCGTTTTCCGGGCCAATTATTTAATTGTATTTTAATGGTTTTTTAACATTTGTATTATATGTATTTTATTTGGCTGTTCACCGCCCTGAGTCCTTCGGGAGTAGGGCGGTATACAAATTCAATTAATAATAATAATAATAATAATAATAATAATAATAATAATAATAAGAATAAGAAGAAGAAGAAGAAGAAGAAGAAGAAGAAGAAGTAATGTTTCTATAAAGAACTTTCCTTCTAGTATGATGTTGATTCTCTTTCAATTGCTTTGCAGCACCTGAATTTCTACTGCAGAATCCAATCTGGGTCAATCACTGGGACCCAAGCAGGCCCACTGGCTATCTATGGACCTAGTAAAAGAACATAATTTTTGTGGTTTTGCATGTCCTTTTAAAAAATCTTTACACAGAGTTCAGATGGGATGAAACTCTCTTAATAATGATTATCTCAAAAGAGACATCATTTCATTCATATCTGTGTTAACAATGGCCCATTAGCTACAAGGAGAAGCACTGACCTTTATTGAAAAGGGGTATATGTTGAATTATTGGTTCGTTAATTTTAAAATTAAAATTTTTGGTTTACTGAAAGTATTTGCTCTCATATGTCATTTCTTGCAAGAATTATGAATCTCAAGAATAACTGATGGTACTAAAACTTACAGGCCCTAGATATGTAAGTAAATGTCTAGCGCAGGTTTTGTAAGATCATACATTGTAATTTGTAAGATTATAAAGTGGAGGTGGCTGAGGTCTGGGGGTGCAAATTGATATTGGCCAAGAAACTGACAATTCTAGTTTCAGTGAAGAATTATTTGAGTGTTTACTCTGATCAAGTGTCACTGAATTCATTGAGCTTATTCAAAAATAACTATAAATAAACATGCAGAAATCATCCTGCAGATCTGAAATTCTGATTATACAAATGAGGAAGCAAATTTCTTTGAATTCAGTGAGAAATGTGTAAAAAAAGTTTAAAGGTGAGTTACAGTATGTGCCTATAATTAGTCAAAAACGTCATTCTTGTTTTAGTTGACTGTAAATTCTGGTACATATACTAATATTTTGTCTTTTTGTGCCATCTTGTGGCTAATATAAAACATGCACATTTCAATTTAGAATGCACAAAATTCTATCAATGGAACAGGTAGAATTTATAAGTTTTAAAACACAAATATTTTAAGTTAGATTACAAAGCAAGGAAGTATGAACATGACTTTTTTGAACCTTGAAGCTGAATCAGACTGAAAACTCACCCAATTCACAGTCTGTTTTATGGTGACCAGCTAGATGCTCTTACACTTAGAGAATCTTACATACAGAAATAGATCAATAATTTATTTCCTTGATTGTTTTACTAACTGGAATTCAAAGAGGACCCTGGAGATAGTTTATACTACCTAGTGGAAGTGGTATATTACAAGAATTTGGCTAAACTTCTTTGCAAGTCATCCAAACAGCAGATCATCTTGTAGTTCCGTGATGGCAAACCTATGGCACACATTCCAGAGGTAGCACGCAGTGCCCTCTCTGTGGGCGCGCAGGCCGTTGCCCCAGCTCAGCATGCGCACGCACGTCCCACCAACCAGCTAGTCTTCAGGTGTCTACCACACATGCGTGGGGGGTGGGGTGCATGCGGGGGCGTGCGCACGGGCAGGAGGCATGCGGGAGCGTGTGCACAGGGGGTGGGGTGCATTTGGGGGGCTGTGCATGCATGCGTGGTGGTGGGGCAAATGGTGCACGCATGTATGGGGCAGGGGGCATACGGGGGGCCATGTGCGCATGGGCAGGGGGGGCGGGGTGTATGCTGGGGATTGCACACGCGTGGGTGTGGGGGGCATTCTGATGTTTCCTGTTCATCATACAATTTCTTTTGTGGTCAAATGTTTTTAAGAGCTATTTACCATTTACTTTGGTTTGGGGGAAAATTCCTTTGTAATCAATAAAGCAAAAATATCTTTTGGAAACTCTTGTGTGTTTTCTGTTATCTAGCAAATGTTAACAATATGATCTGTTTCTGCCTCTTTTGAATCCAATTTGCAATTCTTCTGGCAGTTCTTAGTTCTTCTACACAGTTGAAGGCAAGATTGCAAAATCTTAACAGCAGCATTACATTAATATGTTGGTGTTAAATAATCCAAATATTCTTTAGCATTGCCTTAAACTGGGGTGCTCACTTTGAAGAAAATATTTAAACTTTTAGTTTTAGATACATCTGGATAATCAGACTTGTTCCTGCTTGGTACTTTGATGGGAGACAATTTAAGAATATCAGGACTATAGGCTAACCAAAAGTCCCAAAACATCCTAAAAGAAGGCAGTGGCAAAACACTTTTGTATTGTTGTCGTGAATACTGCATGATTATTTTCATGTAGTTAGCAAGAGTTGAATTTGCCTACATAGGGCATTTATCTTTTATAGTAAATATATGCTAAATAATAAAATTGTCATATGCAGCTTACTTGTTTGAATAAGTATTTTAAAGATTTTTATATATATAGTACTACTTCTCTTGATAACACAGTAAGATACATTTTGAAAGTTTGGTTGATTGCATTCACTCTCACTTAACAATTGTAGTATTGCAATGCCACCTTGTGGTAAATTGCTGGCATTCATTTTTTTTTCCAGACACCAAGTTTATTATATGTTGCTGGAATAATCATTTCAGTAGAATAAAATCTATATATGATACAATAGTCATATAAAATAGAAGAACTAATAGGACTTTGCCTGGGAGGTTTGATGCGGAATTCTATAAATCAAAAATATAGACTTTGCTAACCTGAGTGTTGGAGAAAGGAACAACAACAAAAGAAGTAAAAAACTTTGCTGTGGTACTCTACAAAAAATGAAAATGAATGGCAAGGAATCGGCAGTTGTGATCTGCAGTACTTATAGCAATAGCAACTTATATACCGTTTCACAGTGCTTTACAATCCTTTCTAAGTAGTTTACAGAGTCGGCATATTGCCCCCAACAATCTGGGTCCTCATTTTATCGACCTCAGAAGGATGGAAGGCTGAGTTAACCTTGAGCCAGTGAGACCTGAACTGCTGGCATTCGGCAGTCTGAGTCTCACTGGCTCAAGGTTGACAGGTTGACTTCTGGCAGTCAGCAGTCAGCAGAATTAGCCTGCGATACTGGATTCTAACTGCTGCGCCACCATGGCTTATTCTATCTTGTTTTATTGGCATGTTCGTTTTCTTCTAGAAAACCTGGGTTATTTTTGTAGCAAATTCAAGGTCGTAGCAGTACTTAAAGAAAAAGTCAAACAACTGAATCAGGAAATGACCTCTTGTTAGTTATTAAGGCAGGATAAAATAAGATTTATTTATTTATTTTTATTTTAGAAAAAGGAAATTTTTCAAGAAAAACAAAGTGAAACAAAGGGGAATGTAGCACATATTCTGCATCACTGGAACTCATATGGTTTTGACATTCTGAAACAGGTTCTGAGCATTTAGGAGAAGAAAAGAGACATCACAGAATAGAACAGGGGTCTCCAACCTGGGCAACTTTAAGACTTGTGGACTTCAATTCCCAGTGTTTCTCAGCCAGCAAAGCTCTGGAAGCCTTGGGAGTTGAAGTCCACAAGTCTTAAAGTTGCCCAGGTTGGAGACCCCTGGAATAAAAGACCAGTTGATGAATCCCTGAAAAAGAAAAGGGATGTAACAATGTAATTTAAAAAGACAAAGAACAAATTCAATGGGTTTGTGATCTACTGTTAGGAGAATTGAAACAAATGTTATGTTAGTTGGATTCACTGGTTCATGAAGTTTGGTGTTCTAGAAGCAAGGATTCCAAATCCGGTGACTTTCAGTCCCATCAAGTCCAATGGATGTCACTTTCCATCTAGTGATATACAGGGTCATCAAGTCCAGTGACAATTGTACCTACCACTGATACATGTGGAAACATAAAACCATTTATTATTGTTAATGTTGAGGTTGTGTCTTAAGATTTTCAAGCTACATTGATATGATTATAGCTATTTTTGCAGTTTTATATGTACTACTTTGTGCTTTATTTAGGAGAGAAAAATCAGGTGCGCAGAGATAGGATCCCTGATTTTCTAATACTACTTATATTAGTTGCTCAGAATTTCCTCGAACCATAAGATGGGCGGCTTATACATTTAATAAATATAAAAAAGATTGTGGGTAAGTAGTTGATTGCAAACAATGAATCAACAATGTGATGTTGCTGTACATTTTTATTATTAAATTCTCTGCTTTTCTGGGTATATAAGCTTTATAAACAAGTTAAATACAATTTTTGTAATTATAATATCCAAATTGTAGAAAATCATAATTACATTTTATTCTGCTTTGGTTGAACTTCATCTTGAGTATTATGTCCAGTTCTGGATATCGCACATTAAAAAGGATTCATAAAAAATGGAATAAGTTTAGAGAAGGCCACAAAGTTGTTAATGGGACTGGAAACCAAGTTCTGTGAGAAACGGTTGAAGAAATTGAGTGTATTTTATTTTGAAAAATGGAAACAGAGAGGTGATACAAAGGTACTT